>NC_090885.1:59812479-59834979 GCF_036669925.1 Montipora capricornis
GAATATCGAACCAGATCTTTTATGCTCATCGATCCGTTGGTAGAGATGTCGACGCGTGTAACCAACATAGCTGGCATCACACCAGCCACATTCAAATTTGTAAACTACTGATTGTTCGTTGATCAACGCGGGCTTGATTTCTTTATGTTTGAGATCTTCTCCAACTTTTCGAGAAATAAAGACTGGGCATAAGTCGACGTTTAACAGCTTACCAAGATTTTTCAACTGCTTGCGCACAGAGTCAGCAGATTTTTGTTCCTTGAACGGTAGAACAATTCGTACTGATTGCGGGTCAGGTATAGATTTGCGCGGAGGTGCTGGTGTTTGTTTGGATTTGATGAAATTGGAGATCATTAAGTGAACAAGTTGTTCAGGATATGCCAACTGTAGGAATAAGGTCTTGAGGCGGCTACACTCTTCATGAAATAATGACCAGTTAGATGATAGCTTGAAAGCTCGGTCTAGCATGGTAATAATTAAGGATTTCTTATAACGATTATCAACGTGACTATTATAATGTAACAATAGACCCGTATTGGTCGGTTTCACGTATACACTAGTCGTAATATTCTGACCGTCTTTTCTTAGGACCATGCCTAAGAAAGGGAGAGTGTTCTCAGTTGGTAGTTCCATAGTAAAGCTAATCGAAACGTTGTCTTTAATAAGTATGTTTCTGCCCGTAATTTTTATCATCAAATCCATTACATTATCATGTTTGATAGGGATTCTTCGGGTGTTCTGAAAAACTATTGCGACGTTGAAAATACCATAGAATTTGTTTATACAAGACCTCAGCTGTTTTGTGAGGTGTTTGCTGTGATGACCTAAGAAAGGTAGAACGATAAGAACTTCTTTTTTCTTAACTGATTGTACAGGATCTTTTGGCTTATTTTGATGTTTCTCAATGACATCATTCATATGATATTTAACAGTTCCCATAGGGTAGCCATTAAGTAACAAAATTTTCTTGAGGTCATGTATGGCAGACTGTAACAATCGGGGTGACGAACAAATTCTAATGCAGCGATAAGCCAAAGTGCGGACTAGGTTTTATTTTGTATTTACGCGGAGTAAAAGAGTCCCACTTAGTGTAAAGACCGGTGAATGTCTTCTTTCGATAGATTGATGTTGAGAAGGAGCTGTCACGATTGCGTTTCATAAGGATATCAAGAAATGGAATTTCATCGTTTTGTTCAAACTCAATTGTGAATTTAATGTTATCGTGTCTCCCATTTAGGGAACGTAAAAAACTCAAAGCATCATTTTTGTTCTTGAAAAGAGTAAAGGTATCGTCCACGTACCGGAACCAAATAGTAGGCTGATTGGTGTTCTTCATCACCCATTTTTCTTCAAAATCACACATGATGAAAATGTTCGCCAAAACAGGACCAAGTGGAGAGCCCATTGCGACGCCATCAATCTGGTCATAGTACTGACCATTAAAAACAAAATGATTCTTCTTTGTTGCAAACGAGAGTAAATTCTTTAGGACCAATCGGGGCAATCTAGGTGGATTTGCGAGGGCATACAGCTTATCAAGGCAAATTTCAATAGTCTCATCCAGTGGGACATTAGTAAATAGTGCATTACCAGAAATTCGAGTCATATTGCGTCACGAATACCACATGTCAATCAAACGGAACAGAAAAAATGGCTGCCCGATGTCGTAAAGAAATGTATGTGATCTAAAATAAAATATCAATTTTTGGCAGTTCAAATAAATTAAATTCGATGTGCCGACCTTTCCTTGATAAATAATATGCAACTACACTACGAAGCGAAGGTTTTTTTACCATTTCGTTCATTGTTTGAGCCGTCAAATAGCGCCAAAATAACAAGGATTTACGCTGGTACTTGCCTTCTAATTTGATCAAAATACCTTGACTTACCTTGACTTCCAAGCTTTGAGCTGTGCGTGTCTTTGATGCTTGCATAAGTGCCGACCCCTCAAACTTTTCTTCAAAATACGATCTTTTTAAATACCTTAAATAAAACGTTCCACGATAAAACAGAATGCCGCCCATCAGCACCGAAAAGGACGCTGTTTCACGAACGGATGTAGCCTTCATCTGGTCGCACGAATGTCCCGCAGGATGTGAAAAAACGGGAAATTTTCCATAGCTTTCTTCGCACAAAAAAGCTGCCATGTTTACATCAGCTTAGCAGCCTAGCATTTTTACGCTTTCTACCGCTGTTTCAAATATCTGCAGACTTCAAAATGCGAAAAATCGCGCCAAATTACGATTGTTCTTCGTGTTTTTCACATCCTGAGCCCAGAGGAATACCGCTAAAAATGTCTTATGTTTTGCTCAATTTCGAAAAAGGAAGCCCTAGGCTGTAAGCTAAAAGTCACTGAATCCCCTCTGTCTTATATCAACCAGCAGCGCCGTCTAGAATCTGAAATAGCTTTGTCAATATACATGCCATATCCAATTCTGATGAAATGGCATGAGCTTGTTGGAATGAAAGACGATAGAGAAAATGAGTTTAACTACATTAACCTTCCTAATGTTTGGATTCCTGGTCGATAGTTTAAATTAAGACGTGAAGCTGGTACAGTTGCTACATGTTTTCGCAATTTGACGCCAGTGAGTATGCTTCTTTGGTTTCAAGGGTAACCGCAGACACAAATCATCGCGTGAACGAAATGTCACGAATTTCTGGTAATGGAACTGACATCCAAGGAACACATGAATTCGCCGTTGTGGGTATACTGTTTGGCCCATTCTGCAAAACTGAAATTGAAAAAACAGTTTGTGGAGATAGGTTGGAGGACGCTTACAAGGTAAGAGGTAAGATTGTAGTTGTAGGTGTTCGTGGAAGAAACAATTGGACGACGGGGACACCCAGTTTTGTGAACTTTTGGTAGACCATAAAGAAATCCATGTGTGGAACCATTGGGTAGGACCTTTTGAAACGTGTAGTCGTCAATCATATGATCTCTTTTTAGTTGTCGAAGGTAACAAATTAAACTTTGTTCTCTGGACTTTGTCGGGTTTTCTGTCAGTTTTTTTAATTTTGTCTCATCGGAGATCAACTGTTTCATCTTGGTCAAGTAATCATGTTTATTTACAATCACAACGCCATTTCCTTTATCCAGTTTCGTGATGATGATAGAGTCATCTTTGCGAAGATTTTTGAGGGCTTCCCATTCTTCTTTGCTGAGTATATGTTTCTGCTTAGAGAAGTCATATGAATAAATGTAGTTGTATGAAATGTGTTTTAATTGACACTTTAACCTGTCCTCGTTTTCAACCGTCAGAGTGGGTCCGTGTCATTTTAAATCGCGAAAGAGCAGTTCGAAAGAGTTTTTGACCTCATATTTGTCAACATTTTTTGTAGTCGGGTGGCTAAGTGCAGATAATTGACCGGATCTATACAGAGCGGACAAAAGCACCAAATTTGCCACACAGCTGCCTTAGAGTAAACTGAACATTTTTAGGACCGGTGCCCAACTGAATCTTTTTTCCCTTTGCTGATGCAGCAAAGAAATTAAATATAACCAAAATTGACATTGCCTGGTTACCAAGCATATTAGGGAAAATGTGGCTTCAGGCAAAAGGATTATTGAAAGGTTGTCAAAACTACTTACACTCAGAGAAATAAGTCAAGCAGCGTTGATGCCACATTTGATATTTATTTTCAGTAAACAGATGAAGCTCCATGATGCTTTGCAAGCCTGATTGGGAGCCATTTTTTCTAATCGCTATATTTCTTAGGCATACAAAACCAATAAAAATTCTGTTTTTTGACATGATGCTAACAAGCTCTAGATTTTTACTCACTCTCTGACTGGTTTAAACTCCACTTCGAGCAAATGAAAACATTAGAGTGCTTGTCGTGCTATAATTGTTTCTGGGTTGCATAGACCTACAAGTGAAGTTAAAGCTCACAAACTGTTCACCTAATGCGGACCTAGTTAAACACCAAACAGTCAGAACCTTAGACTAAGTGCTGCATTACTGCCTTTTTCCGCGTCACACGTTTCAATTTAGTAATTTGTGAGGCTAACTCCAAAAGTAGCTTAAAAAGTTCACATTTCATTGAGGTTCAGACTGACTCAGATGTATTGAACATCACTGCTGGTCGGGGTTACATTTGCATTTGCAGAGCCGTGTGCACTGCAAGCTATACTTGACACATTTACATCGAGTTCATTTGCATGAACACTTGATCAGCTCTTGACAAGCCTTTGAGACCTCTGGAATGGTTTTCCAAACTGGTTTCCACGTGTCCCCAATCTTCTTCCATCCAAATCGATCTGGATAAGGAATATCCTGGTTACTTGCATCACTTGTTGTCCAGATTCCTGCTTGCAGGACCGCCCTCTCAACGTGTTTCAGAAGAGCATTCTAAAACAAAAGAGCATTTTTAAAATTACTCTTTATAGCGCTATAATAAATCCTTATTTAATTACTTTCTTGAATTTACCTGAGTGGGAGATAGATTTCCGATTGCTCTGCTGTGTTTACAAAACAGATTCATTCTGGTCTCGTTGACAGAATCCAGTGGGCTTGACTTGTCATACTTAATGATGACAAGCCGCTCTAGATTACAAGAAGCTGCTGGAATGGATGGGTGGATAGGAACTCTAACGATGGTGTCACAGTACGGCTGCAAAGCTCCCATGCTTGCCAGGCCGACCGCTTGCCTTTACCACTGAATGCAGGCGTTGAGTCGTAGCCACTAAAAGCACGGAAAACAGGGAGGGAACGTGACTTCTGCTCACCAAGGGCAGCACAAATTTTGTTGGTGCTGATGTACTTGAAACTTCTGCCCATTCCAAATGCAACCCATATGTCAACGTTAGCATTGAATGCTTTCAGATCATGAAACTTTCCCACAAGAATCACCACCACGTCCGTATCAACAGTTTTGACAAGAATTGTGCTTGTACCTTCAGTGAGAAAAGTATGACGCAGATGAACAACAATTCGTGTATCTACTTCCTTGTGATTACAGTCGGGCATCGAGCTTGCTGATCCACAGGTTATCGCTGATTGCCCTAGGAGATACATAAACGTATATTTATAAGACGTTCTAATTATCATTATTTAAACAGATGATACTTGACACCATGTAAAAAAGCGTACCTGAAGTTATTGCGAGGCTCTTATCTGCTGGGAATTCAAAGCGTGACACCTTTTCGGTAAGAAACTGAAACAGCTCTGTCTTGTTTGTAGAATCTCGAAGAAACTGCATCCAACTCAGGGGCAACTTCACTTGACCTGATCCATTCCTTCTAGTGCCTGTTCCTCTTTTGTATCTCGTAGACTCTTTCAGACTATCTGCAACGTACTTATCCCACACGACATCTACACGCTCAGAATTTTGCAGTTGGTTAACAAGATGCGGGATGAAAATCATGTCTGCATAATCATCAAAGGTGACCACACCTGCAGTGGGAAGGCAATGCACGATAACAGCTCCATCACGTATTTTGCAGTCAAAGTGAGGGGGAGGATTGTGCTGTTGGATCACTCACCGTTTCTAGGAAACCTGGGTACCTACACTCGATAAAACGAGTCTCGATATAACAACACACGTTTTACGTTATTTTCACCACATTCATGTGCCACCTAAAACATCGACATTCATGTGATGTATCGAGACTCGTCTAATGTATCGAGACTCGTCTAATGTATCAAGACTCGTTTCTTGTATCGAGACTCGTCTAATGTGTCGAGACTCGAATCCTTTTCGCCAAAACGTATCAGGTGCAGAATGCTGCAGCATGTTTTCGTCTCTGTCTAACAGTTGTTTGATGTAGTTTACAAGTAGTTCTCGGACCCGTGTTCTCCTCATGAGGACCCACAGACAGAAACCAACAAAATATTGAGTTAGCATATCTTACAACTCATTTTTTATTATCATTTGTCTCATTTGTTCAAAACAATTTTTTTCACTTCAGATTCAATTACCATCATATGTGATTTATTTCTTACATCTTTCATATCCCTTACATTTTCCTTTTTTTGTCTTTTTTGGGGTTTTTTTATTCCCCTTTTTTCATTGTAATATATTTTCAGGTTTCAGGTTGTAGGTGTGAATTTCACTTAAATAAAGTACGACTGATATTGTTTCATTTCATCATGTCACTGTCCCCGCAACCTGCGACCTGCTAGCTGCACCCTGCGAAAGACACCCTCCGTTTTGGATACAAAACAACTATAAATTTCCCTTCTAGTTTCTTTCTATAAGCATGTTGATCAACAGTAATCAGATGCTTGGTCTTTTGCAAGACATTTCACTACAGCTAAAATCATTGAATTATATAGATACATAGAAGAATGTGCTTTTCATTGGCAGGATTACTTAAAATCACAATGAGATTTTGGGGGCCTTAAAATTAAGTTTAGTGAAGCCGCGCGCAAAAAAAGAAAAAGGCGAACAAAAAAAAAAAAGTCAGTTGTAGCTTTACTGCGATATTACAGTGAAATTGTGAATATCCGGTGCCCTTCATATTAGACCCATAATACCAGCCCCTTTATGACCTCAACTTATTACCAGAGCTGCAATCCCTTTTGCAAGCACCCGTTTAACTTGTCTTTACAAAACCACATTTACATTGCTGAATATCTTTTCTCCATTAGATATGATTAGTATAAAAATCTTGGAGATACTAAAGCCCTGGCACGCAAAATGTTTTCTTCCGGGTGTCGTCCGCTTCTCAAAAACGCGCGTGCTTAAGCTCTCTAATAATACATATTTCGCAATTGTTAGGGAGATAAAGCAAAGCCGATTTTCCGTTACGGACGGCAACCAGAAGTTTTTTTTTTCTTATTCGAATCTTTTGCCAAGCCGTTTGTCCCAGTGTAAATGAGAAAGTCTCATCTTCTAATATTGGTATTCGAAGGATTACAAAAAATTGGCATCAACTTCAACTGCTAATATTTCGGTTACAGCTAGAGGTCTCCAGATCCTTAGGTGCTGACTAATAATCAACAAACGGAGTTGGGATATTGCGAGGCTAACACTGGCCATAAGCTCGTAATGATGTTTTCGCCACCTCTCCACTCCCTCCACATTCGGTCGTTTAAAAAGGATTGGAGATCCTCGCGATTGATGTCCCTTTTCTTCTTCACGGCAAGTTTCACGTTCGCCCAAGCCGATTCAACCTCTTGAGTGTGTATTCCACTTACGGGATCTACAAAATTATCCGCGTGTACTACAACTCTGTGTCGCGCCACATGGATGGGCAAGTGCCTGGTGAGGTTGTAGTATGCACCCCAGTCGTTGGTGTGAACCTCGCTCCCTGGTTGAAGACATTGGGCCAATATTGGAAGGAGAGTTTCGCGATCTCTTCTATCCACTACCTGGTAGTATCCCCTCGCAGGTTGAGTCGCACAACTGATGACTCCAAACACCCACAAATCTGCTGTCCTTCTTCCCCTGTTGAACTGAATCAAAGAGTGCTCGATTTTAACCTTTTGCAATCGAAAAAATTGATCAAAAGCACAAGCACAATCACAAAGGAACCAAAACACAAGCAAAGTATCATGATAATAACTGATATAATAACGAAACGATTTGTCACCATCTGGGTAAACCTATTTCAGGGTGCCTACATGCGTTAGGTGTGTGTGGCACTTATGCTCATTGTTTCTCTCATACTGTCTATCGTTCCCGACTAGTATACGATAACTACAGTAATCTACAAAAACCAAGAACTTTACCTTAGCTTTATGATTGAATTTGCTTTCGTCGCACTTTACAACAGACGTACCAACAAAAGGAATGATTGAGTTCACCTCCAGATCTCTTGAGCAAACGTCCTCGAGGCAACGAAATACCCTACACACAAGATTTTTGTTTATGCCCATCATTCTCGCTGTATCCCTGCGGGAGCTGTCAACAGACCAAAAATAGCACATAAAGATTAAATCCCCAAGTGCTATTTTTGGGAAGCAAGCGAAGACGCTATTTGTTCTTATACTTCTCTTTTTGCGACAGGTTTTGCACCTCCTGTAAATAAAAACAAGGTACTGTATGAGCGCAACCACAGCGCGACTACTTCTTTTTCATAAATCTAAACCGGTTGCGAAATGCACATAGGAGATCCTTTGAAGTGCATATAGTCCAGCCTGGAAACGTTTTTGTACCTTAATCTAGTGAACTTGTCAAGTGCAAAGGCAACTTTTTTTGATATCTTTCTTAGTGATCAGAACGGCTCCCGATCTCGAGGTGACTGTAACTCAAGATAGCGATGAGTGAATGAACAAGTGAATGCAACTTTCTGTTACAACTATACGCCACTTGCTCCAAATAAATGCTCTGCTTTTAAGGTAGCTGAAATCAGAATAAAAATGTGTTTGCCTATTTACCATCCTCGACCCCTTTTTCCTTCCCTGGGAACTAAGTACTCCGTGCTTGCAACAGTCTCGTCTCCAGAGCCCGCTTTCCTTTTAGTCAGCGTCCACTTATCAGCGTCAAGATCAAGGACACTGGCAACAGGCCAAAGCAGGAAGTCCGCAAACCACAAACTTGCGGCTCGTCTACGCAAGCGCAAAAATTTGAAACAACATTGGTCGTAAACTGTTACAGCCTGCAAACAGGCAACGAAAAAATTCGACGAGAGAAACGAGTGGGAGTCGATGGGTGAAACCGCGAACGAAGCGAGTGGGATGCCTGTGCAGTCCCTCATCAACAGACCGCTCTATTGTAGGCTCGTTCCACTCGCCCTATACCAAACCTGGACCTGTTCGCAGGCTAAGACATTCCCTACAACTGATTGGCCAGAATCAGGGTTCTTGGTGCTGACCAAAAGAGAAGAGGGCTCCGGTAACGAGAATGTCGTCGCAGGAAAATAGAATGTTCTCAAATCAAACAACCGGGTAAAATTATCAAAAGGGATAGTAGATGCAATAACTATCAAATGAAATGATGACAAAGATGAAATAATCAATTTTAAAACATTATTAACTTTTAGCTGGAAGTAGTTTTCAGACTAGACACTTGGTCTACTCTGATTTCACAGGTATTTCATCATTTGAAGGTAGGCTGCGATCGTTTTGCCAATCCTGTTTCATTTACTCCGCATTCGACGTCATATCGATTTCAGTATATCCTCTTCAATTAGTATGTTTCGTATGGGAACAATATAAAGTTAAGATGCTGATCACCACAGTTATCAATTAACGTTACTCGTGCAGTAAAGGAAAGGAAAGCCTGGAAAAAATCAATAACGTTACGGCTCAAGTAATGTTAATTAATAACGATTATCAGCATCTTAACTTGATTACCTCCGAGGTTCAAATACACATGGCTTTCATGCTTTAAGTTTCGTGAAAAAGAATATGTCGGAATGCACTCTTACCATTGAAATCCATCGATATGAGCTTCTGACTTTTCCACCATTACCATATCTTGACAGCATCCACCACAGTGCAAAGGGTTCGGCAGGAGCGATCGTCGTTGAATTGAAGCCATCGTATGATCCTCCTTGATGAAGATTGTCTCAGTAGTGTAAAATAGCGCAGGTCCATCTATTTGGATTTTTTTGAAAGCGTTTTAAAACGATGGATTTTAAGCAGAATCTCCTGAATAACGAAACGGATGTGTAGGAAATACGATCACACGGACTGAGTAATATTTTGCTGGAACTTATCTGTAGGTGGTAGGGTTAAACAATAGGCTTGGAAACCGCAGGATGTCACTTCACTAATAAAAAAAATGTGTGATCGTTTATGATTAAAGCCGTTTATCTTTTAATTTTTTGATATCTTTCTCAAGAAAGATAACCGAGAGCAGGGTTTCGTCTGAGTAGTAAAAAGCAATCGGCTACTCATTAATAACTAATCCTTGCTGGCGGGTCTGTTAATTGTCATTTATGAAAAACGTCATTAATCAATCACTTCAATACATTACCCACTTCTTTTGATTTTCCCTTTTTCACTTTATCACAGAGCAACTAGTATTTTCGTTGGGGCGTCCAGCTTTTTAGGGCTTGGCAACCAGAGTTCCACATTAAAGCTTTTCGGCAAAAAGCAAAGGTTGCAAGCAAGTTAAATAGTCCAAATCCATTACATGTATACCCAGTAACGTATTGAGATATTTAAAAAACGGATTTTAAAAAAGGGCTTGAAATAACTTTCCCATCAGTGACATGGAAGGCTGGATGTCACGTGGTCTAATAATTTTTACTTATCCCTGAAGTATCATTGAAAAGAGCGTTATTCCTTGCATACGGCGAGAGCTACTGAAATTTAAACTGACCAATCAGAATTCAGCGAGCGGGAAAATCTGTTCTGTCCTTGTGCTATTTGACGTCACGCCAATTGTTTACATTCGGATTGGTTAGATCGGTGGACATTCGCTCAGCTCTTGTGACTCTCTTGACCGTCGCTTCTTTGAACTCAGCGGGACAGAAATGACGCATTGTTCTGGCAATCAATTTGCCAATCCACTTTATCCAGTTTATGAATTGGTCTAGCATGTGATTAAAAACCAGGATCGCCTTTGAACTTTATTCTGTGGAGGAAGAAGACGTTGCTGAGTGAACATTTTTACGACGAAATCCCTTGGTTTGTTCAGCACTTTGATGTCCGATAACTGAGCCGCTCTAATGAGTGTTGGGTCAATCGCATTTGGCCGTCTGACCATATGAAGTTTTTTCAGCTCTTGTTTGTGTCCATCATGATCGAACTTCAGGTGAAGCGCTGTGCTGCTTTATGCCAACTTCGATGGCTTGTGATGAGCTTGCCTGCTGCCCAAATTGTAGTTGTATTTGGGCAAGATTGGTCTTATCGGGTTGGAACTTAATAGTGAGGGGAACATTTTTTCGTTCATCTGCTGTACCAAACAACAAACAATCCTGTTGGGTGTTCCACGTGCTTGGCGAGTCTTGCACGACCATCATCTATCAGATCTGGAGTGGAGTTTTCTTTCAGTGATTACAACTTGCGATCGTTCTGCAAACATCCACCTAGCATGCAGGACTTTTTAGTGACTTCAGGATCCCCGGCCCGTTTTGCTGTTTCAAAGGGAGTCGTGCATTTTTGAGCAGTTTGTCTTCATTGCTTGTATTTTTTCGTTTGTGCCTGGTGGCGCAAAGTAACTTTGATGATTTGAAAGGACTTGAATCCTTAATTGAATTAGCGATTTTTTAAATTAAGGAACCAACAAGTGAATGGTACACAAAATTAGGAGAAACTGTTCGTTGAATAGACAGTATTTGTAGACATAATTATCTGCCCAGTTTAAGTACTAAGCTCAACAAGTTGTTTGGCTCCACAAGTTTCAGTTTCAGGCCACGTACCCAAATTCACCCTGGTACTGTTGTACACTACCATAGTTCTTTGGAAATTGAATAGCTCCTTGAACACCTGGTTGCTTGAGAAGAAACTTGATGTTTTTGTTCTCTACATTGGTGAATGCAGCCATTAACTGTCCATTGTGGATAAACTCCAGACCAACTCTTTTTTCAATTTATTCTTTGTTCTTCGCAGGGCATTAACAATGGTGTCCCTTGTAAAATGTTAGTTTAAAGAGTTTGTTTAAGTTATTTCCAATTTCATAGGGCACTGTGGTTGCCAGATTCACTTTAAAACTTATCATGGAAATGTAAATCAATGCCAGTGGAAAGTCAGTCTCTTGAGTTGTTGATAGAAAATTAATTTAAAATATGCATATTGAAACATCAGTTGAGGAATATTTTTTTCCTTTTTTGTGAACCTAACATACATTGCTGCCATTTATTTTTTGCTTGGTCATTCAATGTCTTGATCACATCAAATAATTTATTTTTTAGGTATTGTGTATCTTTATCTAAAAACTTAACTGGTTGCTTTTTGGAGCCCTTTTGCAGCATATTTAGATAGGCAGGAAATGTTCCACATTTTGTGGTAAATAGTTCTGCATAGTTTTAAGGAATATTGCGGCCTAAGCTAATTGAATATGAGAATAAAATGTGCTGATTGACATTTTGTGAATTTAAAGACTATTAATATTGTTTGCGCTTGTTTTAAAAGGCTTAAGGTTGGCACTCAAAAGTGTTCCTTCAACAATCTTATTCTGTAAAGATTACCTTGGAAGAATTGGATTAATGCAAGTTTTTTCTTCTAGCCTCTTTCCCCAGTGCCCTCTGAGAATGGAGTTGATTTGGTTTTGCCCGATGTTGAAAGATGAAACAATGCCTAAACCAGCTGCAAGAAATACTTCATGGTGCTTTTTTACAAACATGGGCATGAGGGTGCTCATAAGCATCTGAGCATTGTTTCGCATGCTAAAGTGATAATTATTATAAATAATTTGTTTATCTTAGAGAGTCTTCTTTTCCTGTTGGTCATTCAAAAATTGTTGGAATAGCTTGTTTGAGCTGTTGGACAGAGGCAGAACATTTGATGAGGACCTCCTGGGGAGAGGAGTCCTTGTTCCCTTTAGATATTTTCTTGTGTTTCCTTGTTCCCCAAATTACTTTGAAACTTGTTCCCAGCCTTTTGATTCCTAAAATTTAAATATTGGTTTTCTTCCCTTGTTCCCTAAAATATTTTGATATTGTTCCTCTGTTCCCCAGTTCAAATAAGCCATGTTCTCTTCTTCCCTCAAACCCCTGAGAGTGCCTCTTTGATGTTGATTCTCGTATTGGCCTAATAGTAATTCACTGTAGAATTGCAAGACACAGCAAGTTCTTATTTGGGAGTGAGGGAAAAGTTTTGAATAAATGTTTGCTCAATACAAGAAACAAAATTTGACTGCACCGTCGAGACCTTACTCTTTTCAGACATGAATCAGCTTGTTTGCACCTTTCTGGCGACCTGCGGGAGGGCAAGCTCTAGAAACTCTTCTTTAGTGAGCCTTCCGCTGAAAAACTTTCCAAGTCTGGCTTTCCGGTGTTAGGGGCCGAGGTTTTTGTGCAAAATTCATCAGCGGCTTCCTTGCAGCTTCTCAAAGGTGTTCCTTCGGGCAATGGTTAGTAAAAGTTTTGTAGTGCTTATACAAATTTTCGCTACTTGAAAAGGTATGTTTACACGAAACAAATATCAGTTTGACAATTTTTCTTTCCCGATACTTCATTTAAAATGCACGTGAGCGCTATTAATAGAGAGCCAGAAAACCATTTAAGACATTTTGTGGCAATTTTTTTGTCAACAAACTTGGGTTGTCGGCAAGCAGAATTCGAACGTAAGCTGTTGTGCTTTGGCTTTTATTTGTGCTTTTTCTAACTAATCTAAGACGAATTCAGGCTGGTATTTTCGAATCAAGTGTAAGAAGACGGCAAAACCGTATTGATAATGTATTTACTTGAGTTAACTTCGCGAATAAAGACTTAAATCGCTTCCTTTCGACGGGGGTAGATCGACACGCACAACCGAAATGCACTGTTTCCGGTGAAAGGGCAAATGATTGACAGGATAGCACAGTTTTGACTGCCGCGCGCACTGCGGGCGCGGGTTCCGTATGCAAGGTTCGAGTGATGCCTTGGGACGTTTCTCGGGTCTTTGGTTTTTTTATCTTGCTCACTTGCTCATGGAAACAACTCCATATAATCCTCAGCAGTTGAGAATCATTATTTACAGTAATCTGCTTTTGTCAGGGGCACCCAACGAGAATATAGTTCAAAACCAGTAAAACATAGGACGCGTTCTTTTGGGGCTATTCCGGAATAGGAATACTCCGAATATATGGTAATCGTGTTCTTTGGGACCAATTCGGCAGATGCGTTCTTCTGGGAATTGGTATTTCGTGTATTCTTTTATTCGTCAACCGGAATAACAGTGTTTTCTTTGCAGAACTCAGCGTTCATTGACACTGACATATCATCATTCTTTTTACGGATAGATTAGTTTTGCGCTTGGTCGACATTGTTCTGGCGTGCTTCTAGCTAGACTAGGTGATAAGCGCGGGTTCAGTTAGCCATCATAACCTTTCCACTGAAGTTCACAGATCACACATAACTTCTTCGATGAATAAGATAACTTTATATATCAGCAAAAGTCTATTAATTATCAAACAGCCTGCTTGGCGACAGGAGGCAACCATAACTAATCGAGGTAACAAAAGAACTGCGAAAATTAGTTGAATTTTTTTTTTAATTAGTTTTTTTTTCAAATGTTGAAATATTTTTTCCTACAATCATGATACATTTTTAATTACGAAGTTTTAATTAGTTACAAAATTGGAGTTTAAGAGAATCTCAGGGAACTCGCTATTTTTTCCTTAAATAAACACATCTTAATTGCACAGTAAGCCTTCATTCTTGCTGGGAGACGTTCCATTTTGAGTGTGGCCTGGGCTTTCTTTTTTCACTTTGAAGTGTGGTTTTCTTTCATTCATTGTTTGAAGTGTGGTAAGGTTTTTGTTGTGCTTGTCTTTATTGGTTTTCTTTGTTCTTTTTTTCTGTGACCCTCCCGGGGACTAATGCTCCGCGTTCTGCGGTAACCCGGGGTAAGCCGAGTCTTTTTGTTTTCATTTTTCTCGCTTCCAGGGCTCTTTGAGCCCGCGTTTTTTGGCACTTCATTTAGTCTATCACTGAAGTGTCCTTTTTTGGTTTTTAGCGTGGTTTTCTACTTTTTTGGTGTGTTGTTTGGTTTCTTGGTGGCTCTTTAGGAAATTTCTTGGGGTTTTTTTGTTTGTTTTCCATTTATTAAGGGTTTTCAGAGTGATATTTAATTGTTATAATATTTTCGGTTATTTAGTATTTGCTTGGCTTCCCTTTGTGCTTTTTGTCCAAGGGGTTGTTACTTGGTCATTTGTTTCTTGTGAGACATTAAAATATTTGCTTAGTTGCTCCTTGAGCGGGGAACTATTTAGTGTGACTTGAGTGTTAATTTATCCATAGTTGTAGTATCATATTATATCTTACTATTTGACTGAGGTTACATTTTGAAAAGTAGAGTTATATAAAGCTGAAAATAATTATTTATTAATCTTAGTCCTTTAGCAGCTGCTTAAGGTTTAATCTTAACTTTAGTTTAAAATATTATACTGGTATTTGTAGTTGACTTTAAAATATATTTCCATAATGGTTCCGCGCAACACGCGCACTATTATCGTAAAGTCCGGCTTCCCGGCTGGGACCTCCCATGCCGGGGTTGCCGGCATCATTGCTAAGTCCCTGGGTGGCCTGGTGGATTCAATCCAGGTCTGCCCAGGGGGGATAATCCCTATATCTTTCATAGACCCAACTCATAAAAAGACCTATGAGGAGGCCGGGTTCATCTCTTTTGGCGACGTTCGTTGTAA
Organism: Montipora capricornis; assembly: GCF_036669925.1. Taxonomy (NCBI): domain Eukaryota; kingdom Metazoa; phylum Cnidaria; class Anthozoa; order Scleractinia; family Acroporidae; genus Montipora; species Montipora capricornis. Next base: position 59,827,663 of record NC_090885.1, read on the forward strand.
CGTGGTGGTTTCGACCCCTATCACTTTTGTGATGGTATACTTGTTTCCTTTCGAAGGGGGCAACGACCGTGTTAAAGAGGCCTTAAAGTTTTTTGGTGATGTAAAGGAAGTCCGTCACCAGCAGTGGTCGAACGTACCTGGGGTTCATACAGGTACCCGTCTAGTGCGCATAGTGCGCAAACATGATATTCCGCGTAATATTATTATTGACGGTGTAAAGTGCCGTGTGTGGTACAAAGGTCAACCATTGGTTTGTGATATTTGTGATGATAACCACAAAGCAGCTGACTGCCCGCTCAAGGGTAAATGTAAACGTTGTCATGAGGCTGGGCATTTCGTTCGGCATTGCCCAAAGCCTGTTTGGTTTGTTCCAGGAAGACCAGAGACGGACGCGGATAGTGATGATGATATTGTTGATGGCGGAAACGATAATGATAATGATAATGATGTGAATGGTGGGGCTGCGGCTGGTAATGTTGCCGCGCCAGTTGTGTCTAGTGTTGTTGAGCCTGCAGTGCGCTCGGTTGTCCCTGATCCTTCCTCCCTGCTGGCTCCGGCCCCAGGGGTGGGTGTTGCGTCTGGGGGGGGGGGGGGGGGGGGGCTCTGCGTCTTTTTCGCAGTGTTCTGGTTCTGTGTTGGGCTCTGAGTCCATGTGTGTGGACGATAGAGACAATGAGCTGGATGAGATGGTGAGCCAGCCGTTGCTGGGCAGTGGATCGGAGAGGGTTCTGGATCCCTCTCCTAGCCCGGGTTCTGTCAGTGTTTTGGGGGTCTCCACCGGTCAGGTGGGTGTGCCTCAGGAGGAGGTGTTGGATTCCTCCCCTTCTTTTTCTCCCCTTTCGGGGTCTGTATTATCCTTTGAATCATCATCGGGTGTTTCAGGAGATGGGGTGGACTCGGGTGATGATGCTCCGGCCTCTTTGGTGGACTCTAGACCTGTTAGGTCTAAAATTCCGGTCAAAGTTGGGCGTAGTGGTTCGGGGGGGTTGCATCCCCCTCTTGTGTCAAGGGAAGAGACGGCGAGTTTGGTTCAGAAGCTAAAGGCAACTCTTCCGTCATCCACGGATGATCTTGTTGTTTCAGGGCGGGTTGGGGACTCTGCCCAGCCCTCGCCTCCGTTTGCCGTTCCTCTTCCTCCCCGGGTCAGTTCTCGTAGTTCTGGCTCGGGGATGGCTCTCCGTCCGTCCTCTCGTTCTCGGTCCCGTTCCGGGGACGAGAGGCCTCCTCTAAGCCCGGATCCTCATAGGTCTCGTCGTCGTGCTTTTTCGCCTAGCCCTGCTAGGCGCCGTTAATTTTACCGTTGTCTCGCCACCTTTTAGTTTTTTGTCATGGGTTTGTCACTACGTTTTTGTTATATTATGGCTCTCACTGTAATTTCTGTTAACGTTAATGGGTTGAGGGATGGTGACAAGCGTCTTGGATTTCTCCAGTGGTTGTCCCATCTCTCTCCTTCGGTAGTTTGTCTACAGGAGACCCACGCAGTCTCTAATGATGATCTTCTTTCTTGGTTTTCTCGGTTTGGTTATTTGTGAGCTGGTTCTTTTGGTACAAATCATTCTCGTGGCGTGGTTGTTTTGTATCGTTCGGTTTTGGAGTGTAAGTCTGTTGTTTGCGAGTTTGATGGTCGTTTTGTTTTGGTTGAGTTTTCTCTTCGCGGTTCTGTTTTTTGGCTTGCTTCTATTTATGCTCCTAACCGTAATCCTGATTGTGACGCTTTTTTGGTTCGTTGTGTTGACTCTATCGATCCTGCTGTTCCTACTCTTTTGTGCGGTGATTTCAACACGGTCCTGGACCGTGTTCGGGATCGCCGTGGGTCTTGTCCTTTTCAATTGATGTCTCTCGTGAAAGTTCTGCTTTGTTGTCAGCGTTGTTTTCGGATTGTTGTGTGGTGGATATTTGGCGTGAAAGGCACCCAAATGATTCTGCTTTTACCTGGTTCCGGCCCGATGGGGCCCTTGCATCGCGCATTGACTTCATCGGATGTCCGTATGCTTGGGTGCCTTATGTGTCTTCTGTAGACATTCTACCATGTCCTTTTTCTGATCATTGTGCTATTTCTTTCTCATGGGCTCTCCCCAGCTCCGTTCCTCCGGGTCCGGGGTTGTGGAGGCTCAATCTTTCTGTTCTGGATGAGGCCGAGTATATCGACCTCATCTCAACTTTTTGGTCTTATTGGCAGTTTCGTCAGTCTTCTTTTCCTTCCCTTACTAGGTGGTGGGACAGCGGTAAATCCCATATTAAGCGTATAAGTATAAATTATTGTAAAGATCGTGGTAAATGTAAAGTAGTTGAACGTAATATTTTGTCTAATCTTGCTGCTCATCTTAAAAGTCATATTGATTCTGGTCGTCTTTATTTCCTTCCTGTGTACCTTTCTACTCTGTCTCGTCTTCGTGCTATGGATGTTGAGGTTGCTCGTGGTGCTCAAGTTCGTGCCCGGGCGAGGTGGGTGGAGGAGGGTGAGTCCTCCTCTGCTTACTTCTTCCGGCTCGAAAAGAAAAACGGCACTGACCGTAATATCTCGGCGCTGAGAGCTAGTGATGGTACTTTGGTTACGGATAAGGATGGGTTGTGTGATGTTTTTCGTTCTTTCTATTCGGATCTTTTCTCTGCTGCTCCTTGTGACTCCAATGCTCGTGCTGAGCTTCTTTCTAACATTTCTTCGCCGGGTTCTTCCTTTTGATGATAGTGAGGTGTGCGAAGGTCTTCTCAGCCAGGAGGAGTGTTTTGCGGCCCTTCAGGGCATGGCTCCTGGTTGTGATGGCCTTCCCATGGAATTCTATTTAAAATTTTGGCATGTTTTGGGTTTTGATTTAGTTTGTGTTTTGAATTCTGCGTTTGGGTTGGGTTCGTTGTCTCGCTCTCAGCGCCGGGGTATCATTGCTTTATCATTAAGAAAGGGGATCGTCTTGATCCCAAAAACTGGCGTCCAATCTCCCTGTTGAATGTCGATTACAAAATTGCTTCCCTTTTTTATATTGCTGCTCGTCTTCTTAAGGTTATTCATTTGGTTGTTGATAAAGATCAGTCTTGTTTTGGTGAAAATGTCGCTTTTCTTCGTGATGTTGTTGATTTTTACTCTTCTTCTGGTGCTCCTGCTGCTCTTCTTTCTCTTGATCAAGAAAAGGCATTCGACAGGGTAGATTGGACGTTCCTTCGTTCTACCTTATATGCTATGGGTTTGGGGCTGTCGTTTGTTGGGTGGGTTAATTTATTTTACAATAATGTGAGTAGTTGTGTTAATGTTAATGGTTATATTTCAAATTCTTTTAAGTTATCTCGTGAGGTGAGGCAGGGATGTCCCCTGTCCCCCCTCCTTTATGTTTTAGTTGCCGAAGTACTTGCCTGTAATATTCGTTCTAGTGGTTTAATTTCTGGTTTGTCTCTTCCTGGTTCTTCGTCTTCTTTGCCTGTTGTTTCTGCCTATGCTGATGACACTACGCTGGTTGTTTCTTCTGTTCCTGGTATTTTGGCTGTCTTTGATGTTTATTCTTTGTACGAGAAGGAGTCTGGGGCTAAATTAAATTATGGTAAATGCGAAGGTTTGTGGTTGGGTGGTTGGAGTGGGCGCACTGACTCACCGGTTAACATTACTTGGTCGTCGGTGAAGGTGTTGGGGGTTGTTCTGGGTCCGGGCAATCTGGAGGAGGACAATTGGAGGCCGCGTATCACCGCGGTGGAAAATGCTTTGAACTCTTGGCGTCAGCGATCGTTATCTTATTAGGGCAAGGCACTTGTTATCAATGCCTTGGCCCTTTCTCGTGTGTGGTACGTAGTCTCTCTTATCCATGTTCCCCGGTGGGTCAGTGTTGAATTAAATACGTTAATTTTTAAATGTTTCTGGAGCGGTAAGCGGGATTTGGTCGCTCGTCGTGTTGTGGTTCAGCCTTCTTGTTTGGGTGGGTTTTCTGTCGTGGATTTTCAGTGTAAGGTTATGGCTCTTCATGTTCAGTGGGTTCGTCGTTTTGTTTCTTCTCCGTCTTCTTGGGTCTCTTTCGTGGTTTTTTGGTTTTCTTCCCGGCTTGCCGCTCCTCCGCATCTTGTTTTTACTGCTCCGCTTTGTTTTTCTCCGGATTCTCTGCCTCCGTTTTATCGTTCTCTGTTGACTGCTTGGCGGGCGTGTAAAGGATCCCTTACGGCGTCTTCTTTGGGTATTGGTTCGGGTATTGATTTTTGTCCTGTTTCTACTATGTCTACGAAGTCTGCTTATTTGTTTCTTTTGTCCGAGAATGCTGTCTCTCCTCATTGTGAGGAGAAGTTCTTTCCTTTGTTTGGTTCTCTTTATTGGCCTTCTACTTGGCGTCAGCTTTTCTTTTTTGATTTGGATCGTCCTGTTATTGATTTATGTTGGAAAGTCTCACATGAGGCCCTTTACACGGCCGAGAGGCTTGCTGGTTTTGGTTATGCTCTTTCTACTGCTTGTTTTTGTTCTGCTCCTGTCGAGTCTCTTTCTCATTTGTTCTTTCACTGTCCTCTGGCTGTCAGTGTTCTGTCGTGGCTTCAATCACTTATGTTCTTGGCTTCTCCTCTTTGTCCTTCTATCTTGGTTCGTCATGCGCTTTTTGGTTTCTCGGCTGATGAGTTGCCTGTGGTTCCTCGGGTTTTTGAATGTTGAATGTCTGCAAGTTTTGTATTTGGGGGGCTCGGAATGATTTTCGTTTTAGGGGTGTTCGTCCCTCGGTTGTTGATGTTATGGAGCGTGTGAAGTCTCGGGTTCGGTTTAATCTCCCTTTGTTTTTCCGTCGTTTCCGGTCTGACCGCCGTCGTCCTTATTTTGTACGTCAGTGGGGTGCTCGTGGTGTGGTGGCTTCGTTTCAAAATGATGCTCTGGTTGTTCATATTTAAGTTCTGGTTTTGTGTTGTGTTTGCGTGCCCTGGCCGTTTTTCTGGGATGAACCAACGTCTTGGCGTTGGGTGAGTCTGTTGACGGGTGGCCTTTTATTGGTCACTCTTCACCCTTGTGCTTTGTCGTGCTCGTTTTGGTTTGTCTAGGTGTTTTTGAGTCTTTTTTGTCGTTTTGTCGAATTGTCATTTAGGAGTGTAAGTCAGGCGAGGCATCTCCTAGATGCAATTCTTCGTTTTGTTTGTTTGTCTTTTCTTAATTGTTGGTAGGGGCGGGGTTCGATTCCCCGGCGAAGTTGGCGTGTTGGTGCACCCCCGTTTGAGTTGAACCGTTGTGTTTGACGGATTCGTCGTTATGTCTGGCGGCCATTGCACTCACCCTACCGGGGGGCCAGCCATTCGCCTTAAATACAAAAAACATTGCCAAGAAAATTGGACTTGACAATTGACCCGGTCACCAATCAGAGACGCAGTAGCACGAAGGTAAGGGAACTGCTTCAAATGAGGGAATGTGAGAAGATCAAAGACACTTGCTATCAAGGTTTACTTGTTCGAGATGCTCTTGCTGAGACATTTTGGTAAGAGAAAGAAACTGGTATCATCAAGTAAGCAGACCTAAACTGGGTTTTAAGTTTATTCATCTATCATACAGTAATTCTACCAAAGTAGATGTACCGGTAACAGTGATTACACTTCATGAAAGAAGTGTGTTGAGTTATGACTTGTAGGAATCACAGAGGATGTAAGATGAGGCACAAGGATTGTCAGAAAATTTGTTTCATTATATGTAAGCTATTAATTTTGATAGGTAGGAAGACTTGTTATCATGTGAAATGATATGGATGCAACTGGGTGGCAATCAAATTTCACTCCTAGCTGTCTAAACAATTGGCTGTAAGAAATAGTTCTTGATAACCCCTCCTGTATCACAACCTTCATTTTTACCTTCTCACTTTTAAAAGTGGGCAAAGAGAATTTGTAATCAGGGCCATGAATAGAAAAAGGTGAACCAAGGCACTAGCCTCGGTAGAAAGTTTAAATTTCTGTAGTTTTGTGTGGTTCCTGTTAGTTTAGGAGACTCTCTTTTATGAATAAAAATATATATGAGAGTTTTTTTCCCTGATATTGCATCTGAGAAAAATAATCACCATAATACAAATCACCAGACTTGTAAAATGATTTTATTATGCAACTGAAGGTTATAACACACCAATACTACCAAACTTACAGTGATTACCAGCTGCAGGGAAACGTAAAGCTGTAAAAACTGACATAACGTTTCCTTTCTTGGCCCTTGGACTACAAGGCTCATCTATTTCTTAGTAATACTAATTTCAACTACACAACTTGTTTGGTCACTTTTCATTTTAACAATAATAAACATTTACATGGTTCATTTTGAAGTTTTGGTTAAGTGTTTCAATCAAAAGAACCTTTATGAGCATAGAAATTCCGCTGCTGGAAGTCAGAATTCAGTACAACATAATTTTTGTCATTCCTTTCAGAAATCCTCTTTCTCTTAAAAGTCCTGATTACATTTCCCATGCAGATCAATCAGAATTCAGCTTTGTTTCTAAGTTTTAGCCTTACTTAAGTTGATGTTATAGACTACAATCACCTTGAGTGAGATATTACATATAATGATAAAAGGGGCTTGCATTCCCTTCTCTCAAACTTATGGGAGAACCTCTTGGGTTACTTGAATCTGTGAACAAAGAGGGGGAAGGTGCCATGGGGGGAACTGATATTGGTTGAAATGACCTGTAGTTTCCCTCCCACAAGGTGTAATCAGACTGAGGAGCAAAATTTCAGGCAGGCATAGAAAGACCTTGGTTAATGCCACTTGGGAAAACATAACCCCCCTGATGATGACCAGCTAATCCATACTGTGTCTGTGGGTTAGGGTTGGAATGTGTTAAAAGCAATTGGAAAGGTTTGACCTCGTGCTCTCTTGATTTCTCAATATCTGATTTTAAGAATTGGATGAGCTGTTTTGTGGGGTCATTTTCAATTGCACACCTCATTAAGTGAATAGCTTCAACCAATGGGTCTTCTTTTTTCAGTTTCTTGGTTGGAGCTGATTTCACAGGCACAAACTGCTTACCAACACAGTCTTGAGAAGCTACACTATTGCCCTCGTCTTCTGTTGACTGAGTTACCTCCTCTCTTGATGCTGATGCAGGGCTCGAAATTAAAAAAAATTCCAAGTCGCCTTTTGGCGACTATCAAAGAAAAAATGGTCGCCAAATGCAAAAATGCAGTCGCCAGCTAGTACAAGAACAGAAACTCAGATTAGAGCCTCATTTAATTAGCATTGTTGTTCGGCTTCTGGTAGATTGTGGCAGCTGCGGTTGTGGGATAGACCGAAATACTCGATCTTTAATGACTTAAAACATGAAAACACGAAAGAAAAAACTCCTGAACACTTCTGCGTGACAATTTTACCTTAAGCAGTAAGCGAACAAAGTAATAAGA
>NC_090885.1:59839979-59872479 GCF_036669925.1 Montipora capricornis
TTACACATGCATTATTTCCTGTACTTGGGCACACTGACAAACAGAGGTTTGGTTGTTTGCTTCACTTTTTTTTGTTTTCCAATTAGATTAATCATCAGGCAATTCAGGCTCAAAAACACATGTTACATGATCCCCCAGCGTTCCACCTTCGTGCTTCAGATACAAGTCTTTAACCTTGGTTTTTTTCGTTGTACGACAGTAGCTGTTTCTTTGTCGCTTTGACTAGATGTCAGGGATGAAACTTCCGCTTCAGTGCTGCTGCAATCGCGTTTTTTTCATGATTTTTCCAAGCATGTTGTACTCCATACTTGCAAGCATCACAAATAGCTTGGGGTTTAGCCTTCCATCGCAGGCTATTGTTTGGCTACACACGTCTCAAAAATTTTTACGAAATCGTCAGCTTAACATTTGTTTCATCGCACTATGCCGCACAGACGGCAACAGTTCACAAAATCACTTTTAGGCTGATCCCTGCAAAACTTTATTTAACAGCGAGGCAATACACAAATCCTTTGCATTTAGGTTAAATGCGTCAAGATAAATTTGCAAGTTGCAATCTGCGCGGCCGATAGCAATGCTTATACCAAAATTAATTCGCGCCGGTGATATTTAAGCAGCGAAACACAAAAACACGACTAGTACCTTCCCTTGCAATAGTCTAGTCGGCTCTTCGAGGGTGTTTTGACCAAGCATTTTGATTTTAAACATGTACAGAAAATTGCCCCCACGTAACAAAATCTTCTAGGTAGAATTGGTTGAATTTTGCATCTTGCGCGTCTCTTTGCGACCCAAATTTTCGCTGCATGGTATGTCTGTTAGTGTTTTGCGAGCCAGACAAGGAGAGCGATAGATAAAAAATGGCGACCGTTGATGTAGTATCCATCACTTGATATAAGCAATCACGATCTGACTTCATTGTATGAGGTTCTCTGATTGGGCGGAAAAAAGACAATTGCAGAAATTTCCGCCCAATCAGAAAATCAGAATTTAATTCGCTCTCGAACTCGTCCGTTAAAGGTATGTTCCCAGGGGCTCTTCTCGCCTTACTTGAAAACTTTACGCCAGTCCCGATTCTCATCTCGTCTCGACTGACTGCCCCTGGGTCTCCGAGGATGGTCCGGATACGAATCGGATACGTGCGGACGGTCGTATACGATTCGTATACGCTACGTGTGGACGCAGATATTTTTGTATCCGCATAAAAAAATTTGCGGATACAAAAATCTCCGGATACGTGTGGACGGGGCAACAGTGATTTTGTGTGTAAATTTCATGTAAATTGCTGGGATGAATCAGTGCAAATGACATGTAAAGCAAGGTCTTCGTAAATAACATGCAGATAACATGTGAATTCGATATAGGAGTCATACCCAGCACAGAATGAGATTGAGAAAGTAGTAGAGGCTAGTAAGAAGACTTTACCTTTACCATTACCATGCTCCTCCATATTTTGATTGAGGAAATTTGCTCTGCTCCTTTAAGCAGAAAATTCTCCCCAGTTTTTCCACACAAAATAAAAGCGCCCCAGGAATCGCACTGGGCTCGCAACGGGTTGTGGTTGGATGTTGGCACAGAGAGAAGGATTGTGGACATTTCACAATAATTACATGATTCAACAACTTTGTCCGCCATTTTGAATTGCCCCGCCGCAAAGGCCGGGGGAACGAGATCCGTTTGAATTATCGGTTTGATATTCGCGCGGGCGATCAATGTGCTCTTCCTCTCTTTTTCCCTGGTTGTTCGACGATTAGAATTGGATCTTTGCGATTCCTTAATATTTTGTGCAGGTGAAATAGCACACATTCCACCAAATAAACCCAGTAAGCATCGATGAAATACGGAAGAAAGGGCAACGACAATTCAGGTCAGAAGGTCGTCCATGGGTATCAGCATTCGCCACAAAGATACACGCCAGTGACCACAGGCGGCCCAGAGTCGGAAGGTAAACAATTATAAGGATTTGTATGGGAATCTCGATAACAGACTGAAAAAGATATTTACCCGCAAAAGTTCTCAATAAAAAAGCCGTACTTTATTGTCATGGTAAATTTCTTGCTTTTTGTGTGGTTTTTTGCCTGATTGAATGCGATTTAAGCGACTTCTCAAATTCCCGAGTCGTCACTCTTCCCTAAATAAAGGAAAGGCTGGCAACTCATTTCTAACTTACCTCAGATCTCGCCGAAAAAATTCACACTTCTCCGGCATCAGTCACGCTCAAACTCCGGCGATGGCTACACGGATAAATTTACTTCCCCTTGACCAAGTTTCAAGGTCCAGCGAGTATCCATCGCTGAGAAAATGCGAAAAATATTCAAATTTTCAAACTCCTTCGAGGCTCGCTAACAACCAATTTTGACACGGCTGGTCAACGGTTCACCGAGCCTCCATACGGTGAGCGCAAACCTACGCAAGTGTACCCATAGTTGGGCAGAGCAAAACAAATCCCAGACTCGTCCCCAAATACCTGCCTGGGGTCATGTTCGAGTTCCTAAATCGGCGAACGATATTAAAAGTTCCACACTGAAACCTTAAACACAGCTCCCATCGCTTTGGTTGCCCCACCGCATGTTATAAATCCGGATTTTCATCGAACTCCGTAAGTACTGAAGCTGTTTGAAGCCTCGCGCGTGCAAAAATCCCCTCGTCCGATGACACTCGACACCGCGGCTGTTTTTTTGTTGTTGTTGGAAAAAGTATAGTTTTGTTAAGTGAATTACTTTGAGCCAAAGAAATCACCGCACCGTAATTTCTACTGTCCAAAAAACAGACAAGCGAGATTGTAACTCGGATACCTTTCAGGTATTCCGAGTAATAATCGTTGCTTTTCGATCGATATCGCTTGATGCACCGGTGTGAGAAATAATTTTGAACATTTCAACGCAACTGGAAGCGCAAAAACAAAGCACAGATGATTTCAACGATGGCATTTTCCCTGGACTCTCAACAGAAAAATGTGTCCAAAAGGCTGAAAAGGTGCAGCGACCTTTTCATATGAATTTCTTCTGCAGTCATGATAATGTGAGTTGTTGACGGTTAAAAAACAGGATTGTGTTTCATACACTAGTAAATACCTTCGACTGCGTTTCAAACTCCATCCAAACAGCTTCAGTACTTACGGAGTTCGATGAAAATCCGGATTTATAACATGCGGTGGGGCAACCAAAGCGATGGGAGCTGTGTTTAAGGTTTCAGTGTGGAACTTTTAATATCGTTCGCCGATTTAGAAACTCGAACATGACCCCAGGCAGGTATTTGGGGACGAGTCTGGGATTTGTTTTGCTCTGCCCAACTATGGGTACACTTGCGTAGGTTTGCGCTCACCGTATGGAGGCTCGGTGAATCGTTGACCAGCCGTGTCAAAATTGGTTGTTAGCGAGCCTCGAAGGAGTTTGAAAATTTGAATATTTTTCGCATTTTCTCAGCGATGGATACTTGCTGGACCTTGAAACTTGGTCAAGGGGAAGTAAATTTATCCGTGTAGCCATCGCCGGAGTTTGAGCGTGACTGATGCCGGAGAAGTGTGAATTTTTTCGGCGAGATCTGAGGTAAGTTAGAAATGAGTTGCCAGCCTTTCCTTTATTTAGGGAAGAGTGACGACTCGGGAATTTGAGAAGTCGCTTAAATCGCATTCAATCAGGCAAAAAACCACACAAAAAGCACGAAATTTACCATGACAATAAAGTACGGCTTTTTTATTGAGAACTTTTGCGGGTAAATATCTTTTTCAGTCTGTTATCGAGATTCCCATACAAATCCTTATAATTGTTTACCTTCCGACTCTGGGCTGCCTGTGCAGTGACATGATTCAACCTCAGACAGTCTCCGAAAGGGTTAATCGGTGAAGACTTCATGACAAATATAGAGGCCTTCTTCAAAACGTAAACGGAGTTGTTCTACGAATGTTTGGAACAAGGGTGGCCTGGCCGAACAGCTACTACAGTTAGCAAATGGGCGGGAAGATTCAAAAGATCCGAAAAGCAAAAGACTGCCGGAGGAGTTTTCGGTAAGTCGTCATCTTACTGATACAAACCTGATTTAGGTTTAAATGGCTTAAAATTTTAAAATTTTGTTTCCTTTTTCCCCAATTTACTTGTTCCCAGCTTTTTGCTCCCTAAAATTGTTTCTGTCGCCTTGTTCCCTACGACATTTTGTCATTTTTCGCCAAAACGCCAAGGAGGGCCTCAGCACAGTCATTGCTTTTGCAGACCTACTCCCTTAATAGTTTCACTTTATATTGTATTAATGCCATTTAAGGTAATAACAATACATGTACAAGGTGATTAATATATGGATCTCTGTATACCCACCCCCTTATTGACCTTATTCGCCACTTGCACATTCCTTGTTCTTCAAACGGTGCCACTACAAGAACACAATAGTGGCAGGTTGTTCTGTAGTTACTCCCTTGTCACCTGTATACCTACATGTACTTCACTGTTTTCTCATGTCCAAACAATGTCACATGACTTGTTCAGTAATGTGAAGCCCTTTGTACCAAATCATAAAAAGATTTAACCAATCAGTCAATAACTGCACAGCGTATATTCGGCTGTATTCCACATTGCTTGTGCAGGGTGATATGTACCTATTTCCTATGACATGGTATACAAGCTTTCTCGCTTGTTACTTGTCACTTGCTTGTTTGCATGTACATGTATGTGAACCTTAACAAAAAAAAAATCAATTGTCTTGTGGAGTAGTAGACCACTCAAAAGCATTTGCATTACTAGCATTTTTCACGAAACATTACAAAGCTACCATACATGTACATGTACTGTTACGTAGTAGAGCTAGCAATCTAAATAATTATACCAATCATATTGTGATGCAGTTAATATTTCAATTTCTCCCACCAAAACCTCACATTTTATTTGATGAGTACTTAATCTAATTCATAACAATACACAAAAAGCCATCTTGAGGAATTGTTATATCTCAAAACGTTTGTTTTAAGGGACAATTTTTGGCATGATTGCTCCACTCTTTTAATTGGATATGGGAAATCTCACTAAATAGTGCTTTGAGTGCTTTATGCCCAGGCACCCTAAAAAAAAGAGCAAATTTATGAGTGAAATACAAAAGTAGTTTTGAGTTGTACCCTTCAAACACTAATTCAGACATCAATACGAAATTATGAAAAATTCAACAATAAATAATAAGTATCGCGATCTTCTTATAGTTTTGCCTATGCGCGAGCCGTCAATATTTCGTGGTGTTGCCGTCTCACTTTTGCGGCCTGTGATTGGTTCTAATGTTGAAATTGACTTTGTTGCACTGAATTGGGTTGCTGACGTACACAAACAAATACGTTTCGCCGGTAGAAAGAATTAAAATTTCGATCAGGCGGGGGTTGATTAGTTTAGAGTTTTATTTATCCTTATAAATGATGGATCGCGATACAAAACCAAAACGTATTGGGCTCCGTCGCTTCATGACTCCGCCCAATACGGAATATATTTTCTCCCAACTAGCCGTCAATATAATGTGGTATTGCCGTCTCAAAATCGCAATTTGTTCTTATTATTGATTTTATTACATGTACAAAATGGTCAGTTTGGAAAGGTGGACACTTTGGGAGGTTGTCACAGGCTTCCAGATAAGTTTGTAAGACAGGGTGTCAACAAGGAATTCCAGTGGATCAAATTTCCACAGCTCCTACCATAACCATTTTGTCGGGTCATGAAGCTGACCTTGTAGGGTTTTTATATGTTCATATTTTGTTTCAGGGCAATGCATTAGGTCTATGGCAGCTAAACAGGGCAGGTGGAGATTTTCTAAAAGGTAGGCAACCGTTATTAAGGAAACTCTTGTATTTTTAAAAGTACCATGGAAACACTACATACACTGCGCAGAGACCAATAAGATAAATTGTCTTGTGCACTCATTCGAATTGAGACTGTATGTTGATTTTGTGATGTCTATCAACGTTAATGTTGATACATAATTATAGTACATGTATAATAAATATCAAAAACTTGATCATTGTATGACACAATTCATCGTATAACAGAATTCATTGTGGTATATGAGCTAATGCGCCGATCAACTCGAAACTTCCAAATTCCTCACTCCCCAGGCACAGAAGATAGTCAAATGCCCGTTTCGATTTGATCGGCGCATAATAGACCATGCTCTACAAAATTATGGAAACCGTACATGTCAGCTAAAAATATACAGTTACACAATAAAGTCGGTAAGAGTTCTCTCTACTTTGGGGGCGTTTTTAATAAAACATTATTATTCCATTCACGATTGTTGGATATGAAAAAATTACATCTTGATTAGCCAACTTGGGGGGCTTTGCACCTCGTTGGCTATCTGTACACACTCACATTGAACTGGATGAACATAAGGGAGAGATGTTCAGTGCAAAAATCAGTGACTTCTCTGTTCATATACTGTAAGTTTTTTGACGAAAATCAAGATAGATTTCACTGTCCCTTGAGTCTGAGGAAATTGTCAGTCATCTTTCAGTGGTAATTACATGTACATCAAACACAAGTGATAGCTCTCTAATAAACACATTTGCATGTGGCAACAATCATTAAAAGATCAATGTAATTTAAGTACTAGTATTCAATTACATGCAGTAAATTTGTTTTAGGAAAGTCTGCAGTATTTTCCATCTGAACTTGCGGGTGATACGCCTCATATAGTTCGATGTAACTTGAAAAGTAGGTCTAACCATGCAGTTAATTATTATTTGTCATAGTATGCTATGTAGTATTTTTCACCTAAACTGGCGGGTGGCATACCTCATACAGTTCGATTTAACTGGAAAAGTAGGTCTAACCATGCAGTTAATTTGTTATAGTATGCTATGTAGTATTTTTCAGTTGAACTGGCGGGTGGCACGCCTCATACAGTTCAATGTAACGCTAAATTTAGGTGACTAACCATGCACTTAATTTGTTATAGTATGCTATGTAAAATTTTTTATTTGAACTGGCGGGTGGCTCGCCTCATACAGTTCAATGTAACTTGAAAAGTAGGTCTAACCATGCAGTTAGTTTGTTATAGTATGCTATGTAATATTTTTCATCTGAACTGGCGGGTGGCACGCCTCATACAGTTCAATGTAACTCTAAAAGTAGGTCTAACCATGCAGTTAATTTGTTATAGTATGCTATGTAGTATTTTTCAGTTGAACTGGCAGGTGGCACGCCTCATACAGTTCAATGTAACTTGAAAAGTAGGTGTAACCATGCAGTTAATTTGTTATTGTATGCTATGTACGTGTAGTATTTTTCATCTGAACTGGTGGGTGGCACACCTCATACAGTTCGATTTAACTTGAGAAGTAGGTCTAACTATGCAGGTAATCCATTTGGTTAATTTCTTGTGGTATCCTAGTATTACCCATCTGAACTAGCGGATGGCACGCCTCATACAGTTCGATGTAACTTGATAAGTAGGTCTAACCATGCAGGTAATTTGTTATAGTATGCTGAACTGGCAGGTGGCACACCTCATATAGTTCGATTTAACTTGATAAGTAGGTCTAACCATGCAGTTAATTTGTTATAGTATGCTACAGGTATGTAGTATTTTTCATCTGAACTGGCGGGTGGCACACCTTATACAGTTCGATGTAACTTGAAAAGTAGTTCTAACCATGCAGTTAATTAATTTTGTTATAGTATGCTATGTAATATTTTTCAGTTGAACTGGTGGGTGTCACGCCTCATACAGTTCAATGTAACTCTTAAAGTAGGTGTAACCATGCAGTTAATTTGTTATAGTATGCTATGTAATATTTTTTATCAGAACTGTCGGGTGGCACGCCTCATACAGTTCAATGTAACTCTAAAAGTAGTTGTAACCATGCAGTTAATTTGTTATAGTATGCTGTGTAATATTTTTCATCTGAACTGGCGGGTGGCACGTCTCATACAGTTCAATGTAACTTGAAAAGTAGATCTAACCATGCAGTTAATTTGTTATAGTATGCTATGTAGTATTTTTGATCTGAACTGGTGGTTGGCACGCATCATACAGTTCAATGTAACTTGAAAAGTAGGTGTAACCATGCAGGTGATCCATGTGGCTAATTTGTTTTAGTGTGTCAATTTAATTCCATAGATATATATGTCTTCCTTATTTGTATTGAATTTATAGTAATAATTTTATTCATATACATGTACTTACTGTGGATTTTATTGAGAGTATTATGTAAAATATTTGTAATTGGGGTAACATAAGCCAGATTTTTATACTTATTATTTAATAATAATGAACTTATTGCAAGAATTTTATTATAAACTTAGATTCTATTGAAAGTAATAGAAACACATGATTATTTTTAGATTTGAAATAAAAATGTATCCATTCACAAACTCTAGAACTTGTGCTTTTTTATGTAAAATCTACTAACCTTTCATCCATTTCACTCTTTATTAACATTTCCTGGCTTATGTCAGGTTTTAAATGCTATTATTTACAGAGATATTGTAAACATTTTGCTGAGATTTTGTGCACTAAAACACCAACATTTTAAAAACATTTACATACTTTATCCCTCCAGTTTTACAGACATTTTATTGACATTTCCTGCCTTCCTTCCGGTTTTAAATACTTAATTTAAAGAGCTATTGTGAACATTTTGTTGAGATTTTGTACACTAAAACACCAACATTTTAAAAACATTTCACATACTTTTCCCCTCTATTTTTTTGAGGGTTTTTGTAGACATTTTATAGACATTTCATGCATTCTTCTCACTCACTTTTTACAGAGATAACACTGAGATTTTATATGGATGGATTTACAGAGATTTTTTCGCCTGTAAATTTTACAGAGAAAGTAAAGAGATTTTACAGACATTTTGTACTTATCACAAAATCTCTGTAAATTTTTCCTTCAATTTACATAGATTTTATTGAGATTTTGTGCACATTTTATGTCATCCTATGGACGAAAATGTGGTAAAATTTACAGACTTTTTATGGAGTTACAACATCTCTGTAAATGTGCAAATTTACAGAGATTGTAATTTACAAAGAAAATGTGGTCATTTAACAGAGATTTTACCAAATTTTTGAAGTCTGTAAATGGTTCATCTCTAGTATCATCTAACAGTGACTGAGACCATTTTGCTTTTCTGCCTGCTTTCTTTGCCTTTTTGTCAGTTTTCTCAGAAACAGAGTCCTCCCCATCTCCAACCTCATCCCCATTTTCATCTTCTTCGCCATCACTCTCATAGGACATGTCTTCTGGCTCTTGATGAGCTGCACTATGTGATCAAGAAGCAAAAAATTATTATTAAACTATTAGCAATAGTAACTGCCATTATTTGCCTTTTCAAACAGATAGCTCTTTCTCTCATTGATATAACAAACCTATGGCACATCATTTCTTCTAATTTATACTTATATTCGTATCCATAAACAGTTTTTTTAGTGGGTGCCAATCTCTACAACATAATATTTAGACGCAAGATTTCAATAAATTAAAAACAAAGAGGTATCAAGAAATCACTAAAGACCACCCAATCAGCAATAATCAATATATAATCAACAATGATTAGTCATGATTTCAGTGATAAACAATCTTATACATAGATCCCTAAAGACAACACTGTTAACAAGAAATAGTGTTTGTCATTGATCAATAACTAGTTATGCCAGGTCCCAGGGTGAGGGGGGTACTCCAAGAAAAATTGGGTGGGGGTGTGTAGCACGCTTCCCAAAACCCTTACCCTATTTATGACAAAAGTCTACGATTTTTCCACAAAAAAAAACTGGATCCCCAATTTATGACCATTGCAACTGGGACAGTTGAAGGGCTTTTGTTAATGGTCTTATCAATAGAGATGTAAAAGCAGCCTCTTCTAAAAGAAAATACCCAGTTCAAAATCGACACCCTATTTATGATCAAAACTGCTGAAAAACCATACCCTTTGGCGGGGCCTTGGCACGAGAAAACGAAGGGCTCTGGAGACATAGGATTTTCGAGTCCTAGATTCTAGGCCTTCCGGTCTACATGTATGCAGTCGTGATGTTTCTATACACTGTCTGTGACTGTCATGGCGGTTGTCGAGGCAGGATTCGAGGAATCCTTGTGTCGGCCCTTAAGGGGTCTCAATATGAAAAATGTTTCCCTACATGTACAACAGAAAGAGGCGATAAGGAACATTGTTTTTTTAAGGAAAGACACTTTAATTATTTTGCCGACAGGCTTTGGCAAGTTGCCCTTTGTTTTTGACTCGTGGCTTGGAGCAAAGAAATCTTTTATTTTGGTTGTTTCTCCTTTTAAACGCCTTGATGAGAGATCAAACAGTCAAGCTGAACGATATGCAAGTTAGAAGTTTAGTGGTTCGGAATACTGAGTTGTTAAGTGATGTTGAAATTAACGAAATCAAGCAATCGAAGTATAGAATAATTTATGGCCACGCGGAGGTATTTCTTGGAAAATTGCTTAAGTTATTGGATTGCGAAGAAGTGAGACGCCACATGTGAGCTATCGTGATTGATGAAGCACATCTCATTGTAGAGTGGCAAGTATTTAACTCTTGCCTTTATTTCTTTCTAGTTACTTCGGTATAATCTATTGTAAGGCTTTGCTTACGTTTTATTTTCATTTTAGTCTTGCCCCACCCTCAATTTTGTGGTGAAATTTGTGAAAAAGTTACATATTATTAAAATTAAGGGGGACAATGTTTGTGTTATGATCAGTTTTGTTTTATCACATTCAGATCATCGCAATCATGCAGAATTTGCATGTACCGATCAAAACTAAAATTAAATTAGCCTACACCATTTGAACCTCAAGAAAATACTAATGCAAAACGTGGAAATCCAATAGCCCACTTTCAAAAATAACATAATACTCTTTGTTTGCCCTCAAAAATTTTGCGTAAGTCTTGTTTTTATTTTCTCTTGAGACCTTTGTGAGTCCCAAGAGAGACTGGAAACATTATGCTTATGGAGGGCAAACAAAGAGTATTTTGGTAATTTTGATAGTGGCCTATTGGCTGAGCAACATGTACCTGTAGTGGTAGTGGTAGTGGTAGTGGTAGTGGTAGTGGTAGTAGCAGTATGTTGATTTCAATTTGGTATATTGCATTCAGGTGTAATCTGCTATCATTGCTCACAATCTATTTTTATAATCATTCTTACATAACATTGTTTTTCATTTTACTTGCATTTTATTTCTAGGTAGAGTTTTCGGCCTGCATATGCCCAACTAGGTATGCTATGTGCCATATTTCCAAAGGTGCCTGTAGTCGCACTAACTGCAATTATACATTTATTTAACTTACTGATATAATAAATTATTTTGATTTTAAAAAGTATCCATAAGGCCCACCTCCCTGACCCCATGGAATTTCCAGTTTAGCTTCATCCTTTCCATTAAAAACTGGAATATATTGATATGCCCTACCCCTTGAAATTAAATAATTGTTTTTTCTTTACATATTGTGAGGATGAGAATAAGTAATTGACATTTAAATTGTAACAGTAAGTGAAATGTTGTTAGTAATCTAAGTTGTAGTTAGCTATAAACCTTGTAAATATTAAAAGTAGTGTCATAGTGTGATAATAAACAATGTACATTGTATAACCAAACAAATAATGTAAGTTTAAGGATTAGAGTGTTGAGTTTTTCCCCCTTAGAATTTCTAGTGGCCTTCAATCCCTGGGGTGCAGGGATATGTTCTGTTACCAAACATTATGAAATAGGTTATGCTCTATGCAGCTGTGGCATCTTTTTTTGAAATGTATAACTTTTTTAATGCTTTACTGCTTATTTACAGTGGTGGATCTAGGGATGATGTTCCTCCCTCTTGCTGTTATGGACAAGAAAATTTCCATGTTTTCATGCATTCACAATTTGAGCCTGTCTGGATCCACCACTGGCATACCAGACATCCTTATCAATAGTAAAGGAAAATAGAAGAGAACATTATACAGGAATAAGTACAGCCATAGCCTTCATGTATGTATGTATGTAAATTGAAGGGAAGTTTTTATTCCATTCTTACATTCACTTTGTTTTTCAAGGTGTAATAAAACAGGTTTTACTTTGAAAGATTGCCATATCTTTTTTTGGCCATGCTACCAGTTGACCTATCCGTAGTTTATTTTGGACGCAGTTTGTGTTCATCACAGCTGTGACTTGAACTGCAGCTTCTGCCCTCACAGAGTCATCATCAACAATCTTACCAGCAGCAACAAGAAGACACTGTGTTATTAACTCGTGGCTCTGCTTTAATAGCAGAACTGTAGTACCTTAAATCAAATGCAGAATAATCATCAGTACATGGTTTAATAATATTGTTAAATATTACAGGCCAATAATATGTAGCACTTAAATTGTTAAGAAATCCTTTTCTCTAGTGGCTCTCCTTGAAAAAAGGGCCACCAATAATACTATTATAATAACCCATAACAGTGGACTTGTGAAGGATTTTACAGTGTGATATATAAATATCAACAATTTTAGTATTTGAGGGGTTATGCAAGCAACCTCTTTGGTATTTGTTTCCGGGCTTGAGTCCTGTTTAATGAAAAAATATTTCCCTTTGCTGTCATGAACAGCAGTAAAGTTTTAATAACTTATTACCTGGCCTGTACAGATTTTGGGTTGTTTGTGACTGCATGTGGTTGGAAACCTGTTCTGACTCTACACGCTGGGCTTCCTCCATCTCCCACAATCCTTTCACATCTATAACTACCAATGCATACTTGTCAAAAAAGTTGCCAATGCACCCCTCAAGGAATTCATGTTTCTCTTGTACAGTTGCAGATTGTGGTGGTATTTCCAGATTGAATGGCCTTGATTCAAGGGTTTCCATTCCAGCCCATGCCATGAAGGCTTCGCAAATGTGTGTACATGTTACCTGAAGCATAAGGGCCTCCACACCAGCATAGTTTTTCTTCACTTGTGGGGGAACATTTGTCCGTCCGAACCTTTGTCTGAAATAGAAGAGGGTGCCCATGTCACGTGAAGACTGTGTCTTGTTCAACTTTTCCCAGGTGAACTGAAGGGAAGAGAAAAGAATGGTTCAAAGTTGAGGGACAAACACTTCATTGAATTCAGCATGTTTGACAACAGAATGAATAATTATTATAATTATAATATGCATTTTACTTGAGAAACTATTACAATTTATTGTCACTAATAATTCAGATGGTCAGGAAATACTGAATTATATTGCAGTACAATGAATTCGGTGAGATATAGCAGTTATAATTAAGAATACAGTATTATAAGTCGAAAGTCAATAGAATTTCACGCACCTGGTATTTTCGTAAGCCGCTTTGTCTCATGTTGTCGGCTTGAATAGACCGGTCGGCAGGACTCTCGGACACTTGAATCTTAGTTGCATCATGTCTTTCTTTATCACCTTGCAAAAATTCTGGAAGGCGCCGTGGTGCAGTAGTGATATTCTTGAGAGCAATAGGTCTAAACTGAGTGGGGTTTTTGCCGTGTCGTTGATTGCCCTCCACAAAAATACCAAAAAGGCACATCCGAGCACTGTGAACACTTTCGATATTTTCGCGGTTCAAGCTAGTCTTTTTCGCCTGTTGACTCGAAGAAGGTGATTCTCCTGTTGCGAGCCACGGACTCGCTTCATACGAGTCTATCCAATCAACAATTCCTGTGCAGAAAGTGTTGCCAGTGGCAAAGCGCGGAATTCTATAATATTCTTCACCTTCCTGAAGCACGGTTGGCAGAGTTTTTTCGGCGAACCATCGTCATACTTAATTTCTTTTCCGGTAAAAACTGAAGCATGAACATTTTTACTTCCGCTTGGTATCTCTTTGTTTTCCATTAGCCAATCAAAAACTTCGAAAATCCTATGTCTCCAGAGCCCTTCGTTTTCTCGTGCCAAGGCCCCGCCGACTAAGAGAAACGAAAAGGGCGATGGGGACGAGAATGGGGTCGACCCAAATAACATCTGTCGAACTTAATTGATTCAAACGTCGATCTCGTCATGTACTTAATTGGGCTATTAGGTTCGGCTCATGAAAAGTTCGACGTTTGAACCGGGCGTAAGTTCCCTACCGGTTCCACGGACTGCTTTACGGACCAGTCCAAGGGACCACCCCTTCGGACCCACTCCACGGACCAGCCCAAAACAACATAGAGAAGGAATTAATGAAAGAAAATAATTAACAACTAAAGATTTAAATCCAAATGCGAACTAACTTGCCGAAATAAACAAGAAGCAAGCAGCCGAATGAAGCACGCTTCCCAAATGTTTGACATAATTATTAACACGAAGTTTCCAAACCAGAAAAAACAGGGGCACTTGCCATTCAACGAAACTGTCGAAAAGTTCTTTTGGAAATTCGATGGGACAAGATCTTTCCTCAACAACATCATCATATCAGGCTACCAGATAGTCGGGAACTTCGTATGAAAAACGGTCGACCCAAGTCCCCACTCGTTTTGTGACTACTGCGCATGCGCCATCCCCTTAGTTTTTCCGAAGATGAGAAATGTAACAATAGACTACACTTCGGAGCCAATCCGCATACAAAGAGTACCAAAGTCCGGACTCTGCAGACAGTACGAAGATTTGCGGAACGATTTGCGAACGAAATGCTCGGGTGCCTCGTGTTCGCAGACGATGATCTGTGAAGAATAAACTTCTGTGAGTTGAGGTGAGTTTTTAATACTTACAACAGTTACTTCTCGCACTCTAACCTACCAAGTGAGGCAGTTTACGCTTTTAAGAATGGCTACCTGTAAGAATCGAGGATCGTCCGTCAACGACCATACATGCACACTAAAAATTAAAGTGTAATGTTACGAACGCGAAAATGTAAAATTACACCTTGTTACTGTGTAAACTATTACACCAAAAAAATCTACTAAAATTACTCTATATGTAGGGTATTTTTACTCTTTTTAAAGGATAAAAGTTTATGCGTATTATTAAGGATAACATTACGCAGTTGGAAGTGTACTTTTACACCAATTTTAATAGTAAAAGGCCGATTAATCTAAGGCCCGTTTCAAACGTCGAACTTTTCATGTGCCGAATCTAATGCAAATGAGAAAATCTATTGTTTTCGCTCATTTGCATTAGATTCGGCACATGAAAAGTTCGACGTTTGAAACGGGCCTTAGATTAATCGGCCTTTTACTATTAAAATTGGTGTAAAAGTACACTTCCAACTGCGTAATTTTATCCTTAATAATACGCATAAACTTTTATCCTTTAAAAGAGAATCGTTATTAATGGTTATTTATTTTCCCTGGTGATTTTATACAAACATTACGAAGCAGACACTGATGCAGACAAAGGCGCGCTACATGTTAGCTCATGTTATGGCTCGTTTTGCGCCTTTTATGTTTAGTATGGTGTTTCATTGCAATGGTTGGCAAACTGACCGTTTTGATAACTTAACCGCAAAAGGGTTTAATCTGCACTGGGGTAAAAGCAATTTTAGGAGGCCCGCAGAACAATTTTTTTTCTCTATCAGCAGTTCAAATTCGTGATCGCTCGTGCGCAACGTTGACATTCCTTTGTTTAATCCATGTCCCATACAAATCATGTTTGTGATGTTGCGGTATTTTGTTGCAGTTGCCAACTGAAATTCTCTGCATCAATTTATCGGCCCGATTTTTCGTATTGGTTACACATAAAGTGTTCTTTATTTTAAGTCAAATCTATTTTGGCCACAGGGTGAACTATTTACTTAGTGGAGTAGAGTGGTCAGTCAAAATAGAGTTTATAATTGAGAATGTAATTAATGCCTTGAGCGTAAAAAAGGCTTGAGAACACACAAAGCAATTTGGTCATTGGGCCAAGTCAGATGGCACTCGTTGTAAGGTAAACATTAAGAGGAGTTAAACATGTTGGGGGTACGAGCAATCTCGTGCATATGTATAACGAGATTCGCGGAACGGAAAGGAGCAGTGGTATTTGAAGCCAAAATATTATCTGTGGACTTAAAGATGAAAACAATGAAGTATCTGTCCTTCATTCCGGAAACAAGAGAACTTGCCGACACATCTTTGCCTGTGGAATGTCACACTTCTACTTGAGGGAATCGTCAAGAAACTACAGGCCCGGGTTGCTCGAAGCATGGTTAGCGCTATTAAACCATCGTTAAATATCATGGAAACCTATAGGTTTTGACAGCCGTAAGATACTTTAAACTTGCCGCGGGTGAGCTATTTGTATGATGTTAGGCAACAAGTTTTAATTTAACTCATGTCAGGACACTGCATGCATGCAAATCCGAACAACTACAGTGTTGATTTTTATATGTTTCGTGCGCGAGTCCTTACCCGAGTTAGCAAGGTTCCTGTATTCATCCCTTTTCGTTGATAACCTACGTACTGTACGGAACGCGAGTTTCGTCCGATGTCCTTCTACAATTTAGGGATGTATATTTAATTTAAAGACTCTCTCAAACCAGTCGCCGATGGCAAAAGTATTAATTTTGACAAGGATTGGAGCCATTTATTTCTATTATAAAAATCCTACACTGCACAGTAAATGCATATACACGTACACAATATCTCTTGTCAAAACGATAAACAATAAAGCGTAATGCCAAAAATAATATTAAAGTTTTTCACAAAGGAACAGTTGATTTGAATTCAGTTAAATTTGAGACTCGATCGATTGTTCAAATTTGTTCAAATCGAATGTCATTTGAAACACACGCATGTATCAGACAGTCTTTTTACGCCGTAATTTCGTTGGGTGTCTGGAAAACCGGAATAGCGAACAGTCGCGAATAGCGAATAGCGAACAGCGAATAGTCGCGAATAGCGAATAGTACGAACAGTGCGAATAGTGGCGAATAGTCGCGAATAGTGACGAATAGTCTTCAATAGTCACCGCCTTATGCTGAACAATCTCGTAATCAAAGCAAATAATTGCCAACGAGTCAGGCCTTCTGAAGACAGAAGGCCTGGCGAGGCGGCAGCTTATAGAGCCGCGAGAAGATTTTTAGGCGGACGAAATCTCAGAAGCGCTTCAAATTTGAGTGTAATGTAGACCAAAAGCTGTAATGTAGACCAAAGCGATGAAATGTTGACCGTAGCGATAACCAATGAGAGTGCCGCACGAGTACGCCGCGTGATGTTTGCAGCCGCCAGGCGCCAGATCACGCAAGCTTGGCTCGTTGGCACTTTAGCGACAGCTATAACTAGTATATATGCTCACCTGTCGTCGAAAGAGAGTTTCGTGCATGCTTTTACAAACACTCTAAAGAAGAACAAACGTCAAAATGCAAAAATATAAATCACTTCCATTAATACATCAAGCTCATGATCATCTCCTCGCACAGTGGCGCCCCGAACATAAATTTCATCATCCTTATCTGTGCTGTTCGATCCGGCGAGACACGTTCTGTAAAAAGGAATAAAATCAAAATGTGAGGCAAGTGGTTTGTGATTAAAGAGACAAACGAGCTACTCTGATAACCGTTGCGTTAAGCAACAGGATTTCAGTGCATTTATTACCTTTCGTTCTCAGGGCTCAAGCTGTCCTTCTCTGCTTTTTACATTCGACATGAAAACTTGTCCAACACAGAGCAAACAGAAGAGGCAGAAGAGAGTTTGCCCTTAATGCAATAATCACTTAAATGTCTGATGTTTTGGAAGTAACGTCGAAAAAAAAGCACCTTTAAGCGGGGAGGGGAGGGGGAGGGGAGTGGATTCGTTGGCCTCAGTGTTATAGGACTCTTGCTCAGAACGGAAACAACTCATAAAAATTCTTTGCTAAATGTCCATTTTCCTAAGTATTAGGCAACCCATTGCCCGAATCTGAAAAGAATGTTATTTCCAGATCAGCTAGTTTCTAATCTAGTAAATTGGTCACGTGCTGTCAGTACAATGCGTAACCATCATGGCATGGAAAAGAAGCAGTGAAATCAACAACTTTTGATCAAGAGCAATCGAACAGTCCGTCTTGAAAGTGTCATGGAGAACAGTACGTGTTCATTTCTTGGCATTGTTGGGGGCCATTGCGGTTCTGATACGAAAGACAGGACTGGATCAGTAGAAATGGTTCCATTGCTTAGCTGCAATGGAGACATTTCAAGACACAAGTCATTCTTTTCCATTATCGGAATAGAAAACGAAGCAGAGCTTTTACTGGCGAGAGCGTCAATCTTTGCACCACCCCGAAATGTAGAAAATTGGATTATATGTCCTCAACATCGTGCATCTCTGGGCGTCAGCTGGAAACGCAGTTCTCCTAAGTGCTCCGTACCAGTCAGCCTGTCAATGCACAAAGCAACGTTTGCTAAAAAACCGAAAGCAGAGAGAGGACTGAGCAAATCTGGGTCGCAGATAGTTTTGAAGGAGACAGGAATTTTTCTTCCAGTCGGTGCAGGTCAGTCATGACTTTTTTACGACAATTAGGTTAATGATAAGGTAGAAGAGTGAGCTTTTGATACCCGATTTTATCAGGAACTACAAATGAGCGTTAGCATGATTTTGGAGTATACAGCCTGTACATTTGTAATGCTTACAACGGCAATATATTATAACTAGTCAGCATGGGAGGTCACCAGACACAGATGAAAAGTAGATGACACGTGTTTGAAAGGGGTTGAAGCAATATCATTTCACTTTCACAGGAGTGTGTTCTAATTGCCGTAAGCTTCTTGGGGAAGCTGAAACAAGACCGCGGCCCAGCTGCCTGGTATCGAAAGCGAAGTTATTCTCATGGGAAATATGTCACTGGTAAGTGTAAACGATTTTTAGTAATGATTCATTCGGTAAAACGGAAGTTACATTAACTGAGATTTTTTTCCATACTAGACGTTAGAAGAAGCTATATTTATTGGACTTATTATATTGCATACTGGTCCACGAGGGGATTGGTCCCCTTAGCGGTGCAAACACAAAAGACAAAAATCTCTTCTTAAGTACAAATATATTTCCTTTATGTCTGGGGAATAATTTCACTTAAAATTTCACGAAAGCAGCCAGGAAAATGCAAATATATGTTTAACTTTGGCGTGCACGCTTACCGAGAATCGCTGCATTGTTGTAAAGGAGTCATTAAGATAAGAAATTTAATGAACTAACATGTTCGGCCGTATTTGGGAATATTAAGCCCTGTTTACACAACAGAAATTTTTTGGCACGGCTCGGGTGAAATTGGCACGGGTCCCCCCCCCCCCCCAAAAAAAAAGGTAAAAAAAAAGGGTTCGGCTCGGATAAAATTTGCAGTGTAAACAACCTGTCAGTACCAAATTTCATCCGTGCCGAAACAAAATTCTTACCCGTGCTGGGACCTTCGGCGAGGTAGTCCGAGCACGGATAAAAATGGTACAGGTGCTGAAAAAATAGGCACGGGTCGGATAGAACATGTAGTGTAAACACTTTAAAGGGCCAAATTTGAGCCTCAATTCATATAGGCTAGCGGTTTTTTTGCGTATATTTCAAGATGGCTGCTCATTCTCCACCAAAATCACGCGGACGTTCTTGATTATAATTGAACTGCGCATGTCTATAAGAGAACTTACCCGGGCCCAAAAATTTTGGCACGGTATTTTTGATACGTAAAAATGGTGTAGTGTAAACAAAGTTTGCCAAGCTCTTTTTAGGCACCAGCGCCAATTTCACACGAGGCGTGCCGAAAATTTTCTGTAGTGTAAACCGGGCTTTAGTCGAGTTATTTTTTTGCAAGTTTATGGACCGAGCCCCAAACTTCCCAAAAATAAATTGACCTTCCCAATAAAGGCCTCACACTAGTTCAATGACATGTATTAATTAAGCAAGTTTTCAATCGTACATTTATTGCAGGAAAATTCTATCGGGGCTTCCCCAGTGGGGCAAAGTACACCGGCTTCCCTGTATTTTGGTTCCAACGTCCAGACGCCAGGGGGAGGTTTGTATCTGCCTTTAGAGTCCAGCCTTGACGTAACAAGGGATTCCCGCAGCACGAGGCTCGATGACTCTACTCCTCTGACCAAACTGAACGAATTCTTAAACACCAGGGATGTTAGCCCAGTTAGGCAAACTGTAACTGTTCCATGGGATGAAGCGAGTGAAAGAACGCGTCGTCGCCATCTTCGCAAGGCACAACAGGCAGTAGGCGCTGTCTTGGAGGAAGTTGCGCCCAAACAATCAGAAAAGTTGTGGTATTCCCTTGTTCCAACTTTGAATCAACAATTCTCCAGTGACAGTGAAAGCGAGGAGAAGGATGTGGATAACGTGCTCATGAATGCCCTTACAGAGTGCTACAGTAATGCGAGTGCTTGGGATACCCGGCAGCAGATTCTTTCGATAATGGCGGACAAGGTCACTTTCCAAACTCTGAAGAAATGGATACCTGATCTTACTAGATACAGATTCAGTACTGCAAGAAAGCATACAATGCTTCACGGGAGAGGTGTTCCACCACCACAGACATCCCACACAAAATTGTTCGAGTCAGTCACACAGGTGGATCACTTCTTGGATTTCATTACTAGTCCTCACGTAATCCAGGATATGCCATTCGATGAGAAACCATCACATTGTCAACAAATGAGGTTGTGACAGTTCCCAACGTTATTCGTATGTTAATCCCAGAGTCCATCGTAAAGCAATACCTTGCATATGCAGAGGAATCCAATTTTACCCCTCTCAGCCGCAGGACTCTGTTAAACATCCTTTCTGTTTGCGCAGCCTCCACAAGAAAGTCGTTACAAGGTCTGGACTATATTAGTTCGGCAGGAGCTCAGGCCTTTGAGGATCTCACCGATGTAGCAAAACGCTTGGGAGACCATCTAATGGGAATGACTTGGGCTAAAGAACAACGAGAACGCCTCATGTCTGCTAAGCAGTACCTGAAAAGTGACTACAAGGTAAGAGGGTATTGAATAAGGTGTGCTGAAAAGCCTGCAATTTTTATTTATAGGCTTCTGTTTTTCATTAATTGACCCCTAAACCATCCAACTAGCTTGTGTATCAGACGCTGTATTATTTTGACGTGATTTCTGACAAAGCCAGGCTAGAGGCTTGCATAAAACCAAACGAAATCAGATAACGCAGACAGCAACAAGCTCGTTCCCAGGGCATTTCCCTTAGAGACTGAGAAGCCCTGGAAACCAGGTCGAGGCTGCATTCACAACGCCCATCCACCTCTGACTCCTTGAAAATCACCCCCATAAATGAATCGATAATTAAAACAAAAATACAATCAATCATTAGGTAAAGACGATAATTGATGATCTAGTCTTGAGCTTGTCCTGCGTTTGTGAGAAAGAGGGAATCAAGATGCGGTACACTAACTGCTATTAGCTGCATCTGTTAGAGGAAGAAATGAATAAAATAAATAATGAATTTTATAACATGGCAGGTGCATGTGTCCAAAAAATCATGTGTCGCAGACCACTGCCGGCAGTACGCCTTGAGTGACCCCAGAGATCGGGATTTCCAGGTTCTTTGTGACCACCAACATACAGATCAATGTGACCGCTGTGATGCGATGACAGAAGCTCTTTTAGACATCAAAAATGCCCTCGCAATGATGACAGAAGAGAACATCGGCGCAGATGCCAAGGAAGAATTAAGCTTTATTGCTGACCAAGCGATCTCCAACATTCAAGCTTGGAAAGCTCATCTTTTACGCAGCCTCAACCAGGATCAGGCGCGTCTTGATGTTATAGACGAGCTAGATGAATCAAGTGTACTTCTGGTTGAAGACTGGGCAATGACGTTCTTGCCGCGCAAGTACCGTGAAAGCCAGCACGACTGGTTCGGCAAACGTGGCCTTTCTTGGCACGTTACTGTGGCCACGCGTAAGATGGTGGCTACTGAGCAACTACAGATGATGACGTTTGTTCATGTATTTCAGTCATGCAGCCAAGACAGCAACGCGGTGTTAGCGATCATGGAAGATGTCATCGGTAAACTTAAGGCAATTATGCCAATTCTGAAAACCGTCATTTACAGACAAGACAACGCTGGGTGCTACCGAAGCGGATCAACGATAATCGGCGCCTCGAAAGCCAGTCAATTCCACGGAGTGACATTAAAACGACTTGACTTTTCAGATCCCCAAGCTGGAAAAGGTGCATGCGACAGGAAGGCGGCAACCATCAAGGCCCATATGAGAATTTACCTCAATGAGGGTAACGACATCGAGAATGCTTCTCAAATGGTTGACGCTATGAGATCGTCGGGAGGTGTATCCGGTCTTCACGTCACATTGTGCGAAATGGCAAACCCAAGAACCTCTACCAATGTCAAGTTTGATGGCGTAAGCGGGGTGTCGAAGGTCGAATATGGCGAAGATTGTATTACAACATGGAAGGCATATGGTATTGGACCTGGTAAGACCGTCAAACTAAGCAAATTTATCAGGAGTAACAACGAAACTCCAATTCTAAGGCTATCTAGATGCGCGGAAGACGTAGTGGAAGATAAGTTTACCTCTCTCAAGTGTCGAGCGACCAAACCTGAGACGATGTCAGGTTCAGACGAGTCACCGGATGATACAGCTTCTTCCCAGTTATTTTTATGTCCTGAAGAGGGCTGCATGAAGTCCTACCAGCGGTTTGCTTCTTTGCAACATCACTTGGATTGCGGAAAGCACGAACGCAAACTGGAACGTGAGACCTTGCTAGACAAAGCTGTTCATGGTTATGCAGCTAGACTGGAAAAGCAAACTGCAAGTGTTCCCCAACTGCAGCATTGCGCCGAAAGTCGTAGAGCACCAAATTGGTCTCTCCTTCATATGGGATGGGCCCTCAAGACCGGCCAAGCGTCAAGAGCGCGATTTACCGACAAGCAAAAGAACTATCTACTGAACAAGTTCCTTATCGGAGAGCAAACAGGCAAAAAATTGAACGCTTCTTCAGTTGCCCGCTCAATGATGAGCGCAAGAGATGAAAATGGTGACCGCTTGTTTACCAGCAATGAATTCTTGACAGGCCAGCAGATCACGAGCTACTTTTCCCGTCTGGCATCTAAGCGTGCGCTCCAAAGCAGCCACTCCTCCCAAAGTGAGTCTGATGACGAAATCGCAGAAGCTGAAATGGTTTTAAGCGACTTGAGGGGAGAAGTTCTTGAAAACGTCCAACCTCTCCATCCCATCAGCCTCGAACACTACAATTTATGTGAACTGATGGCTCAAGCCAAACTGTCAACATTCGCGATTTCAATGCTTAACAAAATATGCGACCACTTTGAAATCCCCACAGGTGATATAAAGGGAAGAAAGAAAGCGCCCTACCTGAGTCGAATTGAAGAGTTTTTGAAGAAATGTAGGTGCTGTTCACCATAATTACATGTATCTCTTTTTCGTTTTGTATAATGTGGTATCATGTAGAGAATTTTAAAGCATAAACATGACGTGGTCACACTGGGGCTGCAAAAATCCAATAAAATAGAAAGGAACGGTTTTGTAATGCACAAGCAAGTAAAAATTAGCGGTACAAACGAAGGCCGTTTCGGAGTCGTTATGACACCATTTTCAAGATGAAAGAAACTGTCAGAACAAGATTAACATAATAAGATAATTAATTACATGTAATTTCACGCAAATAGTTTCGCCCGGATTGAGTCAGATTGGACATTTAGGGTGCGTTCGATTGGCCCTATTCCGGAATAAGAATACGTGGAGTGATGATTTAAAACGGTATGTCTGGCGCTTTTAAAACAACAAGGATAATAAATGTATGTTTAAAATAGCGTTTTAGCAAGTGTTTGATAATTTTAATGTGAACCTCCGTAAAAACGAAGGATCTCTAACTTCTATTCCATGTATGCCTATTCCGGAATACGGTCAATCGAACGCGCCCTTAGAGGAGGGAGTGAATGGGCTTAACCGACTAGCGACAAAGGGCTAGAAAATACTATTGACTACCAAGAAAACGAGGGAAAAATTACCGACTAGCGACAAAAAAATTAACTGGGATTTACCGACAACCGACAAAGGTCGAAATTTTTAACCGACAACCGACAAAGTAATAAAATTTTAACCGACAACCGACATGCGGACCCCCTCCATTCAGACCCTCTTAGAGATGGTGACAAGTCTCTATTAAATAAGTAATGTTCCATGTACTAAACAATCAAAGACGGAAAACTGTTTGGCAAGGTCCGGTTCTTATGTTTATCCAGACACTGGTGTAAATGCCGCAGTGTATACCCGACATAACTCGCACCGCACAAGTCCCGTGTAAAGACTAGAAGCTGCTGACTTACAAAAGATGGATTTTACTCTTGCACTTTAAACACTTGCGGCTAATTAGAGCTTCGTCACCATCTCCAGTGCCCAATCAGACTCAATCCGGGCGAAACTACATGCGTGAAATTACATGTAATAGATCTTTCCCGCATTTCAACAAACAATGGTACCGAGTCGAGGTCAGGGTGGACAAACTTACAGCAAATGTATGAAGATGTCCACCCCCACCTCGTTCTGGTACTATTGTTCGAACGCACTGAAGTGGAATGCGAGAAAAGTCTATTAATTATTTTATTATGTTAGTCTTCTTCGACAGTTAACTTCCTATCTTACAACTTGAAAATGGCGTCATAAAAACTCCGAAACGTGGTTCATTCTTATCGCTATGGGAAAATGCTAGTGGCAAGCTCCCCGAGCTAAGATCTATATTAACTTATCAACTTATCGACATTTACTTACGTCCACACATGGTATTTAAAATGAAAATAGTCGCCATCGAAAAGGATGGAAGAAAAAAAATTTGTTGTGGTATTAGCAAGAGGTTCCTGGTCTTGAAGGCTGTGCGTTACAGCCGTTTATCAAGGAGCGTCACGGACTGACGTTACCCTGACTTGAAGTCGTGACCCTTGACCAAGTGAGCCATGAAGTTACTTTCCGAAAACAGAACCTGGACTGCAGCATCAAATGGACAACAGCTGTCAACCGCTGGACGGCATGTAAAAGTAAGTCATCGTTTTTAAGCTGTGAAGTAGAGTTTAGTGCAATAACTTCATTCAAAACCTGCGTTTTCGGCTTAGATAAGTATTTTCGCGTGAGAATCAAGAAAACGGGAATATGCAAATGAGATTAAATTTCAATGAAACTGAGCAGATTTCGAAGGCGTTTTATAAAGCGCTCGCTTAAAAACCCAGACCGATTTTTATATGCTGTTTAAGGAGAGAATTTAGACACGTTATAAATATAATATGAACTCCATTTAACACTGGCCACATATAAAAAAATCGCATTGTAATTATAAGGTGAAACTAGATTTGTGGAGACTGCCGTGAAACCCTGTCAAGTTTTGTGCTTTCTCGAAGCAAGAAACGTCATCTACAACTAAAAAGTAGGCATAAATAAACTGCCAAATATTCCTTCTTTTAAATTAATAAGTTTTTTTCCTGATGATTTGGGCTTTACTACTTACGCAAAGACATTTACGCGAATGCCAATTTTTGCGAGCGGGAGTGCGAAAATCGATTTTCTTAAATAATTCGAAAATTCAGCCGTATTTTTAGAAAGACAACCCGAAACCTTTGAAAACTCGTTAATACCTCTTTAGAAATCGAAAATAAAGATTGGTTTCATTTTTGACGGTGGCCGCGATTTTATAAATTTTGCTCGATATTTCTGTGCATTCGCTCTTAAGTACTATTTTGAACTTGTATAATTATTATATAAAAGGGGACAAAGGGGAGGACTCCTCTCTAGTTTGGCACACACATTAGACGTGAAGCTAGGGTCATCGGTCACTTCAACAGAGAAGATTCCTTGTTCGGTCCACACAACAAATTGACAATGTTTCAGCCCACTTACAAACATTAGTACTTTGAAGTTGATTTCAAAGCAAAACCGTCACCATTTGTGTGTTACGTTAGATCGCACTTAGTATCTTCTTCATTTCATGTTTCTGGTTTATTTCATTATCGCCTCCTCGTTATGTAATTTAATTAAGTTTAGTCTCGGATTACGGTATATTTGAGGGGGTCTGAGTAAATGATTGAGTTTATATCGCTGTTGTGATCGTGATCGTGCTATCCCAAGCTTTACATATCCATCGCTGTGTTTTTTTTTTCCAAGTACTTAGGAGCTTCACCAAAGTAATTCAAAGTTTAGGAGAGTAACCAAAGTTTAGGAGAGTAACCAAAGTAATTCAAAGTTTATGTTGTTTCCATATGCTTGGTTTAGTTGCTTGTTTCTTTTTACTTATGAGTTTCCCGTCGTATAAATTATGTTAAATCGCTTCATCGCTATTCATCTATTGTATTTAGTTGCGCATTATTCTTAGTTGTGTTGCGTTTTTTAGTTGCCTTTCAGTTCGAACCGTAATCGTTTATCATCACAACCACATCGCTACTCTGCTACTTGGGAATAAATAGTGTTAATTTTCATTGACGATTCTGCTCGTGGTGGTTCACGTTACGCATTCAATTTTGCTCCTAATCTACAAAGCTACGCTATCCCGTGACCTTTCGAAGGTCACACTGTGTTGCCACCGATTTCCAGGGTGAAGAATCAGTGTTAGCTTCTTTTGGGTGAAGATCCCTGTGCTTCCAGTGGCACTTATATTCTACAGTGCTCAGTGGTCCTCAGTGTTCAGTGCTCAGTGTTAGAACACTGGCATTTCTGAATATTCTGAATATTGTCACTCCAAGGAATGGCTTTGACTTTGCAATCCAAAAGCCCTAAGAGATCAATTCCAGGTTGTGGTGGGTATGGCTCACAACCCACTTACATGCATTGCAAGCACTGACTTCATGAAATAGCCCCACTCTCTGGCATTTTAGGGTTCCATTGTTTGTTTACAATTTCTGGGATGTTAGTGCTTATGCTATTCTCTATTTTCGAATTCCCCATAGTACATTTCATTTTTCCCCCAAATAAATTTTACATAAACTATGGTTTTCAAATATTCCCAAGAGCATTTAAAAACAATAGTTTATGCAAAATTGGGGGGGGGGGGGGAGGGCAAACAAAATGTATTATGGTGCGTTAAAAAATGGAGAATGGCTTGTACCAACTTTGTGACATTTTTAGCACTATCAAGTTTTCTTGAGAAGACTCTCTTGCACTTTGAAGCGGTTATGAACCCCAGTCCTCATATTGCCATTGCTTTGTCGTGGCGCTTTCAATGTACTGAAAGACAACAACTTCCAAAACTTCTTCCATCAAAATGTTTGCTTTAGTCTTAGAAGCTCTTGTAGTTTGTTCTTAATTCGTTAATACCACTCCCATGCTTGTTTTCATTTGATTTAGCAGTTTCATCAACTTTATCTGTCTGCTTCTGTAGCTGGTAATTGGCACATTACCTCTCATCTGGCAGATTAGTGTCTTCGGATGCAGGGACACTGATCTATGACTATATGTGTTCAATTTTTTTTTGGAAGGGGTGTTTTACTTTCTCAATCAACAAATCCTTTTCATGAAGCGCTTCACTTTGGCTACACTCTCATATACATGGATACACTCCACATTGCAGAAATTCCACATATTAAACCATCAGTAAATAAGCGACAATCACGAGGCTCTCCCAAAAGGGGTCCTTGTTCCCTTTAAATATTTGCTTGGGTTGCCTTGTTTTCCCAATTACTTTCAAACTTGTTCCCAGCTTTCTGATCTCTAAAATTGTTCTAAATTGTTTATGCTCCCTTTTTCCCTAAAATAGTTTGACAGCAGCTAGCCCAGTCAAAATGTTTTCGAGTAGTACTGAGGCAAGCTGGCTATAGTAATAGGCAGGAGAGGCCTTCGGACTCTGCTGTAAGGGCCGGAGCCCCTTGCATAGTTTACAGTGATAAACAAAACCTCGAAACAACCTCATCCTGAATACCAAGTCTGACAAATGTGAATTTGAAGTAAGCGGCAGATATTGTGTTGTAGACGGCCAAATAGCCGACTGCCGGCACATATTGACTGGGCTGATCGTCGTTATTGTTTCCCAGTTCAATGAGCCATGTTCCCTTATTCCCTAAAACCCCTGGGAGGCCGGTCTCAATCAACGAGGGACTTGTAAGCGGTGAGGCCCTGTTTGTCGTATTCAGTGTAGTGGTACATTAAATGGATAACCGAATGGCGCCTAGGAGTTGAAATTGTTCATGATCTTGACTTCATCGAAAATGGATTGGGATTAATAACTTGTCTGCATCGTCGGTTTTGTCTTTCTACTAATATAAACGTCATTTGATTCAACTGCAGCGGCGATTTCTATCAGCGAAGACTTCAAAACCGTAAACGCGCTCAGTGAAACTCCATGCTCCTGCAAATATTTATTGAGTTCTGCGATATTTCTGTGCGGAAGTCCCTCTTTAATAGTCATCTGCTTAGACATGTTGAACCTGGAACTGTTGCTAACAGGACTGCTTGCTGAAGTTCGCTAGACTTATTCGTCGTTTTCGAACTAGTAAAGGCCCACTGACAGAGGAGGCTAGATTTACACACACTCGAATCACATTCATTCTGTTTCGTTACTGACCTCAAAGTGCACAAATATATGACAATTTAATACATGGAGGTATTTGTAATAACATAATGCAAGGAATACATTTCGTTTTCGTCCGCCTAGCGATCCTAGCTGTAAAAAACCTGACTCACCCCCGTAAATCTTGTCGACATAGGAGAGTAAAACTATCGCGTTCCACACCAAATCATAACCATGGAAGTAACTAGTGTCTCTGTTGGGTCACTTCAAAGTCCCACACAAAAAGAAACTAACATTCATATGTCCGATCTGCTCGAATGTCCGAACTTTCGCGGTTTGTTTACACAAAACGTCACATGATACTACATGTGAAAGCTGACGCTCAAAAAGTGAATTAGCTATTAGAGACCTTAGATCGAGGTTTTGCGATCTTACCACAAACGGCAAGCCGCGGTTTGCAGTTGGCGGTTTCATGTTAGCTGTCTGCCCATATTTGGACTTAAGGTTCGCGGGTTAAATAGCCGGCTGCCATGTTTGTTTTCATTCGTTCGTTCACTTCTGTTTTAGCTGAGAAAAGTAAAGTCAAGTCTCTGCTTACGAGCCAGAAGGCCCATCAGGCCGGCACTTACTAGGAGTATTTCTACTCCCCCCTGGATAGGATGCTAGTCCATCGCAGGGTTATCCCCAGCATTAAATTCGCCGGTACCCATTTATACACCTGGGTGGAGAGAGGCACCGTGAAAGTAAAGTGTCTTGCCCAAGAACACAACACAATGTCCCCAGCCAGGACCCGAATCCGGACCACTCGATCCGGAGTCGAGCACTCTAACCATGAGCTAAATTCAAAATGGAGAGAGAAGAAAAATTGCAAAGAAAGATGCAAATTACACAAACACAGTTTGAACAGAACCCCAGTGATGAAATCGAAAATATTCTTGCAGAATAGTCTCGAACTGATTGCAATAACGGGAATTTGTTTTGAGGTGACGTTCTCGTTTCCGTTCCCGTCGTCGTTGCTAAGGCTCACTAGGGAGCTTACGCAGAACGACGACGCCGCCAACCAGCTGCGGGCCCGGGTTGCTCGAAGCATGGTTAGCGCTAACCGGCGTTAAATACCATGGAAACCTATAGGTTTTCATACCTCTTAGTCCACGGTAAGCGCTAACCAGGCATCGAGCAACCGGCCCTTAAACGTCGCCTAAATACATTATTTCCTGTTAATGTAACAATTTCGTTATAATCCTAAGTTGTTCAAAAAGGAAAGTGTGTATCAACATTGCAGGACTAAAATTGGCATGAACAGTGTGGTTGTTTGGGAAAAATTATAAAATGTTTCATCAGGTTCTCAAGTCCTCTGCACAACCTCAAATTTGGTCAATTCACGTCGTTGTCAGGACGAGGACGCGAAGAAATGTACCAAAATGCATAACGCACGTGCAGGGCGTGCAGAGCTTTTGATTTTGCTCATTAAACCCATTGTTTTGTGGCGTTCCCGTAGCCGTCATCGTTGTCCTTGCGTAAGCTCCCTACTATTGCGCCGGAGTCTTCCTCAGTTAGTAAATTACACTTTTGTCCCATTTTAGGCATTTGCTGCTCAAGATGATCACGGCACAGAAACTGACATTAAGCATTTTTTTTGGTGCACTGTTGCTGTTGCTGTTGAGGCATTACACAAAGGTCCCTAATGGTGCGTAAAATAATTTTTGTATAGCGATATTTCTTTTACGGTTTTCAAACATTGACGTTACATTTCTTTTGATATTCGCATTTGCCAACCACCTGCAATTAGGTTCTGGTTGTCATATTAATAGCAATGGCTGGAGTCACGAGAAACATCGGTATAGCGCAGAAAGTTGTTACATCTTTGGTCTCGGTTTATCCCCGCCCTCAAAAGAAGAGATCACTCCGAAATCGGGAAATACGAAGACGAAAGTGATAAATAGAAGGCGTGTCCGCTGGGTTTGTTTTTGTTAACTCTGACTAAATACTTTCCTTACTAGATTGAACATTGGCTAAACTGACTGACCAATCGACTAAATGACTGTCTCACGCATTACGTATCACACACGTATCACGTATTGCGTGAACAACTGAGTGACTGAGAGAGTGTCTGACTGACTAATTTCCTGATTGTCTAGGCTTTGTTGCTGGCAACATAGCCAGTGCTAACCACTGATAATTTCTCGGTTGTCAGGGTATCTAACGTTGGCAAGTACTGATCAATTGCAAGCCTCAAGTAACCAGCGATCAGGTATTATTTTCGTTATGCAGGGGGACGACGGAAAATAGAGCCTGACCCAACACTTCAATGGGACGTCTTCCCCCCACTTTTTTGATTGATTGACATTTTTTAACTTCAACCGATGAAAATTACTTCCACAGCGTGATACTCGCGAGTTCTCGCGTGTGGGTGATGTGGAATGAAGAAGGCGCCATTTTGTTTAGCGAGAGGCTTGACACATCCACACGATTAATTGTTGTTGCGAACTGTTGACTATTTTGATCGTATGGGAAGCGCTTATGACAAATTTGTGATCGTTGTGACAAATTTGTGATCAGTGTGGCCCAGTGGTTAGGGCGCTTGCCTTGAGATCCGGAGTTCCTGGGTTCAAGACCCGCTCTGACCACTCGTTGAATTTGATCCTGGTAGTCCCTGGTTCAACTTCCCAGCCGCACTTGTAAATAGCCAACTGGTTTGCCTCCGGCCAGTTGGGATTCTTAACAGTCGTTGTTGTTGTTTTCTGTTGTTTCGTTGATTGTTTCATTGGCCCTGAAAAGCCCCTATGGGGAGCGGTCAATTAAGTATGTATGTATGTATGTATGTATGTATGTATGTATCGTTGGGTAAAATAGATGGGTTTCACGCGACGTCATCGCGCCATGTTGGTGGAAGAAAACAAAAGATCTCTCATTAGCGTCTTTTGTTTGTCCACCAGAAGTCGTTTGTTTCTCTGTTGTGACTAGTGTGTCCAGAGATTGGTTGAAAACGTCCTATAAGGCCAGATTTCCTACCTCATTATGCATACGCTCCTTTGTTTCAAGAAAACAATAGCGATAACAATAGACGCCCTTTGGGTCTGTGGCGCTTTTCTTGGAGGTTTTTTTCTAAGTCCATAGACCGAATGCATAAATGGCGGTCAAAAAAATATTCTTTTGTTTATGTGCTAATTAGCCTCACTAGCCTCGTTTGCATGGACAAAATACAAAAGAAATGATGCTTGAGAGCGAGGCTAGTGAGTCTCATTAGCACATAAACAAAAGAATACATTTTTGGCCACCATTTATGCGAGTGACATCATGGGTTTAGGGCATATTCTTGTAATGTAATTCTATTATAAAACCGACTTATAAGCTGCATAGCCAATTTGTTTTTTCTGCCATTGAACATTGGGATGGTCAAACCAAGTAAGCTTAATTTTGCCTTAATTTTGTCTCTCTTTATAACCATTTTTATAATGGAATTATATTTGGCTGTTTATCGTAGGGGCTATGTTTGACAGGTTGTATTGGTAGATAGCTTTATTCAGTGGATGAGTGGTATTTAAACACTGGCTGGCTAATTTTATGATTAATTATCCACTGGAAAAAAGTTATCTGCAATTTCAACAGAATGTCAGTCATAGTATATCTTGTTTTCCTAGATTTATGATAACTTTTAATACATGCTCCCAGCTGAGCAGGTTTTCACATTTAATTAACAATATGTTGAATGCATTAAGATATCTTACTCACAGAACTCAAAGTCCGGCAGATGTTAGCTTTCTGAAGTTCATACATTTTGCAGGAATGATTTTCCAAGCAAGGGGATATAAAGCCTAGCCTCAGTGACTTAAGTTTAAAATAAGGTGGGCTAATCCTAAGGTAATCATTTTCCTCGCGATCTGAAAGCTCATCAAACAGCATGGCTTGGGAAATCCTCTGTGGGCAAGGGGGCAATCATGGTTTCAGATGTTTCATAGAGGACATGTTTGATGGCTGGAGGTCTCCAAAAATCTTCTTCAAGATTTCTTAAACAGTAATAGCAAGCCTTGCTGATGACAGAAAACACATTTGCATGGTATAGCTTATTGCTGTTGGCCACTATGGTCTCAATGACGTGTTTGGAGAATCCATGTGATATTGTTCCACTTTTGTCGAACAGTGATATCTTTGTTTGCCCCTCAAGGCTTGTTCTCACTTCAAACAGTGCACTACGTAAACATTGCTGTGGCAAGCCGTTTGTA
>NC_090885.1:59877479-59882479 GCF_036669925.1 Montipora capricornis
CAACTACAGCTAAACAAGATGTCATTCTCAGGCTTTGGGTGTATAAAACAGATGAACTTTAAGCTCATTTCTAGAGCTTTGGAGAGAGGAAGCATTTTTTGTATGTTAAGGTACTTTATTCAAATTATCGGCTGTGGCAAATCTAACAGAGCAGAGTGAGATGATATCACAACGAGATTTGGAGCCATTTTGTAGACAACACCGTGTCACACGAAACCTTCTGTATTGAACCTTGCCACTTTAAATGACAATTTCTTTACACAAATCTTTTCTTTGGTTGTTGGGCTTACTGCAGCAAGCAGGAATTCCCGTATCACAGCCTATGACAAAAGTCTCGAAAAAGGGAATTAAAATATTTTTTGCCAAGAAAATGTAAATAATCTGGAGCACACGTAAAGTAAAGCCTTGCGTCTTGCCTTAATCTGTTCGCTTCAAGATTCAAAATCAGCCCTATTTCTTCTCCAGAACAATTCCCGACTCTACTTTGACCATGTGGTTCAAAATTTCAAGGATGGGAAGCTTTATAGCGAATTGAGATGTTCTTCACAAGTGGGCTGCCATTTTTCGACTCCATCTTGTTAGCTGATTTATCGTTGTCGTCGCTTCAAACGCCAGTTTACGCATATTTTTGAATGTAAACTCACATTTCAATTTAAATCCGACTTACTTTATTATTTAACAGCACTCCATTCTGAGTTGAAGTCTCTTAAATAAGGAAAAACAACGCCAGGAAGGCAAAACTATCCTCTGCTCCTTGCAAGTTCTGCAATTCATCGCCACACTTTTGACTCGCCATCTTCGCTTCATTTGTGATTCGTCGCCGTATTTCCCGTTGTATCGAACCAGTATCAGTCATAAAGATAAGGTAATGCCCGGGTCTTTCAAATGACTCATCATCTTTGCATTCATT
The DNA here is from genome assembly GCF_036669925.1 of Montipora capricornis. Taxonomy (NCBI): domain Eukaryota; kingdom Metazoa; phylum Cnidaria; class Anthozoa; order Scleractinia; family Acroporidae; genus Montipora; species Montipora capricornis. The sequence continues at coordinate 59,878,390 of NC_090885.1, forward strand.
GTGTGCCGTCCTTTTGGAAACATGCGATGAATATTAACGATGCAAGCACTACATCCGCCATTTCTCATGTTCCCGCGTTTCGAATGAATTTGACTGAAATTCAAGGGATTTTCAGGGTAATGAGGCGCATGCGCAACATTAGTCTCCTTTGTTGTTATTATATGCAATCCGAAAAAAAAGTGTTCAATCTTCCTGGGACGAGCGCGGCCACATAGAACCTGAGTAACCTGTGCAAGTTACACAACAAAAGATGGCAGAGTGGGAAGCGGAATTTGACATAGAAGTTGAGTGTCCTAAGTTTCTAGGAGAAGTTGTGGGTAGTTGTAATATTTGAGAACTTTGACACAGGAGCTGCAGAAACGCAGGGCCGAAGTTCTTGATCAAACAATTAGCCTGCTTAGGTCGATGAAAGAGTGCGGCTGCAACCTTGACACAAGGGACAAGGAATGATCTTGATTCTATAGTGGATGTGCTTTGTGTGCCTCGTTGCCGGACTATCACTCTGTCTGGTTGCGGATTCAGTTACGATAGATGGGGAAAAAAGAAAAAGTCCCGGAAGACCATCTCTCAAAATTCCTGTTGAGATGCCAGAAGAACTGTGAGGACTGGTCTTCAGTTGGACAAGGATTGCAGAGATGCGCGGAGTTTCGAGGTGGACAGTTCACAGACGAGTAGCCCAGAATGGCTTAGAGAACACGAGGGGCTTTGACGACTTACCTGATGAATGACTCTTCCGGATCATTGAAGATTACATAAACAGCCATGCATGGGAGTGCTTCTTTTTATTTTTAATTTTTTAATTATTATTATTTTTATTTTTTTAATTTTTAACAAGGGCTAGTGAGCAGCACAAAGGACGACTGCTTGTACTACTTATCGTTTACTTCCGACACGTTTTGTCTCAAACTGAGACTTATTCAAGGAATGACTGATACAGCTATCATAGGACGGCATATACAGCATATAGGTGTGCTAAGTGGTAAGAACGATTACTCACAAACGGCACAAGGATTTTCATTAATATTGTATTCTGACAGAAAGATATATTGCTACTATTTTAACCGATTAGATGAAACATTCTGATCATATCTTTACACAAAAACTGCTTATGTGGACTGTGCAGTCAAAGAAACCATAATACATGATAACTGAAACAAAATAAGATGTCATTGACAATGTTGTGGTACCTGAAGGGTAGATCCTCGTGCAGTTATTGCAAATTTGACAAATCTTAAGTAGTGCTAAGCTGGCCGAACTGACCGTAACGTTCCTTTCGCCGACCGCTTGTGTCGAGATACAAAGATCATATAGAAAACGTGAAGGTGATCTAACACTGATACGATCGAAGTGTTGATAAAAAATGTCAACCATGAATTCATAATCAGCGACAGAAATCAAACTAAATCAATTAAAAAACAGAACAATAAAGCCCAAGTCATTCACAACACTAAGTTTAGCCTACACCTTACCATGAATAATAACTAAAATATGCTGAGATAAGCTGACCACGGGACGTTACAAGGAATGCCTAAATATATATTCTATTGCGTGTTGTTATATTTTGGGAGTCATACGATTAGTGCTAAACTCCGAGCATCTCTGCAATCCTTTGCCAAGTGAATCCCAATCCTCGCTGTTCTTCTATCATCTTAACAGGAATTTTGAGAGACAGTCTTTCGGATATTTCTCCTTTTTCCCCATCTATCGTAACTGTACAGAGTGATAGTCCGGCAACGTTAACGAGGCACACAAAGCGTGTCAAGGTTGCAGCCGCACTCATTCATCGACCTGAGCAGGTTATTTGTTTGATCAAGAACTTCGGCCCTGCGTTTCTGCAGCTTCTGTGTCAAAGTTCTCAAATATTATCTCGGTGATTTCGGTTCTACCCACAACTTCTCGTAGAAACTTAGGACAATTAACTTCTATGTCAAATTCCGCTTCCCGCTCTGCCGACATCGTTTGTTCTATAACTTGCACAAGTTGCTCTCGTTCTATGTGGCCGCGCTCGTCCCAGGAAGATTGAACATATATTTTCAACATGATCTCCTCTCTAAATTAACGATTATCGTTAATTCCTAATTTGCATTGAATTTACTGTTATCGTTAATTTCGGACACTGAGTCGCAGGACTTGTGGTAGCAGAGAAAATAACGAAATAAAAAATCATATCCGTGGAGTGGATTTGAACACGGAGGATCTATTCTATATAGGAACCGCTTCTTTCCGTTTCACCACTGAAGATCAAGACACCACACCCTCTAAAACACATTTATTTAAGTCTCTCATAGAATATCGCTGCTAAAAAATTATTAGGCCTAACCGCCTAAGCTACAATCGGCGTCAAAATTGTTGAGACACTCTTATCCTTTAGAGTCGATTTCAAGCTCGGCGGCGAAAATGGCCCCCTCCCCCGCACCCACGGGACAATGTTGTGTTTTTCTGTTTTCCACGAGCCTTGTCGACAGCGGTACAACATTGATTAGGGTGGGGGAGGGAGGGGTATCCCGGAAATGTACTTTCTGGACAAGTTTCCTTTGCAAACAATGCATGTGTCGTTGCCAGTGTGCTCTGTTGGCAACTGTCTCAACTAATTTTGTCGCCGATTGTCTGTTTCAGAAAACTTCCTTTATACCCTTTATACGGGCACCTATAGTCCAGTCTGTCCCTCAATATGACCGCATGAGTGAAAGACTTTTTACAGGTCTAAAAAATTGCGGATAGTTTATTATTCTCGTTTTCGAGTGTGAAAAATGCGTTGTCCTGTGCGAAGCGAAGATTGTGACGCAAGTGCAAAGGACTTGTTCACTTTTGCCTTCTTTAATACGCTATTTGTCAGTGGCGTTAAAGTATGGATTTGTTAAAGGGTTATGCCTCTAACTCCAATTGATCAGAAGAAGCCGATTTTGTTGGTCGAAGTGGTGTCGCAGATGAACGCGAAACAGACATTGTGGCTGTTACAGCCGGGGAACACATTTACTTTCCACGCTCAAATTGCTACATCGGTGCAAAAATACTTTCCACCTTGTCGCAGATGCTTTGCAGAGCTGGTTTTGGTAAAAAAATGAATGTTTTTGGGAGTAAAGAAACAATATTTTTTCATTTACCACGAGTAACCACGAGTAACCACAAGATTATTATAAAAAGATATTGTAATTATTCTACTTGTTAATTATGGTTACTCGAGGTTACTCGAGGTTACTCGTGGCCACTCCTCCGCGGAGTTCCTAAAATCAGAGTACAGCACTGTTTGCTGCTCTTTTTTTTATCCCAGGAGTTATAAACTGTCTTTGCTATTTATATTTCCCTCTTTTTTTATGGGTCATATCCCTTGTAACAAGTTGAAATGGAATTATGTATGGTGAATTTCAAAAGGGAATGCTAAACGTCACGCAATGTTCCGAAAGTATCACTTTATTTCAAGGTATGTCAAATCCAAAACACTGCACAAATCGTCTTGAAATTGTCATTATTTAGTACGATGCCCTTTCTCTCAATAATAAGCGTTTGTGGCGTGAAGTTAACTTCGCTGCGCGTTCGACATCCACATTTTGGCCGTTGTAATTGACGTTCTCGGTAGTGATTACTTGCGTTAAAATTTCTCTTTTTTTAGAATGCGGTACATCGAAGCCCGTGAGATATCACTTTCCCTGACAATATCATTCACTTTCCGCCCTTCGCAAATAGATGGCAAGCGTATACATGCCCTTATCTCGTTAGAAATGTTCTGTGTGAAAACCATGTTCGACACTGAAATGTCTGCAATCATACCAGTGACTGCTACATCACCGTAATAAAGAAAAAGGTGCTTTATATATGTTCTGATTCCTATATGACATGACAACGCATAAACGCTATTGAAATGTGTATATTTCATATATTAATGCAAAAAAACGCTTATCAGAAGTCGTCATTACACTTCATACAAAGTTTTTTCATACAGACAATCGGCGTCAAAATTGTTGAGACACTCTTATCCTTTAGAGTCGATTTCAAGCTCGGCGGCGAAAATGGCCCCCTCCTCCGCACCCACGGGACAATGTTGTGTTTTTCTGTTTTCCACGAGCCTTGTCGACAGCAGTACAACATTGAT
>NC_090885.1:59889979-59892479 GCF_036669925.1 Montipora capricornis
GTTTGTTATTTTGATTCGTTGCGAAATTGTGTGGTTAAACGTGAATAGCTGCACAGAGTGTGAGTTTTGAAACTGTGGTTAACAATTTGTCACCGAACCAACGAGTTCAAGTCGAACCAACGAGTTCATTTACAATCGAAGCGAGTCCACAGTCGTCGAACCAACGAGTTCATTTATAATTAAAGCTGTGAGTAGCCACTTGTAGACTTGTTGAACGAGTACACTTGTTGTGAAAAACTATTCAAATAAATATTTAAGCAATTTTAACACACTGCAACTGAGAGTACAGATATCGAAAAGTTGAGTCAAAGTACTCAGGAGTTAAAACGTTTAAGTACACACTGTTGAAGCTATCACTGTTGAATCGCACAATATTCTACTGTTTTGTCCATCCTCACCATGTTGCTTTTACTGTATGTGATATCCATTTTAACATTTATACAAAACCAGAGTATTGATTTCGCTACTGTTAAAATTTCTAATTGATGCGCGTACGATTCCCAATGTCTTCGTATTCATATTGAGAGATACAGGGGAAAGTATTTGTTGAGAAGAATACCTCATGCCTCACATGGAAGCTTTAATCCTTACGTCATTACTAACAAAGAAGCGCACATTATAAATGGCAACATGTTCAGTAACGTAACGAAAGATAAGACCAGAGCTATCAGTGAACAGTCACAACAGACAACGAAAGATCGAAGACATTTCATGAACCATTGTTTTACTCATGCAGGAAAGTTCTCATGCTCAGTAGACTGTTTTCTTGAACTTACATTTGCCGTTTTTAAAGACTCTTTAAACTGTATTGAGCGTAATGAGTTTTTTCAAAAATTATCAAAGGCTTGTTTTCAATTAGAAAACTATGATCTTACAGATATGCCGTTAATTCGAGAACCAATTTGGGCTCATTTAAGAGAACGTTGCAATTCTTTTGCAGTCAATGTCTGCAAATGCTGTATTTAGTGATATATTTAGGTTGAATACAGTTGGTGCAATGACACAAGAATTAAAATCTCTTTTTCTTATACAACAGAGTAATCAATCAGTTTGTTCATTCTGTAGCAATGCACTTGTAAAGGAAACAAATGTATTTGTACTTTACTTGACTTTTGCAAACTTGCTTCAGAGCCAGTTTGAAACTTATGTTTCTGAGGCTATCTTACCAAATAGTTGTAGACTTTACTGTGATTTATGTCAAAAGCATTCTGGGGATATTTCAATCCTGCAACATTTTGTGACACTCCCAAAATTTTTAAGTGTAGAACTGTCATCCCATTGTATTAATCAAGTATTATTCCCAATGACTATGGATGTATTAGGTGAAGGTTATGTACTAAAAGGCATGGTTCGATCTCTGAATCATCACTTCACAGTGGCTATAACAGATAACACTCATTGGGTATATATTGATGATATGTGTGTTTCTGTAAAAAGTTACAGTTCCTTGCAGAATCTTTTGCATAACCATTGTAATGGTTGGTTTTTTGCCATATTTGAAAAGACTGCAATTGTAGTGAACAATACTGTACTACCAAATTCAGTCATGTGCAATCTCTTTCATCAAGATGGTAATAAAGAACATAAACTTGATAACCCACTGTTGCAATCAAATTCAGGCATTTATAAAACCGTGCACAAAGACACCAATAATCTCTCTGTGAACATTTTTATGCAAAGAAATTTAACCAAATGCAAAACCTTCCAGGAAGACTCTCAGACTGATAATCTACCTCTCTGCAGTTTAGAGACAGATATTCCTAGTAATGATAATACTATGAATATTGGCACTGTGACAAAAAGCTCTGCTATAGCTTTTTATGGTATTTGTTTTTCTGTTCTTAAGCCCTGCAGTTATTGGAAGTCTGATACATTACATGCTATTGTTGAATGTGGAAGTGCATTTTTTGAGGACATTGGTAAAGGGAATGCAAAAGTTTACTTAGTGAACTGCCCCATGCTCTTAACATATATGGTGGTAATATTGATGTAAGTTTTGCTTTAAGTAGCAAAGGGACCCTTGTGTGTGATTCATCTTCTAGTGTATTAGTCCTTAACAGATTCATTATTCAAAATATGGTTACAAACACAGAATTTTTGTTTTATCTCCCCAGTGTCACTTTTGGTTGCGTTTTTCACAAAACTAAACGAAGTACATCATTATTCTTTCTCTCTCTCGAAAGTCATGGACTTGAGGTATTTCGCACAAATGACACAAATTGACATTTTTCCCTCATATCAACGTCAATCCTTCTCAACAGCACAAATACCCGCCGAGCAAAGGCTACATTTTCACAGTAAGTAAGTAGCCTCTTCCAACAACCCTTCAATGCCCGCAATTCGTCACGCAATTCCTAAGCAAAATTAATCGTCAGTTGTGTAGTCAAATGGCGTGACTTTTGCGCGAATAAATAAATTGCCACAACTCTGATCTCCTAGTACAGAACGCTCACACAATACTCAACCAATGCGGTCAAGAACATGAAAAAATCCTTTGTCG
>NC_090885.1:59897479-59909979 GCF_036669925.1 Montipora capricornis
GTCAGCGTAGATCAATTAATAATATATGCAAAATTATTCCGGAACACGATTACTAACGGTAAATCACAGACGCTCTTCTCCGATTTTTTTTTTGCGGAAAGTGGGCGGCTGTACACAGGCTAAATATTTCAAGTAAATGTCTCGTTTTACGCTTGCTGGGTTTCAGATCCGAAATGTTTTGGTCTTTAAGCTCTCTTTAAGCATCAAGGACCGATGGCGTTTGCACGGTCGCTGGCTCGCAGACATGAGTGAAAGTTATCGTCACACTGTCTCACTTTATCAAGAACAATTTGATGCGGGTGCCAAGAAAATGAAGGACATCACAAACTTGGAAGACTTTGAGGTACTCAAGAACGCTGATGTCGTCGGTATGACAGCAACTGGTAAGTTATTTTAGTCTGCGTTACTTTGGGAAAATCTAGAGCCTGATTTTGAGTCCAAAATATGACGCTTTTGACGACAAAAGAATCGGCGAATCCGAAAAACCGCATGCAACTAGAAATCTGAACGAAAGGCTGGGGATGATGATTTCTAAAAATCCGGGTTCACAAAAAAACCAAACAGTCCACTGTTTTTATGGATTCTTTTGATTCAAAATCCATTGCGGGGTTCTCGTAAAGAAGGAGAAAACACGTTTTAGGATTTGTTATTCTGGGGTTTTCCTAAAGAAATGTCGCGTTTTGGCTAGTCTCATTTTTCCTGCTGGTTAGCTCTTTTTCACAAGCCAATGGCAGCGTCCAGAGAAATATTATCCGTTGATTCTGACAGCGGCCGCGATAGTCGCTGCCCAAAGAATTTTCTCGGAAAATGTTCTGAACGAAGCTCAAAGTATTTATAGTCCCCGAGCGGGACTTCAAACGCGATGTTTGACAAGTTAGCCGAAAGGTCTCTGATGAGTCCCTTGGCAGGGATGAAACATACGTATGTAAGGCTAGCCACATAATTATCCGTTGTGAAACTTTCATAATGGCGGCGAAATAAAATATTCTTCTGTTTTTAAATACTAATAAGCCTTTCTATCCTCGCTACATTTTTTCAAAATGAGGGCAGTAGGTCTCATTAACATAAATACAAGAAAATGTATAGGTGGTCGCCATTGATGAAAGTGGTCTATCAGTGTAAGGCCGCTGACCGTTCAGACCTTGCGAGCTTGCACTAAGCTGATGCGCGGTGTCATTGTTAAGAAACATGGCGGACTCAATTTATCTTGCACCACTGAGAAGAATGAAAAGGACTCCTTTGAACCCAGATACCAATACTAGAAAAGAGCACGGCGTACCTCGAAGGAACTGTGTGTAAGGGTCCAGTGGTTTATTATTATTATTATTATTATTATTATTATTATTATTATTATTATTATTATTATTAAAAGAACAGGGAAAGCCTCATTCAGTGCAGTTGACTGGCTTCCTAAGGCTTCGTCTTACCAGCCTATTCTCATTAACAAATTTGTTTGTCTTCATTTTATGAAGACTCAGCCTCGTTTAATTTTTTCGTGTTAAGTGTTTTAGGGATGTACGGAGCAGCATGAGCTCTTATCACTCGGAGCTTGAGGACGGTACATTCTCACATTACAACTGCTTTTACTTCTCCAATTACACCATATTTTAATCTTCTCGTTGATTTAATAGGGCACGGAGTGTAGTTGATTGTCGCTCGCGACCTCATCCCAGCTTTCGGAGTTCGAATCCCTGCACGTGCGCTCCAGCGTTCACTCAGCTTTCCATCCGGCTGAGGTCGGTAAAATGAGTACCAGTAATACCGCGGACAAATTGTGCATGAACGATAGGAATAGCGCCCACCCCTGCGCAAATATGGTAGAAGCTAGTGGAAAAGGAGCCTTCGGGTGTCCTTCGACTGTGGTCAGCAGTCTCTAGTCTTTGGTTGATTTAGATTACTTTATATTTTTGGTTAATTGTTCAACGGCGAACTCTATCTGTGGGAGTCCTTGAAAATGATTTGTGTCGTTGGGCTTTCCTGTTTCAAACGCGCACTGATTTTTTTATCTCCGTGCATCACTTAGGAGCTGCAAAGTTCCGCAGCCTTCTGCAAAGACTAAAGCCTCGAATAACGATTGTCGAGGAAGCTGCTGAAGTACTTGAGTCACACATTGTAACTTCTTTGACTCCCGGATGTCAGCATTTGATTCTGATTGGTGACCATCAGCAACTCCGTCCCAATCCCACGGTATTTGATCTCGCAAAGAACTACAACCTGGACGTGTCACTCTTTGAGAGAATGGTAGACAATGGAATGCATTTTAAGCGGTTGCGCTTACAGCATCGAATGAGGCCAGAAATATCCAAGATGTTGGAACACATTTATGTTAATCCAAAGTTGGAGAACCACGAATCTGTGTTACATTTTGAAAATATCAAGGGCGTGGCTCGTAACATGTTCTTTGTGGGTCATGACCACGGCGAGGTATAAGACCGTATGTTATTTTTGTAAGGCTGCACATTCATAAGAAAGCTATACAGCACAAAGGAGAGGGGATGAAGGGTGGGGGGGGGGGGGGGGGTTGAGTTTTTGGTGCCTTTTGTCGCAGTAAGGAGGAACCAGAAATGTAACGTATCATGTCGGGCGTGATCAGAACCCTTTGCCCTCTTGTTACTTTAAACACCCTCTGCTGGTTGACCCACTGACTAGGATTTCTAGATACCTTACCTAACGTTACCATGGACCTTACGTTTCCATGGTTTCCGGCGCATTAACCATTTTTTCGTTAAGCTGTCTTTAACATCAAGCTATACCTTTATCTTAAATTAGTTGTATGATTTTCCTATTTATTAGCTTAAGAGTCCATCACCCAAGATTGAGATTTCAAATTGGCCTTGTCCGCATCAGCGTTAGAAAAGTGTCTCTTTTTAAACCAAGTTTTGCGGGTATATAAACAAAAGAACAAATCGGCTACCTCAATGTTGTACCCGAATAAAACGTTTTTTTCCAGGTATTTTCACATCATTTAAATGTCACTGCTACACAGAATGCACGAAGAACACAGACACAATACACAAAGAAGCTTAACCATGGGAAGAACTGAATTGGGTACAACATTTGGTCTATTGTTTATTTTCCCGCAAAATCTGGTTGCAGTTTTGGTTTTGGTTCTATTTTCAAATAGACATTTTTCTGACGCTGATGGGGACAATCTTACATTTGGTTAATGGACTCTTGGAATTCTGCTATGTGCGCTGTGGGTCAACTTGAAAGACCGATCCGAATATGGTTTCTTCGGAAAACGTTTGACGGGGTACATTTCATTAATTACTATTGCAGGATTTTCTGGAGGAGGGAAGGAGCCGATCAAATGAACACGAATCCAAGTTCCTGGCTTCCCTTTGTCGTTACCTAATCCTTCAAGGCTATGACAGAGAAAAAAATTACAGTCCTTACAGCTTACACGGGGCAGTTAATCCAGCTCAAGAAGGAAATGCCCAAAGATTTCTTCCGCGGAGTACGAGTCTGCGCTGTGGACAACTTCCAAGGCGAAGAAAACGACATAATTCTGTTATCACTCGTTCGAAGCAACGAAGAGGGAAAAATCGGCTTCCTTCAGACAGAAAACCGCGTGTGTGTCGCATTGTCTCGAGCAAAAAAGGGGTTTTTCTGCATCGGTAACATCAGCCTTTTGAAGGAAAAGAGCACGTTGTGGCGCAAAATTATTGACGACATGGAGGAAGAAGGGAATGTTGGAAAAGCTCTAACACTCACTTGTCAGAATCATCCAAGAAACGTGATCCACGCAGCATGTGCGGAAGACTTCAGGCAGGCTCCCGAGGGAGGATGTACAGTGCCTTGCAACACGCGACTAGAGTGTGGTCATGTTTGTGAAATGGCTTGTCATCCAACAGATCCGAAGCACGAAGAATACAAATGTAAAAAGCCATTTGCGAAGTCGCTCTGCACACTCAACCACAAGTGTAAAAAGAGATGCTTCCAAGAATGTGGTCCCTGTGCACAACCCGTGGAGAAGTTCCTAAGTTGTGGCCATATCCAGATGGTTCCTTGTTTTAAGGACCCCTCTGAGGTGAAATGCAATTCACCTTGTGAAGAGATTTTGCAATGTTTGCACCAATGCCAAAATGTGTGCTCTGAGGATTGCACAGTCAAGTGTTCTACTATTGTAAAGAAAATCTGGCCCTGTGGACACGAGAATGATGCAAAGTGTCACGAAAATCCTCTGCATATTCCTTGTAATGCGACATGTGGTGTGACGTTGAAGTGTGAGCACCCCTGTGCCGGTAAGCCTGCGTTAGTAGACGTTTGCCAACAAGACGACTGTCTAGCATTCACTTCACAATATAGGAGTATATTCATGTAGCAGAGCAAATGCACCAAAATTTCAAAACGCAGGTTAATGACTGAACAAAAGCATTAACATTTTTGGTCTATGGACTGAATCACATGATTAAGGAATAATTTAGATTTGTGTCGACATGTTTCTACTCCTGTCCTTCCCCGAGTCGGAGTAACCATACGCAACGACATTTCTCTAAATTACTAAAACTGTTCCCCAGGAATTCGAAAATAATTGCCGTTTTGTCCAGTTCCCTGTTAAAATGTGACAAGAGCACTTTGAAGTTGCCTCTTTCGTGACTTGGAGAGCGCCATCTTGGATATGACGTGTTATGACGTAGCAATAGTCAACAAACGTGTTCAACCGTACCAAGTTCTTCGTTCCCCGATCATTTTCTCAATGTTTTGTGACCTTTCTTCCCCAAGAAATTCAAATGTAAGATGAACTATGGTAAACGGTCTTGTGGTTCAATAGCTAGTAGGCCAAGTAGGCCATAAGTGCGACAGAAACTCAAGTCACCTAATACTTGTAGATTCTCTGGTCAATCAAACTAGGCGGCAAAAATCAGCCAGAGCAAATGTAAACAAGACAAAAACCTTGAACATGCGACATAGAAATATTCGACAAGCGTACCTTCTTTTCTTTTTCACTTTCTTTCTTCTGCGACAGCCGTCTTTGATGCTTCAGCAAACGTATTTGTTTCGCCGACGAAACTTTCGCATGTTGCTTAATACACATAGCAAGGCTTTTTCACAGCAACAATTACCGCTGTTGGGGTTTTACGCTTTCGAGGGACATAAAACTAGACACATATTTAAAAAAAAACAAAACAAAAGATTCCACCGGAAAATGAAAATTTAAAGAAAAGTTGGGTTGCGAAAATAAAACATGGATGGATTCCTCAAACCTGAAAACCTGACGACTATATTGTCTGTTAGGGTCTGTCATTTTCCTCTTGGGGACTTTAAGCGGGATCTTCAGGTATATAAATATTGTTCTTGGTAACATTCGCTTCATACTGAAATCTCAGTCAACTAGTCCAAAATATCATTATATTGGAGCGAGAAAACTGAATCAAGCAATATATAGTGTTTATTTCACAGCAGTGAGCGCGGGATAGCACTGCAAGCTCTCTTTCGCTTCGTAAAACTCCTGCATATAATTCACATTTAAAACCCTCTTTAATTTAACGACCGCGAGGGAAATCTGTTCTCATGGTGGAGCCAATATTAATACAATTTACCCTCTGGATTAAGATTCAAGTCTACAAAGTATCGCTCTCTTCGCCTGTGTTTTCCTTGTTTACGTCAAGTACATATAGTCTTCCGGAGAAATCCTTGACTATTGCTACGTCATAGCCTCGTTTGCATTCACAAAAACAAAGATGGAGGATTTCAATTCAAAATTGCCCATTTTTGAAGCGTTATTGTTGGCGATTTAAAGGGAAAGTACAGTCTAGAAAATGTTTCTCTGAATCGAAAGTTCTTTACCTGTATTGTCATACTTGACCACTCATTTGGACTGAATGCAGTGTTTAAATAGCCAAGAATAACGCTTCAAAAATAGGCAAATTCAAATTGGCCATTTTCGAGTTCATGTCTGCCTCCTCCTCAAAGCGAGTCTAAGTGCAAAGTTTTTGTGATGGTAATTAGTTCTACTTTACATATGAATGAAAACTAATTTTCATAACAAAAACTTCGCACTTAGACTCGCTTTGAAGAGGAGGCAGACATGAACTCGGAAATGGCCTATTGAAATCCTCCATCTTTGTGTTTGGGTATGCAAACGAGGCTATGACGTAGCAATAGTCAAGGATTTCTCCGGATGACTAAATGTACTTGAAAACTTAGGCGAGGAGAGCAATACTTTGTAGACTTGAATCTTAATCCAGAGGCTAAATTGTATTGCTATTGGCTCCACCTCTGAACAGATTTACCTCGTGGTCATTAAACAGGGTTTTATATGTGAGTTATATGCAGGAGTTTTACAAAGCGAAAGAGAGTTTGCAGTGCTATTCCGCGCTCATTGCTGTGAAATAAATGCCTGGAAATCAAGGTTAATCTGTCTACCGTGGCTTTCTACGCGATCCCTGTTACAACTTCAAAACAAACGATCGATTTATATATTTCCATGAAATGGTGAGAGTAAATCGTTTCAGTAGTTTCTATACTGCTAACAAAATTTAACCACATTTCATGTTACGTTTATTAGCGCGTAACAGTGAAAGACGTCTATATGTGGCTTGATTCAGTTTTCTCGCTCCAAAATAATTTTGGACTAGTTGACTGAGATTTCGTTATGAAGCGAATGTCACCAAGACCAATATTCATATACCTGAAGATCCCGCTTGAAGTCCTCCTCGGTAAAATGACAGACCCTAACAGACAATATAGCAGTCAGGTTTTCAGGTTTGAGGAATCCATCCACGATTTATTTTCGCCGGCCAACTTTTCTTTAAATTTTAATTTTCCGGTGTATGCTTCGGTTTTTTTATTTTTATACGTGTTCTCAAGTCTAGACAAGTCTAGTGTCATCCCCATCGGAAGCGTACACCCCAGCAGCGGTAAATGTTGATGTGAAAAAGCCATTGAGCAACATCTGAAAGTTTCGTCGGCATATTCCCGTGTGAAAGCAAACAAATGCGTTTGCGGAAGCATCGAAGACGGCTGTCGCTGAAGGAAGAAAGTGAAAAAGGTACGCTTGTGAATATTTCTTTGTCGCATGTTCAAGGTTTTTGTCTTTTACATTTGCTCTGGCTGATTTTTGTCGCCTAGTTTGATTGACTAGAAAATCTAGTATAAGTATTAAGTGACTTGAGCTTCTGTCGCATTTATGGCCTACATGGCCTACTACCTATTGAACCACAAGACTGTTTACCATAGTTCATCTTACATTTGAATTTCTCGACGCAGAAAGGCCACACAAGAATGAGAAAGTGATCGGGGATCGAAGAACTTGGTAAGGTCGAGCACGTTTGTTGACTATTGCTACGTCATATCCATAATGGTGCTCTCCAAGTCACGAAAGAGGCAACTTCAAAGTGCTCTTGTGACTCTTGTCACACTTTAACAGGGAACTCGACAAAGCGTTAATTATTTTCGAATTCCTGGGGGAAAGTTTTCGTAATTTAGAGAAACTTTTTCTTGACCGTACTTTCCCTTTAAACACATTAAGCCCAAATAAGTGGTCAAGTATGACAATGAAGGTTACAAGCTTTCGATTCAGAGAAACATTTTCTAGGCCGTACTTTCCCTTTAATGATGGTAACGCCAAACAGTACTCCACTAAACAGCTTATTTCACAAGGAAAAGAAAAATAGAGTGTTTTCACATGACGTCAAGGTGGCCATGTCTGAGGAGTGAAACTAAGGGTGCTTACCTGTTGTCAGAACTGGCGGGCCAGACCCAATAATTTGCAAAGAAAATGCAACAATTTGAAGGAAAACTTTCATGATAATCCCTCGCATTCTTCTCGGCGAGTATATATCATCCTCGACATGTGTTAATGTGGATGCGTTGTAGAGTTAGTCCTTCCAATATGCCCGGTCTGGCCGGTCAGTTCTGTCCAATGGAAAGCGCCCTAAGAAACAGCGGTCATGTTGGAGGAGTGAAATATTCTTTTGGGAATTGAACTATATTTTTATGAAAATTCTTTCTTTTGTTTTAGTATTCAAATATGGCTGCTGGTCTAATGAGCAAAAACACTCTATAGCTTTCCACACTTTATATGTTCTGCTTGTGCGTTTTCCAGTTTGGTGCATTTCTTTGCCGTTATTTGCCCAGGGCTCTCCATGCCCTGATGCACTCCCGGTTGACCATGCCGGCTTGGTTTCTGGAGATAGCACCTCACCATTAAAATCTTTGTATAAATCTCGGTAAGCTTGTATGATAGGGTGGACCACCCTCTTGCCGAGATTTCGGTTACCGAGGAGGAAATTTCGCCATATTAGAGAGCTTAAGCATGACGTTTACGGCCAACGGCAAACGAAAAAACGGCAGGCTCCTGCTTGTCATGAAAGCGTGAAAATTCTCTCATTTTAACTTGTCTCGTTCCTTTGAGACGTTGCTTGATATCTGGAGCTAACAGGACCTGAAATGAGCTAATTTCAAGCAGGGTTCTTACATTTTTGGCATAGCCCTAATTTCACTCACGACGTTTGCCGTTTGGCGTAAACGTCATGCTTAACCTCCCTTATAACCCTTCAGCCCGCGGTTAACGGGACTGTGGGTGTCTCTTAACTACAGAAAGACAACGGTTGCTAAGGACGATTTTTAGTCTAGAGCCCGACAAAAAGGTTGCATGGGTGCTTCTGTCAAGTAACTTTTTCAATGGAAATCAGACATCACTTCAATCAGAAGGCGCATGCGCAAGTAATCCCAGTCCCCTGCCGTGCGTTTTAGTGAAACACATGTAAAATCCCTCGGGAAACGAAAGGAGGAGGCGGTTTTCTCACCCTTCCCATCATTTTTCGTAAACTTAAGCATGGAATTTCTATTTAGACAAAAAATGGAACTGATATTTTTAAAAAATTATCAGAAGGGGGCCTTTTTTTTCAAATCCATGTCACGGATTTTAAACCAAATTTCCGTAGCAGTAAGATTAAAATCAAACATTAATAAAAACGACACAACTTTTAAATTTGCAAGAAATGTTTCGGATACTCAGTATCCATCTTCAGTTGAAGGATGTTTTCAAGTGAGTGACTTAGGTTAGCCTTCAATTCCTCTAAGTTAAGTAACGTTTAGTGTGAAGGACTCGATCCCCAATGCGCTCCGTCCCAGATGCTTTACAAATTTACCTGTGCAGGATGCCATACCTGTTATGTCGGTGAAACCACTTGACATTTTAGAACCAGGGTTCGTGAGCACTTACTCTCGGATCGCAATTCCCGTATCTATAAAAATCTTCA
Source organism: Montipora capricornis (assembly GCF_036669925.1). NCBI lineage: Eukaryota > Metazoa > Cnidaria > Anthozoa > Scleractinia > Acroporidae > Montipora > Montipora capricornis. Next base: position 59,906,689 of record NC_090885.1, read on the forward strand.
GGGTTCTGAGTCGTGTAAGTATCTATACTCTGTCAATTGTTTTTCCGTGTTAGACTTGGCTCTTACTAATTTCCAACTTAAGATCAAAGAAGCCCTTCATATTGAAAGGGAACGACCGGCATTGAATAAAGAGCTCAAACATGTTAATTTAACACTCTTACTTTAATTACTATTTGTATTCAACATTTTTCACAGATTTGTACTCGCACCTTTTTATTCTCCCACTCCGTTGTATTCCTTAAGTATTATTTAACTTTTTTTTCTTACTGATTTGTAACTATTATTCTACAACTTGTAATTTACACCTACTTCTTACCTACCTTATATAAAGTCACTCACTTGTAAACATCCTTCAAATGAAGATGGGTACTGAGTATCCGAAATATGTCTTGCAAATTTAAAAGTTGTGTCGTTTTTTTTAATGTTTGATATCATATTGATGCGTTAAAAATTTCTGAAAAACATATTTAAGTCGCTGAGTTTTTTTGACATTTTCTGTTTTGGTCATGTGACTCACCAAATATGGTTGTGAGTCGAACGAGACAAAGAAATGTTAAACAGAGCACACTTAACAAAAAAGGATAAATGTAGCGGGACTCGAAAAACGACTTTTTGAAGGAGTTCAAAGAAATGGTTTAAGATTGTCCGGTCCCTTGTAAAGTTAAAAGAGTTTTGAGGTTCCTTCAACAAAGAAAATCGAGAAATTCTCGCTATGCTTGTTCGTTACATTTCACTGGGCTGAAAATTGTCATATGAACAAAAGCAAATTTCACCCCGGTAACCGAGCGAGGCACTTGGTATACCGAGAAGGAAAAGGTATGCCACACGTACTGGCTTGCAGCCAATATGTCCAGTGAACCAACTCTGACAGTGAGCTTTGTTCTTTTGTGTCGGAGGGAGTAGTTATCGATTACGAAAAGTGTCGTATCAGGTTTCTTGAAAGACCAAGTCACAGGGATGGCTCATTAAGCTGTTTTTTGTTTTAAATAATAGAGAATGTCTTGAACTAGAAGTTACGCATTATCTCGCAGTCTAAACGCTTGATTCAGAAAGTGTCTTTATCTTTCAAATCATTTCATATCCTTGTAGAGGAAACATTGTTGGCAAAGGAGGGGCTTTCGGCAAGACTTCTGCCCAGGGTTAGGAGTCTTAATGAGTCTCTTTCAGGGCACAATTAATCCTTCTTCACACTTTAATATACTTTAGGTACCTGCAGTAGCTGTTTGCGGGGACGTGTTCATGAGCCATGCAAGGCTGTATGTGCCCGACCCCTTTTCTGTGGCCACAACTGCTCTGAGCCTTGTACCAAAAATTGCCCACCCTGCAAGGAGCCCTGCGGAAACTCCTGCAAACACAGTAAATGCAAGCAGAAATGCGGTGAACCATGCAAACCCTGCAACGAGCGATGCATCTGGAAATGTGAGCATCATAAATGCACCAAGCTATGCTCCGAGCCTTGCAATCGTAAGCGTTGTGATCAACCTTGCAAAAAACGCCTTCCTTGCAAGCATTTATGCATTGGTCTTTGCGGGGAAAACTGCCCCAAGAAATGCCGAGTGTGTCACAAGGACGAAGTTACAGAGATTTTCTTCGGAACCGAAGACGACCCGAATGCACGGTTTGTGGAATTAGCCGACTGTGGTCACCTGTTTGAAGTAGAAATGATGGATCATTGGATGGATCAAGCACAGGAAACCGAAAATGGAAAAGCTGTTGATGTACAGCTTAAGCGCTGCCCAAAGTGTTCGACTCCCATTCGCACCAGCCTGAGGTACGGCAACATCATTAAGAAGATCCTCGCAGACTTCGAAGAGATAAAAAAGAAGATCTTGCTAGGTGAGGAGCAGCGCAGAGCTGTAGTAAGCAGGCTAAGACTGAAGGCTCGAAACATTGTGAAATTTCCTAACGACCAAGAGCAACTCACGAGGGCGCTTGAACACTCCAGCCTAACGGATGAACAAGTGAACGTTTACGAGAACCAGATCAGCTTTTTGTGTTTTCTTCAGGCGCTCAAGGATAAGATTGAAAAGGGAATTGAAGGTGACGATGAGAGAGCAACAAAAAGCCACCTGGTTTATGTCCTACTGGAAACTAAAGAAGATGTTCAAAACCTGGTGGAGGAACTTCGGAAGCGTGTAATGGGAATTCGCGTTCGGTTCAGCGATCAAGAATTGGAGGAACTCAACGAAGAGATGTACCGAACACAGCTAGCTATTGACGTAAAATTGCTTAAGATGCAAATTAAAGTTCGGGGTGTCAGTTTGGATGTTTTTTATTCATCGTTACTTAATCAAATGCAAAGAAAACTGGATTCAGGAAAGACCATCGGTAAGACTGACACATTTCACTCGTTTTAGACTGGTTTCTCTGGTTTTCCTTACCTGTTTATTTATTTTCTTTTCATATGATCCAATCTTATTCAAACTAAATTTTATCTTGGCATTTTCCTGTCAGAGCACTTTTCACTTTCCTCGTGCCCAGACTTCTCTCAAATCATCATTACGCTTTTTTGGTAGTTCGCGTTGAACTTCAAGAAGGACCTGCGTAGAAGGCAACGTTTTACACCAACCTGTTTTTTGCATGTTATGATCGAAACTAAGGCCCCGTCCACACTAAAACGATCGAAAACGGATGTTTTCAAAAACGGAGTTCCACGAAAACGGAGGTTTTCGAAAACACTTTTGAAAGTGGAGACTTGACAACGGAGGTCTATCGCTCTTGACTGGATGGTGAAAACGGAGTTTTTTGAATACGCGTGACGTCATAATCATTATCATGCCTCACTTTCCCGCGCGTTCAGACGAAGACTAAAGCCTGGTAACAAAAACGCATCTTTAGATCTCTGTTTTCAGTCTCTAGTATGGACAGCCGAATACGATGTAGAAACGCCAGTGTGGACGCAGGTTTTTTAGCCGTTTTCAGGGACCCGGAGGCTTTTGAAAACGCATTAGTGTGGGCGGGCCCTAAAAAGCAAGGAACACACACCAAACCAAAGACAAAGAGAAAACAATAGAAATAACGTCAATTGAAAATTAACTTTCTCGTGACAGTTAACTCCGGCACATGTGGTTTGATTCTTACAAGAGTTTAAACGTTAAGCGTTTAACGATTTTCTTCGCTCCTTTTGTGAAAGATAAAATAGCCACTTAAAGCATATTACGAGAAATTTGCTTAAAGGAGCGAAAATGTTATCCTCCCCACCGATTTGTGTGAAATGTTTAAATGCTTGCATTTGAGGTGCCAACCTGCCATTAATTTCATGAATTTTTAGGCAAAGATGACCGAGAGCGC
>NC_090885.1:59912479-59944979 GCF_036669925.1 Montipora capricornis
GCTACTTTAGTTTGAAATGTACTGACTGTAACTTACGAAGTGACAACTCAATACGAAACGTTTCGATACAGTCGTGCACTCTTGCTAGTGTTTCATCTGGGGTAAGAGTATATCCGGAAATGCAAATAATTAGCTCTTGTGCACGCCGGTTTCAATAAGCGCCTCGAAGAGTCCTCTTGCTCTGCCACCTAGCTTTAACATCGCTCGTGTCAAGTACACACTGACAATTAAGGGCACAAAATGTCTCCTGAACTCTGGCGGATAAACAGCTGGATTTACCCCAGCTTGACCCGCTTAAATGGACAATTTTGAGCAATTCTCTTTTTATAGACACCCGTAAAACTTAATCGGCCTCACCGGGATTAGGCTCGATATCCGCCGCTCACTCGAGTTCGGGTATCCTTCCCCGAGAAGAGACGGCTGGACGCGTGAGCAATAAGTTGTGTCTGTGACGTAAATTCAAATATAATTTATGCGAAGTTAATATTTCCGGGAAAATAGCATTAGACATCCCAAAACACTGATTTTAACAAAACAATAATTACATAACAATGCCTAAAACGTCTGTGCGAAGTTTCCAGAAGATACAAGCTTGCGTTTGTGGTTAAATGATATTCAACCGGCGAATCGTCAACAAAACAGACAAAATCTTCGGCCGCTTCAGCTCTCGGTCGACCTCATCGACCCCCTCGTTTGCCACCAATAAACTCAGCAGTAATTTCAATTGATCTTGAGCAATTTTACTTGCTCTTACATTAGCGAAGTCTGAGGAGAAAATTGCAATAGCAATATATTTGAAAGCCGTATTTTGACCTTGGCGCCAACTGTAAAATCAGTGAAGTTTCCGAACTCAGGCGGTGGAAAACGACACAATCCCCTTTCTCAAGCTTCTCGAACACTTTTCGTTGTCGAAACTAGGATGTTTCCTACCTTAAAAGCACTGTAAACCTCGAACCGGCCGGGTCAAAGAATACCTTCGCAGCCAAAAAATATAATTGGCTACTTCGGAATATACTATAATACTCTTTCTTTGTCCCCCCAAATTTTGCATAAGCATTGTATCCAGTTTCTCTTGGGACTTACAACGGTCCCAAGAGAAAACAAAACGAACAATACTTATTCAAAATTTGGGTGGCCAAACAAAGAGTATTATGGTATTTTCCGAAGTGGCCTATAATGCCAGACTGATTTGTGCAGGCGAGTTTCTGATTGGCGGAGATTAACAATGGCTCGCCTCACGTGTCCAGCCGTGATTTCGGGAGTGAGCGCCGGCTCATTTCCCGAAACAGCGGCTGGTAATTGAGCCTACACCGGGATTCAAACCCAAGACCTCTGTGATGCTGGTACAATACTCTACCAACTGAGCTGAGTTGGGAGCAGGTCAATTTGTTGGGCTCATTTGTTACCGCACTTCAAATTTATACATTTATTTCATTCATCAAGTCCTTTCACGGGAACGAATGAGCCCAACAAACCTGACCTGCTCCCAACTGAGTGGGTTCATAGCTCAGTTGGTAGAGTATTGCACCGGCGTCGCCGGGGTCATGGATTCCAATCCTGTTCAAGCCGCCATTAATTTCTCAGGTGTCTTTAAAAAGTCAGTTGCTTAAAGTGTCCATTCCATTGCGAGGATCACTTCTACCTTTCGTCTGTAACCCGCACTTCAAATATTTAACAAGTATTCGCCGGTACAGTAAATATTATACGCTTAAGTGTCATTGTCTGAGAAAGTGTTCCAGGGGCCAAAAGTTGTGGTCAACCGATTTGGCTGAAACTTGGCACAGAAGTTGGGTATAATGAGATATTTCAAAAGCCACTTTGGCTCACTTCTCTGAGTTTTAGTTTTGGAGTTACAGGGGGGGTCTCATTTTTTGCCCTTTGAGCACCAAAAATCCAGCCTTCCAGGGGGCATTTTGAAAGTGTGATAAGACCCCACTGGTAAATTGTGCTGCCAAATGAATTTGACCATGAACTCTACTATAATAGAGCTTTCAGTTCATGCATGTAACTTTGTCCTCAAAGTATTTCACAGAGAGGAGCCTGGGGCTAGAGTTTGGCCAAAATTGATGCTTAAATTATAACCCAAAATAGCCATTTTTCAAAATTTCACTATATTCACCTGCCTTCTTGCATAACTTCCAAACTTATACCACTGTTTACTTTAGTCACCCAGTTATCAAAATCAGTTGAGAAAAATTTGGCTTATTATGGTTGATTGAATTTTTGAAACAAACACTTCATGCCCCTCTAAGGCAATGCAAAATGGAATTTTGAGCCTAATTCAGGCCATAAACAAACCAAATTGTTGACAAGAAGCCCTTATTCTGTATTTGGTAAGTGAAAATGAATTGTCAAAGCCAAATCAGTTTCGTTGTTTAGAAATAACACCGATTTTTACTTTAAAATTCATCTAAAAGGGGCCTCTGATTAGCGCAACAAACACATAAGTTAGCAAATCAAAGGTGATTTTATTCTTTAAAAACCTAGTAACCATCAAAGAACACAAATGACAATGTTCTGATGTACATATAACAATCTTTTTACAAGATGCTTAAATTTTTCTTTGATTAATTTTATAGTCGTCAGTTTCATGTCATCTTTCCAAGCAAGCATTACTCCAAGCATGGAAAGTCTCCATATTTTGTCAGGCACATTATTTTTATATTTTTACCATTTAAATTTAGCGTATGAAAAGGTTCGTCGACGTATAATCTTCGTCTGACCTTGTAATAGCCTGAATAGTTGTTTTTAATACCCATCAGCAAAGGAGCATGACCATACATACGTAGATTACACAGACATATACGAGCTTCAGTGAGCAGTATCCAGGTGAACTGTGAGTTTCCGATTCCATTAGAGCTAAAAAAATGAAACCATCCACCCACGGTTAGGAGAGCTGGTTATCAAAAAGCTTGTTTTGCTTTTAAAAAGAAAATAACCCAAACAAAGCCTTCCATTGAGATGATGCACTTGTTACTACATCAAGCTAGCTGGCCCGCCATTTTGGACTTGAAGAGTGTGGGGACTGGACCGAGTTCCCGTCCAATCCTTCTCCCGTTTCGCGGGCATTTTTTTTCTGTTTTTCATCAGGTGTGTTCGAAATTCTAGAAAGCGATCTGTTTCAGGATAATTTTTTATGGCACCTTATTCCTTTGAAGGGGTAAATGACCAGTGCAGTGTCACGTCATGGGCTGCCCGGGCTGTGCAAGAAACAGGAATGTTTCCTTTGTTGTCTTGCGATAGTGACGTGACTGCATGATTAAAGCACAAGTAGAAGAGTTCAGGTGTGTCCGGAGAAGAAGAGGAAGAACTGGTGATGCCAAAGCTACAGGTGCTTCAAAGTATCAGTTAGGGATCATATACGCTCACAAACGACATTTATCGTGATCTAGGGGACTCTTCTGACTGAAGAGAAATTTAGAGACGACGATATGTAAAATACGATATTGTCGACTCAAATTGTTTGTTCGCATAGTCGATTGATTCGCATGTTAATATCCTGGGTCCTTAGGAAGAGCACTAAACATTCATCAGATTTGTCCAAAAAAAAAAAAAAAACAAGTACGATAAGAATAACTTGAAGGCTGTTTTTTGTCTGCTCGAGCTGCTTGTTTACATTAAGCTTGTCACGTGCACACGCTTATCATGCAATGCACAATTCAGTTACCGGTTTCCATTATTTACCCTTTTCGTCAAAGATATTTGCAAACATGCCGAGAACGCATGTTTTATGAGTCAAGTGAGTCAATGAGTCAATGAGACTCACAGTCAATATAGCAATAATTTGTTGATTAAGCCTAAGCCCTCGTTTCAGTGATAAGGCCTAAGCGCTCTCTGAAATTTTAGCTTTCATTTTATGGTTTAATTGACTGCACTAACTCGTTGACTCATTGACTCATTGACTCATGACTCATTGACTGATTGACTCATTGACTCATTGAATCATTGAATCATTGAATCATTGACTCATAAATACTTGACACTCAAACATGCTGCATCTACGTTTTTCGACAAAATTGACATTTTCAGAGAGAAAATGTCACTAAAACGTCGTCGCAAAATCGACCGAATTAGTTGATATTATTGGATTTGCTTGGAATAATGCATAGGCAATGAACACACATATGTCGTACTTGAATGGGAACTGACTCTGAATCGTTCTGGAAGAGCACGGAAGATTTGTGTATATTTGTAGAAAAAATGTTTCATTATTTAATTTAAAAAATTGTTTAAAATAATGTTAACTATTCAATTAAAAGAATAATGAAAAAATGTACCTAAATAAGAGTGTTATCTGCTAAAACTCTCTAAAATTCCGAGTGCCTCTTTTGGTGAATAACCGCTGATTAGTTGTAGTGTAGATGACTCTGAAAACTGCTGATTTGTTGTGCTCAGTGAACAGTACTCTAGACACTGTTGTAGCATGTGGGTGGACTGAGCCCTCTCTTGGTTGGTAGGAATACAGAAAAATAAAAACGTTTTTTCAACGTTTCTGCCTGTGAAATGTTGCTGTTCAGTATTCTCCTATATATACTGCTATTTAAGTTCCAGTATTTGTTAATTTTTTCCCAATATTCTTGAGATTTTCTAAAATTCTTTTTCGTGTCTAAAATTCCCAAAACAATTCCTGCGGAATTATGGAGCTATACCTATTCTAAGTTGACTTGTCTTCGACGAAACAGGCAAATAAGGGAGACCGGTGGAGTCTCAATGCAAGCTTGCTCGAATTGTGCATTGCCAAACGTGACAAGCTGAATTTAAACAAACAGCTCGAGCAGACAAAAGACAGCCTTCAAGTTATTTCTATTATTGTTATTGTTATTTATATATATATATAAAGATATTGCTGAGATGAGTTTGTTGAATGTTTAGTGCTCTTCGTAAGAACCCAGGAAATTAAAATGGGAATCAATCAACTATACGAACAAACAATTTGAGACGACAACATCGTAAATTATATATCATTGTCTTTCTTCAAGCAAAAGAGTCTCGTAAACTGCTTTAAAAATCATTTGTGAGCGTATATGATCCCTAACTGATACTTTGAAGCACCTGTAGCTTTGGCATCACCAGTTCTTCCTCTTCTTCTCCGGACACACCTGAACTCTTCTACTTGTGCTTTAAACATGCAGTCATGTCACTATCGCAAGACAACAAAGGAAGCATTCCTGTTTCTTGCACAGCCCATGACGTGACACTGCACTGGTCATTTACCCCTTCAAAGGAATAAAGTGCCATAAAAAATTATCCTGAAACAGATCACTTTCTAGAATCTCGAACGCACCTGATGAAAAACAGAAAAAATTCCCGCGAAACGGGAGAAGGATTGGACGGGAACTCGGTCCAGTCCCCACACTCTTCAAGTCCAAAATGGCGGGCCAGCTAGCTTGATGTAGTAACAAGTGCATCATCTCAATGGAAGGCTTTGTTTGGGTTATTTTCTTTATAAAAGCAAAACAAGGTTTTTGTTATCCAGCTCTCCTAACCGTGGATGGATGGTTTAATTTTTTTAGCTCTAGAGGACTCGGAAAATCACAGTTCACCTGGATACTGCTCACTGAAGCTCGTATATGTCTGTGTAATCTACGTATGTATGGTCATGCTCCTTTGCTGATGGGTATTTAAAACAACTATTCAGGCTATTACAAGGTCAGAGGAAGGTAACATGTTAACGAACCTTATGATAAGCTAAATTTATCTGGTCGAAATATAAAAAATGGGCCTGCCAAAGTATGGAGACTTTCCGTGCTTGGAGTAATGCTTGGAAATATGACATGAAACTGACGACTATAAATCAAAGAAAAATTTAAGCTTCTTGTAAAAAAATTGTTATATGTACATCAGAACATTGTCATTTGTGTTCTTTGGTGGTTACTAGGTTTTCAAAGAATAAAATCACCTTTGATTTGCTAAATTATGTGTTTGTTGCCCTAATTAGAGGCCCCTTTTAGATGAATTTTAAGGTAAGAATCGGTGTTATTTCTAAACAACGAAACTGATTTGGCCTTGAGAATTCATTTTCACTTACTAAATACAGAATAAGGGCTTCTTGTCAACAATTTGGTTTGTTTATGGCCTGAATTAGGCTCAAAATTCTATTTTGCATTGCCTTAGAGGGGCATGAAGTGTTTGTTCCAAAAATTCAATGAACCATAATAAGCCAAATTTTTCTCAACTGATTTTGATAACTGGGTGACTAAAGTAAACAGTGGTATAAGTTTGGAAGTTATGCAAGAAGGCAGGTGAATATAGCGAAATTTTGAAAAATGGCTATTTTGGGTTATAATTTAAACATCAATTTTGGCCAAACTCTAGCCCCAGGCTCCTCTCTGTGAAATACCTTGAGGACAAAGTTACATGCATAAACTGAAAGCTCTATTATAGTAGAGATCATGGTCAAATTCATTTGGCAGCACAATTTACCAGTGGGGTCTTATCACACTTTCAAAATGCCCCCTGGAAGGCTGGATTTTTGGTGCTCAAAGGGCAAAAAATGAGACCCCCCCTGTAACTCCAAATCTAAAACTCAGAGAAGTGAGCCAAAGTGGCTTTTGAAATATCTCATTATACCCAACTTCTGTGCCAAGTTTCAGCCAAATCGGTTGACCACAACTTTTGGCCCCTGGAACACTTTCTCAGACAATGACACTTAATGTATGGTCCCGAGGGAAACAGTTGGTTTTGTTTTCCCGAGAGTCCAGATGTTTCCCGAGACGACGTCGAAGGAAACATCAGGACTCGAGGGAAAACAAGACTAACTAGTTTCCCGAGGAACCATACATTAAGTGCTTTGTTATATATTTAGACTTTTCCTTCAGCAATCGCAGCAAAACATCAGGAGTGGTCAGCAACTGCGGAATTGTATCCCGGTTAGGGTACATTTGAATTTAATCATGGGCACGTGACCAAGAATCAACCAATCACAGTGCTCGTTTGTTGAGTGAATGACTAGGTATATAACAATGGCAAATATTTACCTGGCCGAAGGCGAGGTAAATATTTGCCAGTATTTACTTCGCCTGAGGCGAATTATTGTTTTAGTATAATTGCAGAGATAACAACAAAGAAATCGAAATTCTCCGACTTTCATGGGCTCAACGTCTGTTTTAAATTCGGTTTGCTGTGCGAACCATTCTGTTAAATAATAGCAAATTAATTGCGACTCTGTTATGCTATTTTATTGAGTTGTTGATGCTCTGTTGCTATATTTTTTTACATTTGCGAAGTTTCAAACTAAATGAACAAGCTCAACGGAGGAGGAGGCTGACTTGGTTGCACTTTGCGTTGTCTTAGGAACTGCACTTATGTCTATTTCCAAGATTTCCTCGTCGGCTGGCTGCTGGCACCCATTTTGTTTCGCTTTATATTCACCGCCTTGCGCGGTAAATGTAGCGTCATATAAGGAATATCTCAACCAATCAAATTGCTGGAAACTCTTTGTTCTACTCTGAAATTATACAAAGTACATTTCGTTTATTCAATTATTGTTGGAAATAGACTTAAACTTTACGGGATACTGCTTGTTGGATATCAAAATTGGGCATAAATCTAACTACTTGTATTTCTGGATGCAAGTGGGTGGAGCATCTAGAGAGCTTTATGGCTGAAGCAAGAGCTTGTATTTTTGATCCTAGGTCATATTTACTGCATCACAGAGTGCGGTGGAGCTATGGAAGAAGGCCGCTGTCCAGAGTGCGGCTCATCTATTGGAGGACAGAATCACCAACTGAGAGCGGATAACCAATTGGCCAGTGAAATGGATGGCGCACGCTACGCTGCGTTTTCTAATTTAGCCAATATCAACAACTTTGACTTGCGTGACTTCATTTGATGCTGTCATATTTGTAACAGTTTCCCGACGTTAAAACAGGCGGAGTACGCACAGTGAATCTGAAGGAGTCAAGCTAGGGTCCGTGATAGTTTGTTTCAAGGCACGTTCTAAAGTTTTTCATTTTGATTTGTCGGATCAGGGGCCCGTTTCTCGAAAGTCCCGAAAAGCCATTTGTGAAACTGCCAACCGCTTGTTTTGGAAAACCGATCTTTTGACATGTTTTCAAGGTAACAAAAAGCAAAATGACAGTGAAGTTTGACGACTTAAATCCTCTCCGTTCTTGAGATATAGAGGGAATTTCGACACCCAAAAATAGCCCGGAAAGTTTCGGGACTTTCGAGAAACGGGCCCCAGTCCCCGTTTCAGTCCCGAATGTTCTCGAGCCTTTTTCGGGTGTCACAATTTCCTCTGAAACTAAAGAACACAGAAATTCTAAGTCATCAAAGTCCACAATCATGATTTTGCCTTTCTTCATCTTGAAAACATGTTAAGAGGCTAGCCTATCAGAACAAACGCATTGCCGTTTCGTAAATGGCTTTTTCGGGTCCCAAACATTTCGGGACGGGTAACAGACTTCGGCTTTTTAGAGTCTTCTCTGAATCCACCTCTTACCTGGCTGACTTACTGCGCGGAGATGACGGGAACGCGTTCGCATAAGTGTAGTTTGTATGTTTTTACAATTTATCATTTTAAGTGTTAAAGTATAGCATATGCAGGTTTTCGTTGATGACGTCGTGCTTAGACTTCAGTCTTGAAGATATCAATGACGTCACCTATTGTGCAATGTGAAAACCAGAACCTCAGTGACTGCCGAAACAAAGTTCCTTTGTTCCTGTGATTAGTATATTTGAATGACAGAAGAATGTCTGTTAACCTCTTCAATTTCGATGATTGTTTAACTTAATACAGACTCCATGACAATGCGCTCGAAGTACTTTTCTCCGCGACCCGTCGTCGCATTCTATGAAATGAGTAATTTGCACAGGAAGACATGTTTAGGGGAATCTGCAGTTGAATCTGCAGACGTCGTTGTTTGCATAAGCGACTTGTGAACTTATTATTGACATTGTGGCATTATGCCCCGCACACGTAGAGAAGATGAGTGACGAGTAATGAGCCAGCGACGAGGGCAATTTCAGCAACTTCTGAAAACACAAGTGATATTAATCCTTAATTTTACGAGGACCCATTGCGATTACTTGTTAATAACATAGAGGGCAAAATTTTCTTAACACTGTTGAGGCACTTCGAAAAACAGACAGCTAAGCGGAGTTAAAACACTCGTTCGCTCGGAAGCAAAACAACTAACAAACAGACAAGCAAGTCAACTTGTTCTTTGCGTCCAAAACAAGTATAGATGATTGTTATTTACGTCCACTCGAGAGGAAAATACGAGTTTCATTCCTGAACAACAGTAACAACGATTAAACCAAATGTTTAGCTTCAATTTATTTTATTCACCTGTGCTGTAGAGGTTTTTACCACTTGCAAATACGCATCCGTAAACATAGCAAACGGTTTGTCCAAAGAAATCCACCAAATTTGAGCTACTTGTTCCTCCCGTCAATGGCAAATTGTTCTGTGACCTTTTTTGTTGAGCTGCAAGATGTCGTGGTAAACTGAAAGCCCTTGACGAAAGGAATCATTTTGTTTTTCAACCACACAATCCCGCTACGCCAGGCGCCATGAAAGTCGATCCAAGTTTTAAGCTTTTCATGAAAAAAATCTTTTGCCCTTCTTCTTGTCACTCGAAAATTCAAATTCCAGATCATCTTTTAAAACTAGTTCTTAATCTTTATGCCTTTTTGACGAATGCAGCGCGAATTAAAAGACAAACTTCGATGAACTCGAAGTTGTTTTGCTCAAACAGAAGAAACCAACTGAATGTGGAAAAGTTACGTTCAGCCTATAAGGAGCGAGAATTTTTGGCGCTCGACCAATCGTGAGCGAGTAATTTTGCCCTCTTCTCAAGCAAAATTAAGAAAAAATGCCCTCTTCATTGACCAATCAGTATTCAGTAATTTTGCCCTCTATGTTATTAGTGTCAAAAGCAGAAAAATGTAACAAATTCACCACAAGCAACTCGTATCATTTCTTTATTAGTATCTTTTTCAGTTGACCAAACAACGCTGGGAAGGAAGCCTTAGTTATTAGAGTTTTGTCCATATTTTAACAGGGGAATTGTAATATGGATTTTTAACATAGATTTTTGGGAAGACCGAAGAACATTTCTCAGAAACTACTGAGAAAGGTGAGAATTTCTTAAAAGTAGTAATGCGTGCTGAACTCGAGGGCCGTAGAGAATATCGACACTAAAAACCTCTCGGGGGAAAAAAAAGAACAATTAAAAATAAAAATGTAATTACTCTTCTCCTCTCCAGAGGTGAGGATTCGGCTCTGATTATTTATATATATTCCTAAGTTGCATGGAACTCTTTGACACTCTTCAAAGGGAGTGACGTAAGGCACAGTTTCGAAATAATATCACGATAGAATTGTCCCCACGTTCGGGAGACCAGCCACCGTTGTGAATCGCTGAACTTGGTAGAAGATAGGCAACAGTATATATTTTGTCGGAGAAACTATCTCAAATGGTTAGCATTTAGTTGTGACGTATCTGTAAGCAAATAATAATAATAATTTAATCATTTCTATCGCGCTGGCTACATTAAAATATGATCGCCGGCGCGTTACAATCATTTGAAAAAATAAAGCTGTCAACATGTATACAAATATTAAAAAGCCTAGGTAAAATTACAATATTAAAAAAATGAAAAATATCAAAAAGCCTTGGTAAAATTACAGTACTGATATATAAAAGGAAAACCACAGAATATATCTATTCATACAAAGTCCTTATAGGCTTGTCTAAGTAATAAAGTCTTTAAGTGCACCTTAAAGGAGTCCACTGATGTTACTTTCCTTAATGACTGAGGAAGCGAGTTCCATGATTTCGGGGCAGCAGCACAAAAGGCCTGATCCCCTAGTGTTGTCTTTATGCGCACTCTAGGATGAGCTAACAGTAGCTCGCTATTTGACCTTAGAGAATAGCTGGATTCTGCTTTAATAATTATAAGGTCGCTGATATATTTCGGTGCCATACCATCAATTGCCTTATATGTAATCACTAAAACTTTGAAAATAATTCTATAATGCACAGGCAGCCAATGAAGTTCAAAAAGCACTATTGAGATAGGTTCAAAGCGCGGTACATTGCAAATAAGGCGCGCGGCAGTATTCTGAACACGTTGTAATTTAGACAGTTGAGTTTGAGGCAAACCGTACAACAGACTATTACAATAGTCACTTCGACTCGTCACCAACGCATGCACAAGCAGTTTAGTAGACTCAACTGACAAAAATTTCCTTATTCGCCTAATATTATTCAGATAAAAGTATGATACACTACAAATTTCATTAATATTAGTGACCATACTGAGCTTCTGGTCAAACCAACAGCCCAAGTTCTTGGCTTCATGGCAAGGGTTAATGAAATGATCACCGACAGCAAGGGGCTCTACACATAGCTTTGCTAACTGCTGTCTTGTACCAACCAGTAGAAACTCTGTCTTCTCATCATTAAGCTTGAGGCGATCCATTAACATCCATTGGCGAAGGTCATCTATGCATCGCTGCATATGCAAAAGTGGCTCTACATGACTCTCACGCAAACCAGGCTTGAACGATAAATAAAGCTGTGTATCGTCAGCATAACAGTGCACTTCTGGAAGATGACGACTGGTTATCTCGAAAAGTTTTGAAGCATAAATCACAAACAAAATAGGTCCCAAACAAGAACCCTGAGGAACACCGCACTGCAAGGAGAAGCTATCAGAAAGAGTTCCATTGATTGTAATGCGTTGGCTCCTATCATGCAGGTACGATGCAAGCCTCTCCAGAACTTTGCCAGAAACGCCAAATCGAGTTTGAAGACTCGTTAGCAGACTGCTATGGTCAACAGTGTCGAAAGCGGCACTAAAATCAAGAAAAACCAATAATGTCACGTGCCCTTTATTCATATTCATCAATATATCGTTTTTAACTCTCAGTAGAGCCGTCTCAGTGCTATGATATGATTCTTCACATAAGCCGATTGCAGGTCTGGGTAGAGACCATTAGATGAAATGTGCGCAAATAACTGATCTGAAGCTCTGAACGTTCAACTAGTTTAGAAACATGACAAATTGCTCACAAGACGGAAATTCATATACAGAGGATCCAGTCCAAACCGCTTTAATAGAGGATTTACCAAAGCTTCCTTCCAGACATGTGGAAAGTACGCGTTGTCTAGGGATAGATTGATTATATGCTTTATGGTAGGTCTACAGTACATCAATGCAATCACTAACAAGTTTGGTCGGCATTGGATCAAGGGCACAACACTTTTTGGAAGATCTCTGCACTAGCGCAATGACATCTTCATCACTCAGAGGACTGGTGTGAACTCATGGAATGATTTCGTAACCGATCGAGGAAAGTCATATTCAGCAGGATCACAACAAGCCCCCGAGGCAGCGTCATCAAGTTCCTTGCGAATGTTAGTTACCTTTTTCACAAAGAAATTACCCATATCATTCGCAAGCTGGAATTTATCATCATGCGGTGGAAGAGAACTGCCAGTGTCGTGTTTTAACAATCTCCTGGTGGCAAACAAAACTATTGGATATTGGAAGAATAAAGTGAGAGGTCTGGATCCGATTTGCTAAATCTCTATGTCAACTTTCATCAGTGAAATGGGAAAGGTCCTTTTGACAGAAGCTTGTTTACGAATCATTACTTTATATGATGGGGTCACAATGTTCCTACAGAAGCGTCATTTACCATTTCGTTATCGAAGCCATTGATCTCATGTCTGCGCATGATCGTCTCTCTCTCTCTCTCTCTCTCTCTCTCTCTCTCTCTCTCTCTCTCTCTCTCTCTCTCTCTCTCTCTCTCTCTCTCTCTCTCTCTCTCTCTCTCTCTCTCTCTCTCCAGATTCTCAGTCAGTTTGAACTGTGAACACACGGTCCGCCAAGCTCTTGTTCAGTAATCAGTTTAGCTTTCGCGGGAATGTCTCGACGTCAATGCCCTGATTAAGTTGGTAAATTAGCATAGCCCAAGGATATGAAATTGCTGCGGACATTATTGCGAAGGGTTAAACATCACCCTTCACTTTAAGTTCCTTTCTTGTTTACTTTTTAATCTTGGAATCCTCGTACTATTATGCACGTTTCGACAACAATGTCCGCAGCAATAGTCCCTTTTCGAATTTTACCGAGTTACCGCTGAATACGAACACCAATACACCACTTTCATAAATGGCGACCTATTTTATATTCTTTTGTATTTATGTTAATTAGACCTACTGCCCTCATTTTGAAACAAATATTCTTTTCAAATTTGCTCGTCGTAGCAAGGCTAGTAGGGCTTATTAGCATTAAAACAAAAGAATATTTTATTTGGCCGCCATTATGAAAGAGGTCTATGAGACATTGATACAGGGTTAGTCTCGACGTAAAGTAAAATATTCACAAAAACCGGCAGGAAGATACCTGAAATTTGAAAATTAAGCAGTAGACAAAGTTGTAAAGTTAACAGGTCATCTCTCTGGAATTTGTGAATATGTTCACTTTAGGTGGAGGCTAACCTTGTAAAAATGAGCTCTCGGTGCTTTTATTCATCAGTCATGGCGAACTCGAAACTGGACAATTTCATATCCTTTGGCTATACAATTTACCAAAAGGAAGATAACTATTTAAAAGTAGATTTTTCAACTTTTCAATATCTTCCGTTTACCTGTCCAAACTGAGAAGAACTATCCAAAATGCATTTGGAATTGAACGGACAAAAATGGCGTTCTGGGTTATGTCAAGTTACACTTTCAAGTTTGACGGAATTTTAGACATTTTTCTCAAATTCATTTACACTTAACACACCATGACCTCATTCTTAATTTTGATAAAGAGTTACCTGAACTCCTGATAATCATAAAGGAACGGAATTAAGACTGATAGTAGAGCAACTTTGAAGCGGCGACTGTGTGACCACGCCTGATGATCTTCGTAGACATCAGCATCAAAGAGAAGTTTTTCAAAGTTCGATGGTTGGGCCTAAGGAGCTTGGCGACTTGTAGAGTAGTGCAGCACTCGCTGCAAATTAATCATCACATCCATGTGATGTTAGATTTCTGTCGGCGCTCATGATGGAGATGGAATTAGATTGTACCTTATTAGGAAATTACCGCTCCATGAAATTAAGGTATTGGAAATTAACGCGACTTAAGTTAATTAACTCGAATTTAATGTAAAACGAATTGGCCATTTCCGAGTTCATGTCTGCCTCCTCTTCAAAGCGAGTCTAAGTGCGAAGTTTTTCTTATGATAATGAGTTTTCATTCATATTTAAAGTAGAACTAATAACCATCACAAAAACTTCGCACTTAGACTCGCTTTGAAGAGGAGGCAGGCATACACTCGGAAATGGCCTATTTGAAATTAGGAAAATTAACGCGGAGCGGGAGGTAGATTTTCACGAAGGAAATTAACGCGATTAAGACACAGTTGGTGGTGACCACTGGAACAAATTTATTTAACACTGGATGCAAAATAAACAAGACGCCTATAAGGGCGTATCCGTGGAATGCGCAAACAGTTAACACAAATTGTCCAGTTACGGTGAACTTCAACTACAGGTAAACTTCGGAAAATGGCTAGAGATTACCAGAAAGATAAATCTGTAATATAACTTGAAGTTTTTTTGTTGTAAAAACTCATTAGTAATGTTACTAAATTTGCAAATGCAAACAACGAAGCCCTATTACAGTCAACGGGCAGTATAGCGGACACCCTCGGGACCACGATTTGGTGTCCGTAATAGCGAGAGTCCGTAATAGCGGGGTGCGAGAAAATTTTTATTTTAAACCATATTTACAGAAGGGGTCACATGTGTGTTCATTTTCATTAACTCCAGTATCCTTTCCAGACCCGTTGTCGCACGCAAAGAGCGTCAAAACTTTCTTTATTTACAAACAGAGCAGAACTTAACAGAACAGGAGTTACGTACCCTTTGTGCACAGTACTAAGTACGTAGAAAACAGTCATCGTATGTTGCAGCAATGTCCATCATCGTTTTGGTTTCCTACTGTACTGAAGTACAGTAACCTACATTTCTAAAAAAAATATTTTCAAGGAAAAACCTGAACATCAGCTATTGATTGCATCAGCTATCACATTGCCTTGAAATATCGTTCCAAAAGGCTCTGTGTACTTCTCCTTTGAATTGCAACTTCCCCCACTTTGTCGCCAAGGAGACTAAATTCATTAGCAACCTTAAACTCCCCAGGCCTCTATGAATCAAAAAAGCAGAAAAAATAGACTTGATATGAGTGCAAATTTTCCAAGATGCTGCTCGGTGTCCGCTATAACGAGAAAGAAAACAATAAAACTGTGACGTTGGGACCGAATAAAGTGTCCGTAAGTCCGTAATAGCGGGAGTTTATTTCAGTCAAACGTCTGTAACTTTCGCGGGAGATTTAGCTGCTGTCCGTAATAGCGGGGTGTCCGTAATATCGAGGTGTCCGCAAGGCGGGAGTTGACTGTAGCGGGTTATCAAGATACGGGATTTTTTATTTAAGGACTGTAAACCGTAGGCCCCGTCTCACAAATACCTTCTATGTTCATAAGCTTCCTGTGGGATGTTAAAGAACTCACACACTCATCGAGAAGAGTAGGGGATGAAGTTCCCGGTGTTGTGGCTGTCCTCTGTGAGTATGGGTGTGGGTATAGCAGGTCCACATCAGCTGAATAGCTGCTTAAACAAATAAATAACAAACAAACTTGAGCAAACAAAGGATGCATCTATGACAAAATGACGGCAAGACACCGGTTTTTTGTTAGTTTGCTTTTTTTTCTTTCAAGTGTTCAAACGTTCGACAAGATACATGTGCGAATTTAACACAAATATCTTAATCGTTGATGCTAGTCGGCCAAGTGTCAGCTAAAGTTAAGCTCCTCCGAATGGTTCCCAAGAAATATTGGAGTATTTGTTCTATGCAAAATACTTCTAATGAAGTATTCGTTCTATGCAAAATAATGTTCAGTGGTCGTCGAAAACGATGGCTGCAAAATTTGAAGCTCTGAGATAAAAGAGAAAAAATCAATTTTTCGTGTACTTTTCTTTTTATATCTACCTAATAGTTTGTTGTGATTTTGTGTTACTATGTCGTCAAATAAGCGAGGAAAATCGAAGCAGTCTGGTGAAGCATTAGGGGAGGATTTTGAAGCGTTTGTACGTGAATCGCTGACAAACTTGTGCAGTGGTCAAAGCAGGATTATGCAAGATATCTCGAAGCTACAAGATAAAGTGCGGGGGAATGAAGTAGCCTTGGACGCGATATCCAAAACGTTTAACACTCTCAATGAAAGCCTAGAGGGACTCAAGGGCGAGCTCCACGATGCAAGATGTAAAGTAGATGAAGTTGAATGCACTGTCAACAATTATACGAAGCAAATTGAAGACCTGTATGAACGACTCCTGTCCCTTGAGAGGTATTCGCTGGAATATAATCTTCGTTTCAAGAATGTTGCTGAATCTCCTAGCGAGGACTGTTGCCAAAAAATCCGTGACATGTTATCTAATCAGCTTAATATCGAACCAGTAATAGAAAATGCTCATCGAATTGGTCCCGGAAGTGACAATAAACCTAGAACGATAATATGCAAGTTTCTTTATCGTCCGGAAAGGTTGAGAGTCCTTCAAAAGAAGCGTGATCTCCAAGATGGTGTTTGGGTGACTGACGATCTAATTTGGGAGGACAGAGAAAAGAAGAAAAAGCTTAAGGATGTGATGAAAGTAGATTTTTGAAAGTGGAAAAAAGCCGAGATTTCATCGAGGGAAACTTTACATAGATGGAGCTATATATGGAAATACCTAGATGCTTATTTTATGGTCAGGTTTGTTGAAATTTGTAATTATTTCCAAGCTTGAGCCACAAAACTTATAGATTAATTTCAGATTGACTGATGAATAGTGATGCGAATGACCCAGATTTGAACATACAGTCTTTTAATGATCATGGTATATACACTGTTGAGGAGTTAAATGAACTTTCTAGTGTAGTCCGACCGCAACTGTCGGCTCTCCATCTAAACATTAGAAGCTTAAACAAACATTATAATGAGCTATGTACTTTTTTAGATACCATATCCATTCAGTTCGATCTAATTGCTTGCTCAGAAACGTGGATTGCGCCTCAAGTTGATACAGACTGTTTTGATATTCAGGGTTATAACATGCTAATAGACAATCGCTTGTTTTCAACTGGGGGCGGGGTTGCAGTATACTTAAAATCAAGCTTTGATTATTCTCTGAGAAATGATTTAAAGATAGATTGTATTGAAAATATCTGGGTAGAGACAAATGACTTGTTAATTGGCGTTATTTATAATCCTCCTGGCAGATCTCAACCTGAATTTCTCGAGCAATTTGAACATGTTCTACATGCCATTTTTTTGTCTAAGCGAAAGTGCCTAATTTTAGGTGATATTAACATTAACACACTTGTTAGAAGCGCAATTGTAAAAGAATACCTCAATCTGATTCATTCTGAAGGCTTTAATCCCTTGATATTTGAAGCTACACGTAGTACCGAGACAACAATAAGTTGCATAGATCATATACATTCCAATTTCGTATCTTCAAGTTCGAGCGGGAGCATTGCAGTCGAGATAGCCGACCATTTGCCTGTTTTTACTTTTTCTTATGATCCCACACTAAGCCCCTTTCCCGATATAATTGAAATTAGAGATTTTAAAAACTTTGATAAAAATGCTTTCTGTGATGAACTGAGGTGCGAAGACTGGTCGCCTATATTTAAGTGTAATGATGCGAATGAAAGTTTGACCAGATTCCTACATTCCTTTAATAAGATTAGTAATCGACATGCACCACTCAAATCGATCAAAATTAAAGGGAAGACTAATAAACCTTGGATAACCGGAGGTCTGCGGAAATAAATCAAACTTATTTGTATAAAAAATGGTTGACAACCCTTTGCATTAGTTATTATAATCAATATAAAATTTACCGTAATATAGTTGTGGCAATTAACAAACTTCCTCGCTCATTATATTATGGTCGGATTTTTAAAGACTCTCGTAATACTAAGAAAATGTGGCATAACGTTAACCTAATAATTAATAAAAAGCGTCCATCTTCTCACATTGATAATTTACAAGTTGGTAATAAAAATCTACAGCAACCAGTTACGATATCAAATGCTATCAATACGTATTTTCGTAACATTCCAACTGAGCTTGCATCAAAACTTCCCACTACAAATCGCCGTTTCTCACATTACATGAAGATAAAAAAGGGTAGGTTTCACTTTAGTAAAGTCAATGAAGTTGAAGTGTTCTTATTGCTAGAAAATATTGATACTAGGAAATCAATTGGGGTTGTTGATAAGGTCCACCCTTTGCTGTTATCTTCCGGTTCGCTGGAAATATTTAAACCATTGACATATATTATAACCTTGACACTTGAACACGGTATATTTCCTGACAGTTTAAAAATTGCCAGTCACCCCGATTTTCAAACAAGGATCTCGTCTTTTGTGTAATAACTACCGGCCTATCTCAGGTCTTCCAGCACTAAGTAAAATATTTGAGAGATGCATTCTTAATCAATTAACGTTCTATTTTACTATTGAAAATATCTTGATTATATCATACCTAACCAATACGGTTTTAGATCTGACAACACTACAACTGAATGTTTAGTAGATTTAATAGACGAGATAACATTATGCTGTACAGACCTAAGTAAGGCTTTCGATACAGTCAATCACTCGATTCTGTTGTCTAAACTAAATTTTTATGGAATAAGAGATGTTGAAAACCAATGGTTTAGGTCCTATTTAATCAAAAGGAAGCAAAGAGTGTATGTTAATGGAGCTGAGTCTAGTTTTCTTTCCGTAAATTCAGGAGTGCCACAAGGGTCGATCTTGGGTCCTTTTCTTTTCTTAGTTTACATAAATGATATAGTAAATGCAACTAATTATTTTTCCTTAAGACTATTTGCCGATGATACCTCCTTGACTGCGACTGGTATGGATCTCGATGCATTGCTACACTTAATAAACTCTGAATTACCCGCTATTTATGACTGGCTATGCTCAAATAAGCTAACTTTAAATTTAAGTAAGACAAAATATATAGTATTCCAACCCACGGCAAAAACTTCATTATAATTTATACACCCCTCTTAAACTACCGGATCAGTATCTTGAACAGTCTCACAGTGTTAACTACTTAGGATTAATTATTGATTGTTCCCTATCATGGCACCATCATATCGATTATATTAGTAGTAAAATCAGTAAAAGCATAAATATTATTGCAAAATTAAAACGTCATGTACCCAACGAATCTTTAACAAGTATCTATTATGCACTTATATATCCTTATTTAACTTATGGCTGCGTATTGTGGGGTAATAACCACGAAGCTGCCATATCTCAAGTGGTAAAGCTGCAAAACAAAGCTTTAAGAATCATCAATGAGGTACCACTTCGTGAGCATATTACTCCCCATTATGTTAATCTTGGCCTAATTAAATTTCCTGATATTGTGAAGTTAAAAACTTGTCAACTATTTTATGATCTTATCGTAGATAACAAACCATCAAATCTTACTCTATCCTTTGTATCTGAGCAACATAATTATGCTACTCGAAGCACATCCTTACAGTATCTAAATCCCAGTTCCTTTAGAACAAATATAAGGAAATTCTGCCCAACAATTATTGGATGTTATTATTGGAATGATATTCCTCTATTCATTCGTAGTTTGTCAAATAAACATCTATTTAAAAGTTATCTTTTTCAGAATTATTTTGCTCAGTACTAACTACTGCACCCCTTAACTATGTGTTCCTCCTTTCCTTTCGCTTATTGTAATTATCTTTTATCTTAAAATAAAATGCAACTTAATTTAAAGGGCATCTAACTAGTTTACCTATATCGTTGCCCTTCTCCGTTTACTTCATGTAGTGAGCTTTTTTGACCTTGTAATTCTCTAAATAAATGGGGAAATAAATAAATGAAATGAAATGAAATGTTCACAGTGGAACACTCAAGTACGAAGCAAGATCTAGAAATAACGTAGAAAATTATCCTTACCTTTAAAGCTTGCCTCTCTCAAAGAAAAAACATCTGCCCACTATATGGAATAGTTTAATACTTTGTCAAGCATGGCGGGCGGAAAGATTCCACACTAAATGTTTGCTTTCACCTTGATAACGGAAGTGCGTCACCGTGGCCGAGTGGTCTAACGCGAAACAGTAAGGTCGTGTTCTATCGGGGTCAACCATTTTTAGTTGGTTGGGTTTTTTCGTGTTCTATTGGGAAAAAATCGTTTTCGGTTGGTTTGGTTGATCAACTTTTTCAACCGGCATCAAAGTAGGTTGAAACGGTTGAAAAAGCATTGGCAGCGACCGCTGTCGTTTACGCGGGCCATTTAAAGTCGGCCGCGGGCTCCTTCCTTGTTCCTTTCGAGCCTCAACTTGTCAAAGCTGAGAAGTCTGGTAATAACTATTCCCAGCCAGGAGTTACCGCGTTTCAACCGAGAACGGTTGGAAAAGTGTTCTATTGGGAAACTTCAACCGCTTCAACCGAAACCGGTTGCGGTTGAAACGGTTGATCCCAATAGAACACGACCAAAATGACAATTTGTTTACACAAATCTTTTCTTTGGTTGTTGGGCTTACAGCAGCAAGCGGGAATTCCCGTATCCCGGCCTATGACAAAAGTCTCGAAAAAGGGAATTTAAAAACAAAATATCTATTTTTTTAATCTGGAGCACTCGTAAAGTAAAGCCTTGCGTCTTGGCTTAATCTGTTCGCTTCAATATTCAAAATCAGCCCTATTTCTTCTCCAGAACAATTCCCGACTCTACTTCGACCATGTGGTTCAAAATTTCAAGGTTGGGAAGCTTTATAGCGAATTGAGATGTTCTTCACCAGTGGGCTGCCATTTTTCGACTACATAACAATTCTTCCATGAGCCCGAGTTGGATATGAAGTGATAAAATAACCATTAGTAAGTTCTCAAACCGGGTTTTGCCGCCGATTTTTATTTCCACAATTTTACAAAGCGTCCGGAAAGAGCATCTTGGCGGACTATTTTCCATATGACGTAAAACTTCGACTATTGCCTCACAGTCGGAGTTTTTTAGCCAACCAAAAAGCTAGAAATGCAATAGTCGGAGCTGAAAATTTACTAAATCTTGTTAGCTGATTTATCGTTTACCCATATTTGTGAATGTAACCTCACATTTCACTTTAAATCCGAATTACTTTATCATTAAAAAGCACTCCATTCTGAGTTGAAGTCTCTTAAATAAGTAAAAACAACGCCAGGAAGGCAAAACTATCCTCTGCTCCTTGCAAGTTGTGCCAGTTCATCGCCACACTTTTGACTCGTCATCTTCGCTTGATTTGTGATCCTTCGCCGTATTTCCCGTTGTATTGAACCAGTATCAGTCATAAAGATAAGGTAATGCCCAAGTCTTTCAAATGACTCATCATCTTTACATTCATTATGTGACGCCCTTTTGGAAACATGCGATGAATATTAACGAAGCCAGCACTACATCCGCCATTTCTCATGTTCTTCGGGGTGATGAGGCGGCTGCTTAAGGTTAGTCTCCTTTGTTTTTCTTCGGCCTGAATGGACGGGCTCCACAAAGCCTTGCGCCTCAGTTTACGCAAATACATTACACCTTTCCATCAAATCATGTACAAATCTAACGACTGTGGTATTTTGAAATGAACAAAAACCATTTTTTGAGCCTTGTTTTTAACCAGCCCCGTTGCCACAGCAAGACAGCAACCTTAGCCAAAATGCGAAAATAAACCCTTCTGTGGTTTACCTTGACTCTTGCGAAAATACTGAGGTAAAAAATAATGGGGAATTAACAACTGTTAGGCCACCTTAAATTGCGTATGTTCGACAGACTTTATTTTTGTCACGATGCTTTGAGTTTGGTTGTTTAAAAGTAATTTCTGGCAAAACTAAACAAAATCAACTGCACTTCCTTGATATAGCCCCTTATTAAAGTCACAAGATAAGTTGTAACAAAAATGTGAACAGGCACGTCACAGTGATTCCCTTTACTTCCCGGAAATCCAATTTCGATTTCTCAGAAAAGTTGGCCACAGTTCATTAGCTAATGGTATTGTATAATTATATACCCTATGCAAAAATGGCTGCCTTTAAATTATTCTTTTGTTCATATTCAAAATAGCCCAACTAACCTCGTTTTTGAGACAAAAATTCTAAAGAATTTTTTATTCCGAACGAGGTTAGTTAGGCTATTTTGAATATGAACAAAAGAATAATTTAAAGGCAGCCATTTTTGCATAGGGCCTATATTCTCCGCAAAAAAAATATGCACTTCCTTGGGGAAACCCCTTAGTGAAAAGAAAAGTTTGCAGCGTTTTAAAGAGATTCGAACCAATTTTTACCGATCATATAGCTCTTTGCGGACATCATTGATCGACAGAGTTAATCGATATCGATCTGACAGAGTCTACAGTGGAAACTCGAATTTTCGCGACCATTCGCAGGTAAACTATAATTTAGTAATCATCAATAATACGCTTATTATGTTGTAAGCTTGGTTTACTTCAACCCCTGCAATTCGAACGATCCTTGTAATTGATTCAGGAAAACACTTCCTCTCCAGTTGCTAGCGATTTCAAAGGCGCTTTAAGACTTGTTTGCTTTAACACATGTTTGGTCATTTTATTTTAGTCGCCATCCTCAGACAGTCAATCATATGAATATTCTGCGAGCATAGCATTTATTTATTTTGTCCAGCGAAGTAAGATTTTCGTGTTCGGTCATACGTTTACTGCTCACTCGTCGAGAAATAAAATCGGTTTTACTAATACATTAGATATTCTTATATGGCGCAATTTCCACAGCTCATTGTTCCTCAGTTTCTTGATTATTTTAATTTCGATTATATGAAGAAGGAACCAAACCTAGAGTAAAGTGAAATACCTCATCTGTGTCTGATGAAATAAAATGTCATCCCCTTTCTTACCCGCTAACGTGGTACGTAAACCGAAACTGCATAATTTCACTTTCGATTCGGCTCAGATTTACAAGAACTAGACGCCCCATGAGCGTACACTGGGTTGCCTGTGGGACGCGTTGCTCAAAAGCAGAAGGGACTGAATTGGGTGGTATTGAACTGTAGCGTTCCAGTCATTTTTTTCAAGTAGGGGGTCATTAAGACCATTTAAGGGGTCACCCAGAAGTCGTGCCAGCAGAGGCCCTTTGGCTCACACGTTCATGCGACTAAACAGATCTTTTTCTGAGGTTAAAAACCTGGCTACCAGCCTATTAATCGTTTGTCAGAAAGAAAAAATTCCTGTCGTCTTCAGAAAAAAAATACGAGGAAGGAGTACGTTTTTGCAAACGTTGGCCGTGTAGCACTTATATTTTGAACAGACTTTACTGATTAGAGTGTAATGTGAAGTGCTAGGTTTCTACCCCATATGAACCATGTGAGCGTTAGCCCTACTAATGGAAATGGGCCCATTTCCATTAGTAGGGCTAACGCTCACAGTAACACAGCGCTTTATTTCATATTGTCAACTGAGCTGCGCTTTGTCTTCCAGGAGATTCAAGTTGTCTTTGCTTAATATATAGCTCCAATAGTACACGATATTGTTTTGGTATTGTATATCATTGTAGTGCCATGGTAGAAGTCGTAGGTAAATAGCCCCCCTGAGAAGACATGTGGTTACTAGCAAAGTACTAAACCCAGAAAGGTTAAAAAAAATAAAAGGGAATCGAGAAACATTGGCTTCTAGGCTGACATGTTGATTCCTCACAACTTCTTTTCACCACAAGTTTAAGCGTGCACTCGGGAGCGTCTGACAGCTTTGTAATACAAAAGTTCACTGAAATTAACCCCTGTCCGGTTGGGTTAGTATCTGGATCTAAAAAATGTACCACTTTGTAACAGAAACATAGAACCGAAAATTCTATTTTAACGCTCAAAAATGCGAACTAAGCAAGGTACAGATTTTGTTAGCTTGCTTTATGCAAAACAAATATTGATGAAAAAGTAAATAAATATTTTGCCATCAGCAACAATATTTACGACATGAAAACAATATTAATTTTGAACCGCGAATTTACCATGAAAACAATATTCATTTTGAACCGCGAAGTTACCATCAGCAAAAAACATTTTGGGAGCTTTTTGCTACGTTCAATTTTGTTATTGTACTTTTGGCTGCACAAGTAAATCACAAAATCGAAAGTGATATCGAATTTAGCGGGCGCCGTGATCAAGTTACCGCGGCGTGTTTACTCGCGAAACAGTGAAGCATCTGTGTCAAATGATGGCAAGATACCCGGGTTTTTGTTTTTGTTAGTTTTCTTTATCTTTCAAGTGTTATAAAGTTTGACAAGAAATGTGCGAATTCAACACAAAGATCACAATCGCCCAACTCTTGAGGTTGACCATTGTTTCTGCAAAGTCAAAAGTTTACTCTTCAATACGAGGTTATTTATCACCGGGTAATTCCATCGTTTTGGAAATAGCAGCTACTTTATTATTCATCAGCGTCACAATTTTTTGCTGATTTTGGGGCTCATTTTGTTGAAGCCCTTGAAAGCACGCTTCCAACAGACCTGTTTATTTTCGTGACTTATGCAAGCGCTGCTTACAGTGCACTACCACAAAAATCCTCCCGTAGCACATTTCAACCCACGTAAGCAAATTTGTTAAGCTCGAAAATTACACAACATGATATTAAAATTCACAAAGGCTGGAAATCTTACAAAAACCTTTTCCAGCGAAAAATTTATTGAAGCAAACAACATAGGAAAAAAACCCTTTCTATTTCAATTGCGTGCGTGCAAACAAGACACAATCCGTGTCACAAAGCATATGCAATTGAATAAATTTCTGACAGTTCACATCAAATCCTTTCGAAAGAACCTTGACCGTAAATAATGAAGCACAAATGAGACAACAAGCTTTAATTCAAATAATTTCTTCACTGTCACATTTCCAATTTTTTTCCGTAGCAGAGTTGACTACAAAATAAATGTAAATTGCCAGGCAACTTAGATAAGACTTCAGTAAACACTGTGATGCATTCAAGGCGTTCGATTCCTTCCATGTTGTTAAATCCATAAAAAAATTGCCATTTGATTTCAGTGTTGTATATAATATCAAGTTAGTAAAATATTAGAAACAAAGATCACTGTTAAGGCGGAAAATGAATTTGTTGTCGAAGACCATTGCTCGTCGCTTTAAAGATTCCAGATATTTATTTTTTATTTCCTGTCTTGTTCATCCAATTGACTTTCCATTCCTGAGCTCCATGAGGGAATATTTTGTTTAAAGATCCACTAAAACGCCATTCGTGTTACAATGACTTTCGACGCCATGGAAGGTTACTGACAAGAATTAGTGAAATTTCCAGTTGTTACCGGAAGACTGTGCAGAGTTGAGTGGAAATAAATACAAATAGCCAGGCAACAGAGATCACAGGTCCACTTAAGGTGTTCGATTCCTTCTCTGTCTTTGTTGAACCCATAAGTTACCAGATAATTTTCATTTGGTTTCAGTGTTGTACATAACAGCACACTTGGCAAAATATTAGAAATACAGCTCATTTTGATTTTGGCTCGACGTGCGAAAGATTGTTGTCGAAGTCCATTACTGGTCGCTTTTAAGATTCCAGATTATATTTTTTTCACCGCCTGTCTTGTTTATCCCATTGACGTTTCATTCTTGAGCTCCATTCGCGTTACAATTTTTCGACGCCACTGCAGCTTAATTAAATTTTCTCCTGTGTGCACCAGAGAAATCTACGCATTACCCCACCCCCTCAAACCTAACAAAATACGCACAGAAGACTCTATGCATAAAGACACCACTTAACAGGGGAGTGACAGGCAAGACTTTTACCGACATGGAAAAAAAAAATAAAAATATAAAAAAAAAAACCGCAGAAAATTACCCATTTTCCTACTGGGATTGCCATACTGGCAACTCAGTAATTACACGAAGCCTGAGTGTGCCTTCCGCTCTTGCATGACGTCATAACAACACGTGATGTTTCTTTTTCTTTTTTGAGAGATTTGAGTTTTGAGTGTCGAGTGATACTTATGTAAGGTCAGCTGTAAGGTTGAGTTTATAATACAGTCCTGTGGTGTGATGTAACGAACCAGTGCAATAAGAATGTCATTAGGGCACACTAAGCTTAAATTGTAAAAATTTTTGTGGGATTCATACGTACGCATCGACTAGAGGGTACCAAAAAAGAGAAATCGGTTCTAAAAATGTGCGTTGCGAATTTCTCGACCTAATATAAAGAGAGATCGACATGATATGAATCGACAAAACAACCGATCAGGAATTTAAGCAAAAACGTCGGCTGTGGCAACGACAACGTCAAAAAGCAAAAATATGATTGGTTAAGAAAGGGAAAATACTCGCGCTTTACGAATTTCCGTGCATTTGCCATACTCTACTGAACAACAACGTGAAATCCCCAAATTTTAGGTTTTGGGGACAACACGAGCAAGGGGTGTGCGCTCGTTCGATTTTGAAATCACACGTATGATTTCAGACCAAATTGCACTCCACTCAGTTTAATTACCATTATTAATTCTCTTGTCACAGAAACCTTGACTATGAGCGATCAACTAATATACCTTGATTTGAGGGTCTCAGTGGGCTTTCCGTTAGCAGTGAAACAAAAAAAAGTTAGTAACCGTTATGCGTGAAAATTACCAAAAAAAAGGAACTGTTAGCCGTGAAAAAAAAAAAAAAAAAAAATCATTTAGCGTGATTTGTTTTCAAGTTTGAAAAGTGAAATCGGGAGTATTTCGAAATATTTAGAGACTGCAGAACACTCGACACCGTTTTACCCCCTCTGCCCTGCTCTCTGACATTCCGTCCCGCTAGGCTTGTCTCAGTTGTCTGACAAGACAAAACAAGTCCCAAATAACGACCCAGTTGGAGGTCTTGACAAAATGTAAGTCGCATTGTTGATGACCAATGACTTATTCTATAGGCCACTTCGGAAAATACCATAATACTTTTTTGTTTGTCCCCCCAAATCTTGCATAAGCATTGTTTCCAGTTTCTCTTGGAACTTACAATGGTCCCAAGAGGAAACAAAAACAATACTTATTTAAAATTTGGGAAGACAAACAAGAGTTTTATGGTATTTTCCGAAGTGGCCTATTCAATATGTGTACCCAAAAATATGTGTACAGAGAACCCCAAAAAGCAAAAATACAGTTTAGTTCCATTTTCATCTAGGAACGTTTCTTTGTTTTTCATATAAGTTAACCGTGACGGGAAAAAAACCGTTAACGGCGAAAAGGCAACTTTTTAACCGTTAACCGTGAAAGCTATTCTTCCAGGAGTTCCTCTCGAGTGACTGTTTTTTCCGACCTAGTACTAGAATTTTTTCCGCTATGAATTCAAAATTAGTAGCAACGTTTCTCGTTACGTCACCCATTGTTATTAATATGCCAACGTGAACATAATTGGCTGTTGAAAACAATGACTTTTTTGGTTCCGTGGTTGGCAAATTTGAATATCAAAAGAAATGTGACGTCAATGTTTGTAAACAAGAAATATCGCTATTCATGCATCTCTACATTGCACATTAATGCAATCACACGGCGGCCATGTTGAGTCCCGAGGGATTAAAAACTTGTTTTGCCCCACTGAAACTCGTTCCCAAACTCGAGGCAGCCCAGGGTACGAAATCTATTACTGTCTATGGCCAATATGGCCGCCGTGCGAATAAGGCCCATACTTGTCGAGAGAAATCGTTCGAAATATGGATCGCATGTGAAAACGATGTTTCAGAAAAAAGATGTGTGAATTGAGAACGTCAAGCCATAGGGTTTTCGAAACAAAATGACAAAAATCTCGACTCAAAAGGTACTTGAACTCTTTTCGCCCCAAATCCGATTATCTTATTCGTTTTGTTTCCATAGACCATATACTGTTGATGGACGACTGGGAAGCCCTGGGTGCAGTCCCACGTGAGCAAGGACGCCACACTGGCCTTATTAATCGACCTCACTCTTTAGGTTCCTTTGGGAGTGGTACAGTCGGAGGCAGAGGTAGGGGGCGTGGAAGAGGTTGGCACGGAGGAAGGGCTCGCGGAAGAGGGGGCCGAAGTGGAGAAGGACGACCTTACCAAGTTAGGCTTGGATTCAAGGCACTGGAGGAGCTGGATACCAAAGCCCCTGATGAAATCATTCTTGATTTAACATCTACCCGATGTTTTCCTGCTACAGAAAGTTTGCTCCAACAGTCGGGCATGATGGATGACATGGTCGTTCTGATCACAAGCATCCTTGCCAAAGCGTGCGCTTGCAGCTCAAAGGAATATCTCATTAAGCTGTTAAACTTACTACCAAAATCCCCATTCTTTGCGCTCCACCTAAGAACGTTCCTTAATAGAATAAGTGCTTGCAGAATGCCTGCCACAAACATCGCTACGTTTTTAAACAATGTCATAAAAATCATGAACGAGTTGCTCCGGAGATTCCCG
This sequence comes from Montipora capricornis, assembly GCF_036669925.1. Lineage (NCBI taxonomy): Eukaryota > Metazoa > Cnidaria > Anthozoa > Scleractinia > Acroporidae > Montipora > Montipora capricornis. The sequence goes on from NC_090885.1 coordinate 59,940,903, forward strand.
AACTGCTATGCCGATCTTCCAGTGGCTGAGTTGTATTGTGGAGTCATGTTTTGGTCCAACACGGAACAAATAGATGGAAATCAGGTGGATGGAAATTCTCTCTTAAAGGACGCGGAAGAGCTCTTCAAACTAAGAACCCAAAAGGCTGAAGACTTAAAGAAACGGGAGGAGGAAAAGCAATCGAGAAGAAGACCACGGAGAGATGGTATGATTTCCTTTTTCCCATAAATGCAAGCTCCTTACCAGAGCCCGCCCTTCCCCCGGCAGAAAAGCCCTGAGAACGAGGTTGGCTGGATTTGTTCTCTCGACCAGTTTAGTTCTTGAATTACTGCCTTCAAAAGTAAGTCGCTGGAAGTTGATAAACTCCCCGCTATTGATTTCATGGCCACAGAGCCATTGTTAGTGAGTGAACGAGTGAGCGACTGATTGAATGACCGAGCCATTGCATCCTCTAACTGACGACGCCTCAATGGTGCATAATCCGTCCTTGACTCCTACTTCACTTAAACAATCACTGTAACTTCCGGTTTGAAATTTCCAGAGCTGTATAAACCACTCTACCTTTTAGATTCTTGTTAGCTAAAGGCAAGCTAACGAGTGAGGGAATGAATAATGATAACAAAAACAACAACAACAACAACAACAACAACAATAATAATAATGAAAATAATAATAATAATAATAATAATAATAATAATGATGATAATAATAATAATAACAATTTAATAACTTCTATAGTGCTTTTTGCATGCGAACAATCGACAGAATTTTACAATAAGTATAATTAAAAAACTCTCTGGTAAAAAAAAAAATACACTCCAAACAGCAGCCCGTTTAAGGTAGAACTTAGCACACGTTTAAACTGAATAAGCAACTAAGCTGCCTTGCTTTTCCAGGCTCTCGGTTGGTGGGGACGAACGAAAAAATGGTTCGGATCGTACTCCTTCTCGCGCTCGCTTTTTCCCCCCGATCCGGACCATTTTTTTAGTTTTTTCGCTCATCCGCTCGAACTGAGAGCCTGGAACAGGCTAAAACTAATACACCCAATCCTCAACTTCAATGTGATATGAGAAGGCGGCATTACGGTTACAGTGTCGAGTGTCTGGTTACTGTGAGTAAAATGACAACTATCCTTAGATTGCAGTACCATATATTAGTTTTCCGTTCTGAGCATGCGCAGTTGGTCTAGAGGTTGGAATTTTTTCAGTTACGCTCGTCAGAACGGATAAGTCAATACAAAGGTCGCTAATTTGCTTCGAGTAGTAACGGTAAGCCTGCAAGCACTACTTTAAGGGGATCGCCTCACATGAATGGTAATATAAAAAAATCTGCATTTCGAAAGCATTTAGAACTAAATGTGACAAGTTTCTGTGGTTTTCCCTCTGAAAGTGGCATCAGCATACTAGTTTATTCTTTTCAAGCAAAAGAATATGAGATAAGATAGCCCCATATTTCGCTCTATTCGATAAAAATAATTAGAAATGCATTGTTAGTCCTGTGCCATACAGCGTGATTAGAGCGGTTTTCAATTGAGTGTCGTAAAACAAATACCAAAGTAACAACTTCGACCAATCACAGCAGGTGCATACAGCGCAATGAATCAATCCACATTCGTAGCAATTCCATGGAACTTGCTCAAAGCGCGGGAAAAAATCACGCGTGCAAGTCGCGATTGGTTTTAGTTTTCCTTCTCATTGGTTGATAAACTGGCGCGAAATTTGTAAAGCAATCATTAAGCGTAGCCGCGAATTGCAATCGCGTAATTACTTTCGACAGTCATTTGAAAACTGTTCTATTAATTAAAGGACGACTTCTTATTGGTCAGTTTGTGTAAAAGTGTGCCGGGTAGTCTTGGGAATACGGGATTAGAATAACCTTCGCAGCATGGGCGCAATCTAAAAATAAATTTCAAGTTAGTATCATGGTGCACAAGGATTCGCCTTGTCACCTCCAAGCTCCAAATTAAAGATACATTCCTCTAAGAATCAAAATTGCTAGATAATTAATAATTCACCGTTCACGAGGGCGACAGTTCGGCTCAGATCAGATGCATACCTCTGTAAGTTCCAGTACTGTTCAAGTATTCTTTATAGTCAAGACAGGAAAGTGATTTACCTGGTATTCCACACATTCAGTTCACAAGTCAAATTCAATATTTGCGGCAGACCTGTATGGGATTTACATTGGGCCGCTTAGGGCTCACCATTGCATGCAATTTTCCATATATCACCATCGTCATCATTACTGTTCTCGTTCTCGTTCTCCTTCTTAACTGTAAGCGAAACAAAGTTGAGAGAATTCCAAACGATTTTGTCCCGCATGAAAGTTCCAATCTTATGGTATCAGACTGTAGACATGTGTCTTCCTCATTTTGTACTTATCTATCACTTAGGTAATTAATGCAAATTGATGAAAGATGTACCCTGACAAACTTTCCATTCTATCTTAGCCGGACTGCATGATGATGACGACCCGCCGGACGATTTTCGGACGCTTAGCGTTATTCCAACTCAAGCGGACGTGTTGTCCGGAGAGCGACCATTTCTCAGAAGGAACAAAGTCGACGGGAGCTACAACAGCTCAGAGCATTATTTAGACGTTCAATTTCGGCTCCTTCGAGAAGACTTCGTAAGGCCCCTCCGTGAAGGGATCGCGCAGCTGTTGGAACGTATCGGTTCTCCTAAGATTGGTGCCTTGCAGGACATCCGCGTGTATAAAGACGTCCAAATATTGTATCCTATCTGTACATCAAACGGATTACAGTACAAAGTCAAATTTGACAACACTAGGCTGAGGAATGTCCGCTGGGAGAACAGCAAGCGACTGATCTTTGGCTCGCTTATGTGTCTGTCAAAGGACAAGTTTGAAAGTTTTGTCTTTGCCACTGTGGCTAATCGCGATGTTAAAGACCTCAAACAGGTGATTAATTAATAATATTTCCAATAGTTCCAAGCAATCGCCCGGCAACTCCTCCCGATACCTACCCTTATGTGCAGCAGCTATGCAGACGTAAATTCAATTTTGACAAACTTCACGACGTGTTTCTTTTGGTCAAAACGTCAACTATCGTTTTGTAACAGCACAAAGGTTTGATTAAAGGGGGCTTATGTTAGAGTTGTCTTAACTGTCGATGTTGACTTGAGCAAAGTCAGGGGAACCATGGGTCTTATTTTCGGGGCGGCCATATTGGCCAAAGTTTGCGAGCCTCACACATATGTATCATTCTCGCCCTTTTACTCAGCTTCTTCGAGGCGCGATTGAACGACTGATGAGCAAAGTTGGAACGGTAAGCGAAAAACTGGAACGGTTCCGCTAATTGTTGCCGCAAAGAAATAGCCTACGACCCCGTCCCGGAAGGGATAAGAGCTCCGTTCTTGGTTATTTTTTTCTTGTTTGTTTTTTCCATTCTTCCTCTGTCGCGCAAACGTGCTTTCAATATGACCGACAAACTACACCGGACTATAGTCCCAGATACGCAGAGCACATTTTGTTCTGCCGCTTTCAGCATTACAGTCAAATCTCTGAAAATGTGCGCTCGAATGTTGTCCAAGGTAGGAGGCGTGGTTCCTGTTTCTTGATCCCTTCATATTCCGAGGAAATGGAACAAATCGGCTTCTTTAGGTTACTGCTTGCTTTCCTGTGTGCAGTGTAGTAACCTGTATGTGGTTTTTAACAAGAAAAGACCCAAATCATGCAATCGATAAATATTCCAGCTAGTGAACTCTGGGTCCTCTTCAGCAGAACTATAAGTTTGGTGAAGATTTTTTTTCCTATTTTTAGGGAATAGTGCAGATGCAGTTCATTAATCTATCTGATATGTTGAGACTTGAATCAGGAGACGTGTACCAAATGGTAGAAAGCACCGTGTACTTTGAAGCGTATCGCCACATCCTGGAGGGACTAAAAGAAGTTGATCCAGCGCGTCTTCCTTTGCAGGTAATGGATGCTCAGTAAAGGGGCTATGTCATGGGAGCCTCGCTGTTTTTCGGGCAAAGTGGTGGAGAAACAATTTTTCATGTATTAGGTGCGAGATTTTGAGGAAAAAAGAGCCTATTTATTTTCAAAATTTAATCAATT
>NC_090885.1:59947479-59959979 GCF_036669925.1 Montipora capricornis
CTCTTACACTATTCATCCAAATAATTTCTTTTTTTGCAATTGTTCTTAATACGCTAAAAATATTGACAAAAATTTTCATCCTCTTTATCCTTTGTCTATACCCGAAACAAAAGCATCTCAGGCGCGTAGCGTCCTATACGCAAATATTTCTATTTTTAACATTTTACTTGTACGCAACCAAGATTTCCTTATGAAAACACCACTTTGATTAAATTCTAAAAAACTAAATTAACAAAAGCTATACCATGTTCTCACTTAGTTTTGCATCGACTTTTTTTGCACTAAACAATGCAGTGTTGTTTGGTCAGCGTGCAACAAAAAGGCGAAGTTGCAAAGGAGCGACGTTCCGAGAACGTTGTTGACAATTCCAGTCACGCTAGCACAACCAAAACAATGTTTTGTTTGAGCCAAGTTTGCTCAAAATAAGGGCAAGACGCTTTGTTCTTTGCTTGTATTAACACAACTATTTCGAACAAGAAATAAAGAACGCAGTATTTTTCGCTTACTTTACTTAGGTTTCTAGATCATATGTACTTGTGCGTACTTGAAAAAATGACCACGCTACGCGCCTGCATCTCGTGGGCACTTGGTAAGAAAGTTGCAAGTTATATACAAAGAGATTTTTAGTACCTGAAGAAAGAACAAAATGGTGAGAGTCTGCCCTTTTAACGTCAAAGAAGCCTCCTGGTTGTCGAGAGACATGCCTAATGATACCTCCTTTTTCTCTTTTTAGGTAAAGGAACTAACGTGCCAATACTTAACCTGGCAGCATGGCCGACTGCAGAGGATCTGGAACTAGACAATTCTCAGTATAGAGCCATAAAAATGGCGCTGACCAAGGAGTTTGCGGTCATTCAAGGACCCCCGGGTACTGGAAAAACCTACCTTGGGTTGAAGGTGAGGCGACAAAAACTACACAGCTTGGAACACTGCTTTGGTACTAATGTCAGCAAGTATCACCTTGAAATTTTACGGTTTGTCGAATTCGGTGTTCGAGTTTTTGGTTTGCAACATATTAAACACGCAAATCATCAAGTGAGCCAATCGCAACGCGAAGCGAAGTCATGTAACTACTGCTAAGAGCGGAAAACACTTATTTAGGCTGTGCGCAAGTCCATTTTGTTTTTCATTTGTTGTGATAAGCTGAAGTAGTACGTTAATGTGGGAAGCCTCCCTCGATCACATGCTTGTTACAATACAACCGTGAGAACACGATAACACTCGGAGCATGTACATTTGGTGTCCAGAATTAACCACTTAAAGTCCCTATGACGCTTATTTCCCCCCTAATTTTTTTAACATTTCGTTTAAATATCTATAGTGTCTGGAGTACAGTACTTCAAAACATTTTACTCATAGCGTATTCAAGTGTCTTAGCGGGCGTTTGATTTACACAAAGAGAAAATAAACGGGGAAGAGAGGGCATCCCCCATACATTCCCATTTCCATAGGTAACATGTCTCAAGTTATTTTTAGATCGACTCCCACGCTGTACAGATTCCAAGGAGATTAGACAACAGCCAATTATATGGCCGGAATGTGCTCCTCTTGGATTGTGCACGCTCAGAGAACACATTCCCGGCATATGATTGGCTGTTGCCTAATCCCCTTGGTTCTGTACTGCGTGGGAGTCGTTCTAAAAATAACTTGAGACGTATTAAAAATAACAAACAAACTGCGGTTATTAACATAACGAGACAACACATGTTGTAAAACTTTTTATGAACTTGACGTTTCGTATGCTCCAACATACATCTTCAGAAGTAACGGTTACCTAAAGTACAATTGAATTTAAACACGAAGACTAATACCAAGTAAGGAAAGTAATGACAATGAAAAAATAATAAATGAAAATAAACAGACGTAGTTAAATATGCTGGAAAAAATATAAATGGCTAGTAGAGAAGAAGTTTCTCACTGCCAACATTTTCATTAAGCGCTGGTTTTAAATCGCGAATCAACAAGGTTTCCTTAATTTTACAATGTATATCAGACTGTCCAGTGGCAGTGAGAAACTTGTTCTCTACTAGCCATTTATATTTTTTCAAGCAGATTTAACAAGGTCTGTTTATTTTCATTGTCATTAGTTTCCTTATTTGGTATTAGTCTTCGTGTTTAAATTCAATTGTACTTTAGCTAACGAAACGTCAAGTTCATAAAAAGTTTTACAACATGCGTTGCCTCGTTGTGTTTATAACCGCAGTTTGTTTGTTTTTACTCATGTTGAAATGGCCGAAAAATAAGAGTGTCTACTATGTGGTTTACGAGCGGTTTGAGACGTATTACCCATGGAAAAAGGAGGATGCCCTCTCTTCCTCCTTTATTTTCTCGTGTTTATACCTAAATTTTGGCAGAGCCAGATTGGCCCTGGTCATTAATGACGTCAAAGAAGTAACTTATCGCATTTCTCTAGGAAAAAATGTGTATGAACAGCAGTCTGGTTGAAATCTTGAGCTTTTTGTTAAGTCTTTATGGGAATGTCAGACGATAGTTACCCTTCGGATGCTGTGAATGGTACATCATCCCTTCCTCTGACTTAATTATCATTAAGGCATGGGATAAGTGATCCCTGTCAAAGAACATGACAAGGGACCCCGGGAGGGCCGACCCGTATTCAACGACACTCTACGCGAACTGACCACCTCGAATAATTACATCAGTTTAAATAATGTGGGATGCCTAATACATCATCGCACGGGATAATTAATATTGCATGAGCGTGAATATTCTGACGGTTCAGAATGGAATTGCATTCTTGACTTCTTTGACGTCATTAGTTACCAGGACTCAACAGGCTCGGTCAAGAATCATATGCCTTGTAAAACACGTGGATACACTATGAGGCAAGAATCTTTAAAATACTTTACTCTAGACACTGTAAATATTTAATCAAAAATGTTAAAAAACGGGGAAAAAAAGAAGCATCATAGGCCTTTAAGGGCACCTTCATACAATCGTTTAATCGAAATGAATAAACAAAGGGAAGAAAGAAATATTCATTAGTATCATTCATCGTAGTTACATGTATTTTTTAATACTGAACAAAAATTCATTAGTATGTACATTATCATTTAAATTTTATGTTGTTCTTATTATAAAATAAGAACATTCCTTAATATCATCCCACGGTTGTGTCAAAATATCGTTTCGAAAATTAATAGAGTTAAAGTGTTTTAATTGCCTATAATTAATTAAATTAATTCCTTTTGAACGAATGGGAATTGAAATTTCACGACATGCATAGACTAAGCGATGATCGTTTATCCGAACGTGAGACACCCCAGAACATGTGATATTGTTTTGATGACTAGTGAAAATAAGGTCACTTAAGGTGCTCGATGAAGGTGTGATTCGAGTGGGCTCATCAGTTAATTGTTTCAAACCAGGCCATATATTTCGGTAATTCTCAAGAGGGCCCTTGTATGGAGTTTACATTAGATGGTAAATTACAATTCATGTCACCTATGAGATAATGTTCAACATGTTCAGAATCTAGTCTTCCTAACACAGTATCAAGATGCGGAAAAAGATCAGAAGGTGTTTGGCGGTCTGTACCACGAAGTGACCACAAAACGTTTTGAGTTAGCCTTACGAATTTCAATGTATAAGATTTCCAGGAGCTGATCATCCAAATCCTCGCGGACAACGTAGTTTATGTCCGAACGAATATAAAAACAAACACCCCCACCAAATCTACCATTAACAGTTCTGTCACAACGGATCTTATCATAGTCCTCAACTTGAGGGGGTTACATGATCAATATTTGCGCATGCGTCACCCGTTCATTCGAGTCGACGCGCAAATGGAGCTATAGGCCTACACAAACGGATTTAAGTGACCATTAAAAACCGTTTGTGCAAGTTTTCGTAGTTTTCATGAATAGGAGATATGTTTATATTCCATCTATATAAGAATTAGAAGAAAGGTGAGTGAAATCAGCGGTATTTGTTTATTTCCGGTGACCCATTTTGGATCATTAGCTGACGCGATCTGCTTTAGAACTGCTTGTGTGACTTACGCGCGCGCGCTCAGCTGAAAACCCTTCGTTAAGGCCTGGCCAAACGCTCGCAACATTTCAACGCAACAACTTGCAACATTGTTGGGCACAACATGTTGCATACGTTTGGCCACCCTGTTGCGATATGTTGCAACATGTTGGATGATGTTGGATCAAATTTGAAAACGGTCAAATTTTTCGTGCAATATTTTGGCTGTTGCATGATGTTGTACTCGTTTGGCCACGTTCACGCAACATTGTTGTGCTAGGGCATGCGCGTTAGGTCCACGTCTTGCACGTCAGGGGCCTGGGGCACATGAACATTGGCATGTTGCGTTGAAAATGATGAAAATGTTGCGTATGTTTGCGTACGTTTGGCCACCCCGTTGCGGCGGAACACATGTCGCAACATCATGCAACAATGTTGCAAGATGTTGCGTTGAAATGTTGAGAGCGTTTGGTCAGGCCTTTGAGTTGCCATTTATGGGGCCAAATCTCGTTATCCACAGATAGCAAATGTCTTGTTGCATAACAAGTCCAAGTGGGACACTGGAACCGAACATCTCGATGGCGACATTGATGAGCGGTATCTTTTATCTGAGCGGCGTCCAATACTGGTTGTTTGCTACACCAACCACGCGCTCGATCAGTTTCTCGAAGGAATTCACAAGCTTCACCCTCAAGGCATTGTGCGTGTTGGAGGCCGGAGTCAGAGTGAAGTGATGCAGGCTTGCAGTCTGTCAGAGTTGAAACACAAAATGCACAAGGTGAGCTGATCTGATTGTGGCTCAGCAAACCCCTCACGCCAGTCTAATATTTTTAGTTAGTTTTAGTTTGAGGAAGTCTGGGTACAACGATCACACGAAAAAAATAAGATAGTACCAAGAAACATTTTTATTTCTGCGGTAAGCAACTTTAATACGGTAATCCATTTTGGAAAATGAGATTCTGAGATGGAAAGCAAATTTTAAAACCTACTCTCCAAAGTGAAAAGTGGTGTCAAACGCTGGTGTCAAGCCCTGGGAGCACTACATCCAAGAACCAATACATCCAGGGTGTATGCCAGCTTGAAAGATGGAGGTCGAAGCTTGATCTCAGTAGAAGACGCTGTTAATCAGTCGATACTGGGCTTAGAGAAGAAGAGCATTGAAACACTTCTCAGCGCAGTCAGAGTAACAGAAGAATGTGGGCTTGAGAGCACAGACCATTTCAAAAAGAGAAGGCAGAATGACAGGAAAGACAAGTGATCTCAAAAGGTGATGCAAGGCGGCCAGTTTATAGACAGACTGCAGATGTTGCAGACACAAAATCTTGCCTCTGGCTGCGGAAAGGATACTTGAAAATAGAAACAGAGAGCCTAATTACTGCAGTCCAGGATCAGGCCTTGAGAACAAACCTGACAAAAACAAAGATCGAAGTGTCATGCACATCATTTCAGGATGCAGTAAACTGGCACAGAAAGAGTACAAGAAGAGACATGGTAACATGGGGAAGGCTATCCACTGGGACCTCTGTAGAAAAAAGGAATTGTAGTGGGTGCCCTTGGGACCATCCCAAGGGCCTTGAAATTGGAGTTACAAGAAAGCGTTTGACATGGCTCCACATTCATGGATCCTTGAGTGCCTGGTGTTGTTTGGAGTAGCTGAGAATATGAGGGTTCTACTAGCAAAGACCATGAAAAGCTGGCAAACCGTTCTTACATCAAATGCAGTGAACCTTGGAGAAGTTAACATCAGAAGAGGAATCTTTCAAGGAGATTGCCTATCACCACTCCTATTTTGTAATAGCTCTTATACCCCTAACTTACACTAATCCTCAGAAAAGCAACAGCTGGATACCACTTTACTGACAAGACAAAGATCAACCATCTACTATTCATGGATGACCTGAAGCTATATGGAAAGGATGAAGCCCAGCTTGAGTCCCTTACACAGACGGCGCGACTCTTTAGTCACGACATGGGTATGCAGTTCGGAATTGAAAAATGGGCAGTCCTAGTCGTAAAGAGAGGCAAGCTAGTGGAATCAGATGGTATCCAACTCCCTGACGACAATGAATTTAAAGCACTGAAAGAGGGTGAAGGTTATAAATACCTAGGAGTTAATGAAGCAGATGAAATGCTCCATAGTCAGATGAAAGAGAAAGTCAGCAGAGAATATCTAAGGCGTGTTCGAAAGCTAGGAAAATACAAACTGAATGGCAGAACCCTATTACAAGGAATCAACACCTGGGCTGTATCCCTAGTAAGGTATAATTAACTGGACCAAATTAAAAAGAAATTAAGAGATTTAGGCACAAGAACAAGGAAGACCCTAACAATGAACAGAGCACTTAACCCAAGGGATTGTGTAGCAAGGCTTTATGTACCAAAAGCAGAAGGAGAGAGAGGCCTAATATCAGTGGAAGAATGCGTTGGACAGGCCAAGAACTCATTACAAAATTACATCCTGCGCAGTGACGAGAAACTGATTCAAGCAGCTAGAAAGGGGGAACTTGTAACCCACGACTTAGAAACCCCAAAGGACTTCAAACAACGAAGAAAAGCTGAGAGAAATACAGGGTGGGAAGAGAAGACTTTATATGGTCAGCTCCTCAGACATACAGATAGTGAACGAAATTAAAAGATCTGGGCGTGGTTGCAAAGAGGAGACCTTAAACAAGAAACAGAAGCCCTGATCATTGCTGCCCAAGACCAGGCAATAAGAACAAACTACATCAAAGCCAACATCGACAAGACTCAAGAGAGTGACCTGTGCAGAATGTGCCACCCGGCAAAGAAGACAGTGAGCCATATAGTGAGTGGGTGCTCCAAACTGGCACAGCGAGAGTATAAAAGGAGGCACGATAATGTTCCAAGGGTGGTACACTGGGACTTGCTGGGGAAGTGCGACTTTAGTAGAGTAGACAAATGGTTTGAGCATGTACCAGAAACCGTCCTTGAGAACCACGACTACAGACTGCTATGGGATTATAACATCCAGACTGACCACAAAATTAGTGCAAGGAGACCCGACTTGGTCGTTATTAACAAGGAAGAACAGGCATGCCAAGTAATAGACATAGCAGTCCCAGAAGACACAGCTTTAAAGGCCAAGGAAGAGGAAAAGCTAGAGAAATACCAGGACCTAGCTAGAGAGGTGCTTCCAGTAGTAATTGTGGCACTGGGAACAGTTCCAAAAAGGCTTGAAAGCAACTTAAAGCCCATTGGCACTAACACTTCTTTAGAGCTAATTAAAAAAACGGCTCTCCTTGACACAGCAAGAATTCTGTGTAAGGTACTGGAGCGATGAAAGCCATGATAAAATTTGAGTTTCCTTAGGCAACTTGTTGTTACCTGGCCCCCAAGAAGATAACCCGGATCCAATTTTTGGAAAAACCGGTGCTGAATCAATAATAATAACAATAATAATAATAATAATAATAATAATAATAATAATAATAATAATAATAATAATAATTTTTTTGACCATAACTCCACAGTACAAAAATAAGTGATCGCATTTAGTGTAGCTTACCGTAATTAAAAATATATTTACATACTGTCTTTATGCTCAATCTTCTCAAGAGATTATGAAGGTACCTTCATAATCTCTTGATCTTCTTTAAAAATCTTCAGCAAAAAATATACCAACTCTTATTATTATAAACTGATAAAATAAAGGAAAAAAAATATGAATAAATATTATAAAATGTTAAAATGCTTTTTGCTATAAACTCAGTTTCAAATTTGCAGAAGGATAACGCTATTCACAGAAGGATAAACTAACTACCTACATGCAACCGAGACTTCTAGTTCTAGAAGTAATAATAATAATAATAATAATAATAATAATAATAACAACAACAACAACAACAATAATAATAATAATAATAATAATAATAATAATAATAATAATAATGCCACCATAACCTATACACCAAAAAATGGCATCGGGTATCAAAAAGCATCAATATAGTTTTACACGTAGGATTCACGCACCCATTCTAAATCTTTCTATTGTCTGACAGCCACAACCCTTCAATGTTTATAACTCTGTGGGACGTAAAAGAACTAGACAGCAAAGAGTAGGGCATGGAGTTCCCAAAGTTACTGCGTCCTATTAAGATTATGGAGAGAACACATCCACCGTACATGAGCCTCTTCCAATAATAATTTTCTTCAATCTAAATTTAGCCCGTGGCCATGATGCGCGGGTATTGTAAAGAAGACACCTGACTGGTTAGTTGTTACAGTAGTTGATCATTGGCTGCGCGACCATGGACATAAGACCAAAATATATTTACAGTATGGCGCGAAGCTTAAAATATACTCTTTAGAAAAAACTATCATGGGGCTTGGGGATGTGTTCTCTCCCCTCATTCTCTCGTGGTCCTATCACTAAGAACAATTGCCCGAAGCGTAAAATACCATAATGCCCTTCGTTCTCTTGGGACTTACAATTATCCTAAGAGAAAACAAAAACAATTCTTATTCAAAATTTAGGTGGACAAACATAGAGTATAGTATTTTTCGCTTCGGACAATGAAATTCAAGGTGGCCACATCAGTGGAAAGAAACGTTTTTTGAGTGTCTTTTCACCAAAACTGACCAACCACAATAGGTAGCTCAAAGCGCTGGAAATGGGCGGCTGGTAACGCAATTGGTCGAAATTATAAGTCGATAAAATTGACGAGAGATTTTTTGCTTTCGATTCTCAAATGTAAGCTGCTCCATGTTGTTAAGTGATCTCTTTTTTCAGGAGAAGAAAATTCCGTTGCACATAAGAAGGGCGTATTACGATGCCCACCAGGAAATGGAGCACACTACGGCGAGCCTAGAAAACGCAGCTGAAGATTTAAAACGATGTCATGAAAACGTGATTCATGAAGATGATATTCGCCGGCGTGCTCCTAGTATGACAGATACTCTCTATCATTCGCTGAAGGCTGATCTACTTCAAGCCGATTCAAGAAACAGTGTAATGTTACACTGGCTTCAGCTGTCTTGGAATCCCGGAGTCGGAGGTACTATGCGTGGCTTACAATTCTTCTGATATACGAAGTAGCGTAATCTTTTCCCCTATGAAACTCCTGATGTATTATTATTATTATTATTATTGTTATTGTTGTTGTTGTTGTTGTTATTATTATTATTATTGTTAATTATTTGTGGAGTTTTGAATTAGCCCCTTTTACTGTACATGTTATCTTAAGTACATATCACTTAAAAAATCGAAAGTGGTTCAGCGTTGTCTGTACTCTTATCGACAACGATATTCGTCATCACAGTGGTCAAAATGCTGTGCGCTTCTTGGGTCCACAACATTTTGACCACTTTGATGACCAATAGGCCACTTTAAAAAATACCATAAAACTCTTTGTTTTCCCTCCAATATTCTGAATAAGCATTGTTTTTATTTTCTCTTGGGACCATTATGAGCCTCAAGAGAAACTAGGAACAATACTTACGCAAAATCTTGGAGGGAAAACAAAGAGCATTATGGTATTTTTTAAAGTGACGTATATTGTTGTTGATAAGGCCCGTTTTAAACGTCGCATTTTACATGCGCCGAATCTAATGCAAATGAGCGAAAACAATATATTGTTCTCATTTGCATTACAGATTCGGCACATGTAAAATGCGACGTTTAAAACGAAATTTGCACGGAAACCCCACGGAAACGCTTGCTTTGCTCTCGCCCCAATTTTCGCGCGGCCAAAACATCGAAATTTGCACGGAAACCCCACGGAAACGCTTGCTACGCAAGATACGCTGAACCACATTCGATTCTTTTGTAGTACAATAGTCAACTAAAAAAATGCGAGTGTATTTCAGAGCGTGACCAAGATCGTGACAAAGAAAAGAGCAAGACTTGATAACTTTCTCGCAATCTGATTAATGTCTTTCCCAAAATGACGCGAGCAGCGTTGTCTAGTCTGTTATCGACAACGGCAAATCAGCCAATCAGATTGCGACATTGTTCAAACTGGATACCTGTGCTCCTGTCTTTTGTTTTTGTGTGGGAATAGGTATCCCAATTGCTATCGAGTCTGTAGCCTAGCAAGCTAGGCGACCGTTACCCGATACTATTCGACTAAGATCGAAGTTTTATCGATTGGAAAGTGGTCAGCCAGTTGACGATATTTGGCTGGATACATCCACATCGACCATTACCCGAAACTGCTTGACTGAGAACGAAGTTTAATCGCTTAAAAAGTGGTCAGACAATTGGCGACATGTCTGACATGTACAGTCGCAAAGCCAAAGAAGATAAACTACGTTTTCACGTTACTTTTCGCAATTTCTGATGAAAAGCTTTGACAACATAAAAGCACGTTTATTTTCATTGAGAGTCGAATACAATTCTTGTCAAGTAATTCAATAGAGGTCTTGATTTATCAAACGGAGCTCTCACAGAAAGCAGTGGAAAACATGTTATCGGTGGCAGATTTATATCACGTGCTAGGCAACCGGAATGATCATATTTCATTGAATCATGTTTCATACCACAACATTCGGCGGATTTGACGGCTATCCGATATTTCAGAGCAACGTTGTGAGATTTCTTTGGCAGCATGGAAGGAAACATTGTTTACCTAAGTTTTTGCTACAATGCTTACAACATTTACTAACATCGCTTATTCTAAAGCCCTGGCCAAACTATCGAACAAAGTTGGATCCCACATGCAACATTAGGGAAGTTTATACGGGAGAAAATAAGCCGCGGCTTACCGTGGCCGCGGCGTACATAATACGCGAAAGGAACTATTTATACGAGTATAAACTCCAAGGCCAGGATAAGCCGCGGCTTGAGAAACCCGTGAACGTAGATTTTGTACCATTAATACGGAATGTTCGTGTCCTATGTAAGCCGCGGCTAATTTTCTCTCGTATAAACGGCCCTATTGTTGGATGTAAATGTTGAGGTAGTGGCAAAACACTATCCAACATTGCTTGGCGAATTCAAGTTCAAGTTGACGCTAAATTTGAAAATATGGCGCAGCGTTTATGCTACTGGAGCTGTTTGAGGACGGAAAGGACGTATTCAAACCAGAAAAAACCAAACAATGGTTAAGACAACGTGTAGAAAAGGGTATGTTCTTTGCAAGATACATCCGCGCTTAGAAAATGATGATTACGAGCTCGGATCAATTTGCAGGAATTTTAAATGCTATTGAACCAGACATCTCCAAACAGAGCGACAATGATTAAGGAGCCGAACAGTGTTCCACAGACAAGGCCTTGCTTCCTACTCGCTGATCAAGGTTTCTGGCTGTTCATCAACAACCACGACGTCTCATTGGTCCTTGTCCGCCATCTCTCTTGCAAAAGATGCTAGAAGCCTAGGCTTGAAAATAAGATAGTGAATCGTGATTGGCTAGCAGCACGAACGTGACTCGATTCAGGACACAACTTTGTTGAAAGAGCGGCAAAACACTGCAACATTGTTGCGTCGAACAGAATTGTTGGTTGTAATGTTTGATCAAAAGCAAACTCTATCCGACATTTGATCGAACAAAAAATGTTGGACGAACATCTTTCGACGTGGGCGGCCAAACGGTCGAACAATGTTGGATCGAGCAAAGTTGGAGCCTTCAATCCAACTTTGTTCGATAGTTTGGCCAGGGCTTAAGCCAAACAAAAAAGTAGTTTTTGAGCTCATTTCACATTCTGCGAGCCGATCAGCAATTTGCATATTTAATGTTCATCTGACCTTGGAGGAAAATTCTAAAGTATTTGGTATCAACGATACTGCCTCAGTGTCTGTAATTATCAATGAACTGGCCAAAGTTAAAACCCAAGGCCAAAAGTGAAAGCATGTATCATGTTGTTTGCTACATCTGAGCAAATATTTGGTTGGCTTTTTCTTTGAAATTCAAAGTCTGGTCTTGTTGGCTCTCAGTACTGTGATTTCACTTATTTTTCCACTCATCAGTTGTTCAACTGAAATAATGACCTCGAACACCTCGATCGGATGTGAATCCAAATGAAGACGAGTAGCTTTTGGGAATGAGGGCATGTGCTCTTTGTTTTTGTGCTCGACTAGCCTGCTCATGTGCTTGAAGGAATTCAACGTGATTCTTGACTATCCATTGACATGGAACATAAAACTTGAGCAAAAAAAGTAGCTGTTTGTGTAGAATTGGTGCTCTATAGTCGAACACACTTAACTGATGTGTGATTAGTTCTAGTTATTATTATCATTATTCAGTGTTAAATCTTCTCCGAGTGTGCTAGAAATTGTGCGAGCAAGTACGCGAAAAAATTACCTTTCAAATATGCCCAAAGACGCGCTCGCTCAGTAACGTTTAGGACGACAATCACAGAAATCTACACAATCCCCCTTTCAGTTGGCCTGACATATACAAGGGACTACTTTCTTATTACTAGATTTCACATTTACATTTGCTAGATGCCACATTTACTAAAAAAGGCAGGTTTTAGGAGCGGCGAAGCCGCGCCCACGCGCGAGTGTCTAGGGGGGTCCGGGGGCATGCTCCCCCGGGAAAAAATTTGAGTTA
>NC_090885.1:59964979-59969979 GCF_036669925.1 Montipora capricornis
GTCATTGCTGGTTAACGAGAATAACAAAACTCACGAGGCAGAATGTGCATTTATATTTAATTGAGTTAGCACAATACAAAGACGGTAACCTCATTTTGACACGAAAATGCTTTACTATTGCCATAAAAACTATCCTGTTAAGCTCGCATATTGTAAAACATGATGAATTCATAAAGGCGACCTTTTCCAGCGAACAATTTTTTGAAACAAACGACATATTTGCTATTAGAGGCAAAAACCCCTTCCTATTTCATTACGTGCGTGAAGAGAAAAAACTCAATCGTGTCAAATATGCGCAATATTACAACAAACAAATTTCAGCATCAAACCGTTTCCATGAAGAACCCGCTTTTCCTTGAATAATGAAGCGCAAAATAGACGACAAGCTTTCTTTCAAATAATTCTTGGCTGTCACATTTCCAATTATTTTTTTACTGAAAACTGTGCAGAGTTGATCACGGATCCACTTAAGGTGTTCCATTCGTTCTCTGTCTTTGTTGAACCCATAAGTCACCAGGGAATTTTCCATTTGGTTGCAGTGTTCTACATAACAGCACACTTGGTAAAATATTAGAAATACTGCTCACTTTGATTTCGGCTCGACGGGCGATAGATTGTTGTCGAAGTCCATTACTCGTTGCTTTTAAGATTCCAGGTGTTTGTATTTCACCGCCTGCCTAGTTTATCCAACTGACTTTCCATTAGTGAGCTCCACTAAAACGCCATTCGCGTTACATGACTTTCGACGCCATTGCAGGTTAAGTTAATGATTCTACCGTGTCCACCAGAGAAATCTACGCATTTCCACTACCCACTCGATCCTAAGAAAATACGCGCAGAAGGCTCTATGCACAAAGACACCACTTACCAGGGGAGTGACAAGCAAGACTTTTACCGGCACGGAAAAAAATAGAAATAAAATATAATAAATAAAACGAACAAATCCCACCCACTTTCCGACTGGGATTGCCATACTGGCAACCCAGTGATGAGAAATTATTTTGTTTCACCAGGCAGCCGTTCTCGTCGAAGCGTTTCGTGACCACCCAAAAAAGGAGACAAATGACAATAGTTATTTTAACATGAAGCAATTGAATTCTCCCCGTATGCTCTTTTTAAGCTGGAGCTGAGGCGGAAGAAGAGCAACATGACTCATTCGGAGAAGAGGAAGAAGAGGAAGCTGAGGACCAGGATGTACTGTACGAAGCAGCTGCCATGCAAGACATGAGGGTCCTGGACAATGATGACGTCAGAGTTTTCCGTGCGAAGCAGGTTGCGGCGTTAAAAGGAAGACTCAAAGTTGTGCATATTGATTTGGGTGGAAGCGTCGACCCCGATGGCTTTCAACTTAATAACCCCAAGAGGCTGCGAAGAAAGCTGAAAAGTACAATAATACAAGAATTGAGCAAGAAAGACGTTATGCCAGATGGCAGAGTCAGAATGGTAAGTTGTTTGGACGACTTTACTTAAAGTACTTGACACTCTAAAAACTCTTCAGTTACATCTTTTTGAACTTGTCCAAAACAGATTTGTTGATTTATGAACCTCGGTTCAAATAAAAGGTATTGTTTTATACACTTATGTCCAGAAATGCATGTAATTCGATTCAAGCCTATATGCAAGCCTGCTAAGATGGCAGCAACGAGTTTTAGCTCCGCAATTTTATTGTACTTCTTAGCTCTCTATCTACCATTTATCCTTCCATTTGGCGCTATGGGCTACTGCGATATCGTGGACCCAGGCATAACAACAGGGGATGGAATGAATCTCGAAGACATCCTGTTCCAACTATAATTAATCGACGCGCTGATTGTCAACAACATATCGCTTATCACGCTGAAAACATCCAACGGGGCACAGAGAGTGCTGTTAAGGAACGTTAAGCAGCTAAAGCAACCCAAGGTGTACAGTATACCTACTATCCTATCGACTAATAGTATAGCTCATAGTTTGCCAAGGCAAATTGCATCTATTGCCTTAGATGTAATTTATCACTCGACTAGCAACCGAGTGCCCGAGAATGTTATTCTGCGTGATCATGTACAAAAGAACATTGATGCGCTGTTTTTGAAGCAACCTAATGCCCTTGTCGTGTTAATTGGCGATTTCAATTTCACCTCAACCGGATTTCGAGCAGAATACATAACTCAAGTGAATCAACTGAAACAACTCGTAACTTTCAAAATCCGCTATACCGGTACGCTGGACTGGTTCTTTTCAAAGAAATCCAAACTCTTCACCGTTTCTTGGCTTCCGAAGGTTGGATCATCAGAGCATTACTCCATCTAAGCAAAAACAGACTCAGCTCCCTCGCCTGCTCACACAATAAAGAAATCTATTGTGCGTGATATGTTGGATAGTGCGTGGCGTCCGCTTGGACGCTGGCTAACTAAAAAGGACTGGACCCAAATTCTCAATGCCTCCTCGTTTGAGCTTAAGGACGTTCGCGCTAATTGTTTGTGCGCAACGTTACTGCGCAGGTAACGCGACTGTAATATGTCACGCATTACTTAGAGCATTAGTGAAGTTGAGGTTTTAAAACCTTTGCAAAAACCGTGGACGATAAGTCTTGCACAGCGTTAGATCAGAGAAGGTCGTGATCAGTCAAAATTGATTTAAAATATTTATGAAAGTCAAGTAGACTTCTGCACGCGAGGTTTTATCAGTCGTGCACTAGTCTACTTGACTTTCGCACAGATTTTTCAAGCATCAGTTAAAATAAAATGGCGACAAAAACGCCGAGGAAAAAATTCCAGGCCGGCAAAAGAATGGCACATTCATTTCCGAATCATCATGAAACTTCAAAGAGAATTGAGCGGGAGGATGGAAAAGCTCTGGAAAAGGTAGCTGATCGAGTAGACTAGTGGCTGAAAGTTTGGAAAACTCGAGGACGAACCGTTGCGAAAATTTAATGGGGCTGTTTCTTTTTAATGTTTTTATTACCCTACGAACTTAAGTTCAAAGTGAATGCATGTTTTTAAAGTTCTTTTACTTTACTTTCGTGAAAATTGAGCAGTATTTTCGTCCTCGTCCGCTTGAATATTGCGGACCTGCGTGGAAACAATTAGCGATTGAATTTCCCAAAAAAACACTTTCCAGAGGATGAGCATGACGGCAATGGAGAGATATTATACAAAACACCAACCAAATGAAGATGACCCCTGCTTAAAACTTCGTTGCTATGCTCGAAAAAGGTTTTTTTTTCGGTAAAAACCTTTCATCTCTTCAACGATCGATCCTCTCTTGGGTTCCAGTCCTTGCCCGACAGGTCACGCAAAAGGGTGACTAACGAACTTTTCCAAGAGCTTTGCAAAATCACATCGATTTTACTCGTTCAGATCATCGGTGACCCCTATTTTTTTAATCATGAATCACTTACTTTATTTGCTATCTACAAAATATGATGAAATGAAAAAATTCTCACCGTAAGAAGTTATCTTTTTTTAACATTTTCCTTCCTCGTGCCATCGAATTCCGGTAGTGGTTGCAACGGATGGAGCTTACGAAAACGCTCGTCGCGGATGAACTCTACTGTTCACCATATCCCTAGCGCCATACAATTATCTAAAAATCTCACCCCTAAAAACCTATGCACGGAAACTTTCACTCCAACAGTTTATTTTTCTGATTTTCGATGGATGAGCAGATGAGTCTACATCTCGCTATTATGACCGATTTCTCGAAATTAAGGCATTTTTCCATTGCCATTTTCTCCGAAACATATTCGGTGACCCCCATTTTTTTTTTCATTTTTGGAGTAAGTACTTTATGACATAACTCTAGGCGAGAAATGAAGAAAATCTCACCGTAGGAAGATTTTGGCGCGAACGTCCTTAAGTACCAGCTGCTCATGTCAGAACTTGGTAGTGCTATCAACAATTTTCTTCCGCGGGAGATTTTAAAGAAACACTCTACTAACCGCCCTTGGATCACTAATAAGATCAAACTGTGGATCAGTAAGCGCCAATCTGCCTTTTTTCGTCACGGAAAAGGCTCGGATGCTTACCAACATTGGAGAAATAAGGTACAAGGTGCGATAAGAACAGAAAAATATAACTACTATCAGAAAAAAGTCGGTGAAGTTGAGCAAGTGAATCCTCGAAATGGTGGAGGGAAAAAAAAAATTAGCAGGCCAGGATGCAAAGCAGGAGTGGTACCATCAGTTCTTTGACAACGACAAGGATATCAAGTTGCTAGCAAACAAGATCAATAGGCCACTTTCTTTGTTCCCCACCCCCCCCCCCCCCCTAAATTTGCATAAGCAGTGTTTTTGTTTTCTCTTGGGACCATTAGAACTCCCAAGAGAAACTGGAAACAATGTTTATGCAACATTTAGGGGGACAAACAAAGAGTAGTATGGTATTTTCTTAAGTGGCCTATAGCTACTTTGTGGGTCTTACAGACCACTTTCCACCTCTGTAAGTTCATAGGAGTTATAACCTCTGTGTCAAGGAGCCCCTCCCCTATATGTCCCTGATGAATTCCTGATTTCTGAGGATGAGGCCTACTGTTCATTGCCATCGCTCTAAATATCTAAGGCGGCCGGTCCTGACAATATTCCTAACCGGCTCCTGAAAGACTTTGTTCTGGAGTTAGCTCCTCTTGTTTGTGATATCTACAACCAATCTTTAAGGGAGGAATATATACCATCTCTTCTGAAATCATTTATTGTTCTTGGCGCCTATCCCTAAAGTGTCCCCACCTGGTTGTATTGAAAAAGATCTAAGGCCTATATCACTTACCTGCACACTAGCAAAGGTTATGGAGGGTTTTACCTGCAGTAGACTTCTACCCCGGTTGGACGGCAAGATCGACCCCCGTCAGTACTCTCGCAAGGGCCACTCTACAACCGATGCCCTTTTACATATGCTTCCAGCGATCAACGAAGCGGTTGATAGTGGCGAGGCGTCTGTGCTGATTTTCTTTGCCGATTTCACGAAGGGGTTTGATCTGATTGATCACTCGATATTGATGCAGGAACTCGCCAATCTGGACGTTTA
>NC_090885.1:59974979-59984979 GCF_036669925.1 Montipora capricornis
TTCTGATTGGTGACCATCAGCAACTCCGTCCCAATCCCACGGTATTTGATCTCGCAAAGCACTACAACCTGGATGTGTCACTCTTTGAGAGAATGGTAAACAATGGAATGCCTTTTGAGCGCTTGCGCTTGCAGCATCGAATGAGGCCAGAAATATCCAAAATGTTGGAACACATTTACGTTAATCCAAAGTTGGAGAACCACGAATCTGTGTTACATTTTGAAAATATCAAGGGCGTGGCTCGTAACATGTTCTTTGTGGATCATGACCAAGGCGAGGTACGAGGTGGTTTTTTTTTAAAACAAGAATGTACTTTCATAAGAAAGGAAAGACGTTTGAAGCTATAGCAAAAATTATCGAGGAAATCATTCTGTGGGAATATTTGAGGCCTTTTGTCGCAGGAATGAACCAGAAATGTAACGTGTCGTGTCGGGTGTCAGGACCCTTTACTCCCTTGTCATCCTCTGCTCGTCGACCTTCCTACTAGAATTTCTAGCTATTCAAGTTAAACCGAAGGGCCTTACTTGTCCTTGGTTTCCGATGCATTAACCATTTTTTCGTTAAGTTGTCTTTAAGATCAATCTATACCTTTATTATGTCTTAAATTACTTCTATGATTTTCCTATTTATTAGTATTCTCAAGATTCCATCACCCAAGAGTAAGATTTCCCCTATTTGGCCTAGTCCCCATTAGCGGCAGAAACGTGTCTATTTTAAACCGCGTTTTGGGGGAAAATAAACGATAGATAAAAATCGGCTAACTCAATGTGGAACCCGAATAAAACGTTTTGTTCCAGGTCCATATCATTTAAATGTCGATGCTACGTTATAATGGCAATACAATACACAAAGAACTTTAGCCCAGGGAGATCACACAACATTGAGTTAGCCGATTTGGTCTATTGTTTGTTTCTCGCAAAACTTGGTTTAATAATACACTTTTTTGACGCTGATGTAGGCTCGATTTCCGCCGCTCACTCGAGTTTGGGTATCCTCCCCGAGAAGAGACGCCTGGACGCGTGAGCGGTAGATTGTGTCTGTGTCGTAATTCAATATAATATATGCGAAATTAATAGTTGCGAGAAAGTAGCGTTAGACATCCCAAAACATTGATTTTAACAAAACAGTAATTACATATCAATGCGTAAAACGCCAATGCGAAGTTTCCCGATGATACGAGCTTGAGTTTGTGGTTAAATGATCAATGTGAGTTTGAATTTAACCGGCGAATCATCAACAAAATCGTCGGCCGCCTCAGCTCTCAGTCGACCTCATCGGCCCCCTCGTTTTGCCACCAATAAACTCAGCAGTAATTCCAATCGATCTTGAGGACTTTTACTTGCTCTTACATTAGCGACGTCTGAGAAGAAATTGCAATAGCAATGGATTTGAAAGCCGTATTTTGACCTTGGCTCTAACTGGAAAATTAATGAAGTTACTGAACTCAGGCGGTAGAAAACGATACAATCCCCATTCTGCAGCTTCTCGAACAATTTCTGTTGTCGAAATCGTGGATGTTTGCTAACTTGAAAGCATTGTAAAGCTCGAACACGTGGGGTCAATGAACACCGTCGCAACCAAAAATGTAATTTATGCTGGATCGATTTGTGCAGGAGAGTTTCTGATTGGCGGAGATTAACAATGGCTCACCTGACGCGTCCATCCGTGATTTCGGGAGTGAGCGCTGGCTCATTTTTCCGAAACAGCGGCTGGTAATTGAGCCTAACGCTGATCGGGACAAACCTGATACCAGATTCTTACTCTTGGCACCGGTAGCTCAGTTAGTTGAGCTCCGGGCTGCCATGCGGGAGACCGTGGCTTCGACACACTCAGGGTCCATAAATAACTGAGGAGAAAGTGCTCCGTTTGTAATGACAACTGCAAATGGTTAGACTTTGAAGTCTTCTCGGACAAGGACGATAAACCACAGGCTCCGTCTCACAACCCTTCAATGTTCATAACCCTGTGAGACGTAAAAGAACCCACACACTATTCTCAAAGAGTAGGGCATGTAGTTCCCGGTGTTGTGGTCTGCCCTCTGTGTTGTATCATGGTTTGGAAGGTAAATGCTCGGAGATACCAAGTTACTCTAAAACCGGAGGATAAAAAAGAAGATATATTATATGGACTCTTGGCATTCTTCTATGTGCGCTGTGGGGCAAAATACCGATCCGAATGTACTTTCTTCGGAAAACGTTTGACGAGGTATATTTCATTAATTACTTTTGCAGGATTTTCTAGAGGAGGGAAAGAGCCGATCAAATGAACACGAAGCCAAATTCCTGGCCTCCCTTTGTCGTTACCTAATCCTTCAAGGCTATGACAGAGAAAAAATCACAGTCCTTACAGCTTACACGGGGCAGTTAATCCAGCTCAAGAATGAAATGCCCAAAGATTTCTTCCGCGGAGTACGAGTCTGCGCTGTGGACAACTTCCAAGGCGAAGAAAACGACATAATTCTGTTGTCACTCGTTCGAAGCAACGAAGAAGGAAAAATCGGCTTCCTTCAAACAGAAAACCGCGTGTGTGTGGCATTGTCACGAGCAAAAAAAGGGTTTTTCTGCATTGGTAACATCAGCCTTTTGAAGGAAAAGAGCGAATTGTGGTATAATATTATAAGCGACATGGAGGAAAGAGGGAATGTTGGAAAAGCTTTGACACTCACATGTCAGAATCATCCGCAGAACGTGATTCATGCAGCACGTGCGGATGACTTCAGGCAGGCACCCGAGGGAGGATGTTCAGTGCCTTGCAACACGCGATTAGAATGTGGTCATGTTTGTGAAATGGCTTGTCATCCAACAGATCCGGAGCACAAAGAGTACAGATGTAACAAGCCGTGTGCGAAGTCGCTCTGCAAACTCGACCACAAGTGTAAAAAGAGATGCTTTCAAGAATGCGGTCCCTGCCTACAACCCGTACAGAAGTTCCTAAATTGTGGCCATCTCCAGAAGGTTCCTTGTTTTAAGAACCCCTCTGAGGTGAAATGCCGTTCACCTTGTGAACAGATTTTGCCATGTGGGCACGGATGCCAAAATGAGTGCTCTGAAGGTTGCACAGTCAGGTGTGCTGCCAAAGTAAAGAAAACCTGGCCCTGTGGACACGAGAATGTTGTAAAATGTCACGAAAATCCTCTGCATATTCCTTGTAATGCAACATGTGGTGTAGTGTTGAAGTGTGAGCACCGCTGTGCCGGTAAGCCTGCTTTTGTTGACGTTTTCCAACAAGACGACTGTCTAGTACTAACTTCGGTCCGTTATAGGGGCTCTATAGTTAGGAGTATATTCGTGTAGAAGAACAGGTGCACCAAATTTCAAAACATAGGTTAATGACTTTGAACGATAGCATGAACATTTTTCTCTATGTACCGAATCACATGATTGAGGAATCATGCATATTTGTGTCGACATGTCTCCACTCCTGTCCTTCCCCGAATCGGAGTAACCATACGCAACGACATTAATTTTAATGATGATAACGCCAATAAGAACGCTGCTAAACAGCTTATTTAACCAGGCAAAGAACAATAACTTTCCACGCTTTGTATGTCCCTGCTCGAGCGTTTTCCAGTTTGGTACATTTCTTTGCCGTCATTTGCCCAAATTTTAGGACCTCTTCATGCGCTTCCTGGTGACTGTGCTGGCTCGGTGTCTGGAGATCGTACATTCACCATTAAAATCTTTTTATAAATCTGAGTAAGCTCATACGATAGGATGGACCACCCGCTTGCTGAGATATCGGTCACAGAGGTTGAAAAATTCCCATACGAACACTTCAGCACGCGGTTACCGGGAAGGGGGTGGCTCTCAACTGCAGAAAGACAATGGTTGCCATTAGGGACTTGTCAGAAATTAGCAGGCTGGGGGGTGGAAAACTGGGGAAGGTCACAGTTTTTTAAGCCCTTCAAGAGGTAGGGCCATGAAAAAATTAGACAGCAAAAGAGGGAGGGTCACAAGAAATTAAGCAGTTATGATCATAAAGGGATGCTTTAATATTATGTTATAACACGAATACAACTTGCATGTTAGGTTTGTAAGTACTGAACCATTTTTTTGTGTAACAAATTGTGGGGGGGGGGGGGGGGGGGGAGGCGGGATTACAAAAAGTTCCAGTTCCATATTTTTGACAAGGCGAAGGTCAAAATCGAGCCGTCATTACGAAAATGAATATGGCGTCTACTGAGTGCGATCAAGACTTGGCCTGGGTTTGAAACTGTCTCCACGAAACGGCTTACGCATACTCAATAAAGAATCTACTTGATTTCTGCAGAGTCCTTTCTTTCTCGTCGAGTTAAGAAAGGCTCTGCTGGCAGGGTGCCTTGAACAAAGAAAATCGAGAAATTCTCGCTGGGCTTGTTCGTTATAAATCACTGGGCTGAAAATTGTCATATGAACGTTAACAAAAGCTAATTTCATCCAGACAACCGAGCAAGGCACTTGGGATACCTTGGAGGAAAGGGTATGTCACACGTACCGGTTTGCAGCCATAAATCCTGGTTTTCACTAGCGACGCAAGCACAAGCGCAAGCATAAGAGAACTTATTTCACCGTGAAAACGGAGTTGATGCAAGCGCAAGCACAAGGATCAAAAATTTTCCTTTTCCTTGTGCTTGCGCTTATGCTTGCGTTCGCTTGCGTCAAGTGAAAACGAAACAACACAAGTGCAAGAAAATTTGCTACGTCTGTCCAATTAAAGCATTCGTTTCAGATTCCCCATGTGTGAGAATTTGAACAAAATGGCAGACGCCGTGGTTGATTTTGATGCTTATGTCAACGTTCGTTTTCACTAGCTTAGCATAAGCTATTTATGCTTGCGCGTGTACTTGCGTAGCCTGTGAAAACCAGGCTTTAGAGAGCTTTAGCAACGACAACGGCGACGGCAACAAGAACGTTACAATTTTGCATGTTTAGAGGGAAAAAACAATAGCTTTGCACCCTCCGCACGTACGTTTTTCATTTTTGTCCATTTCTTTACCGTCGTCAGCAAAATAACAACGTAAAACAAAAAAAATTGAGGTTTTATGGAGGAAGTCAGGATTTGGGGATAAATTTTCATTTTCTCCTTAAATTGAACGAGACTCATATTAGTTTCATTCTTCAGGGAATGCCACACATTTTCATGTTAGAAAGCTTGGAATAGTCGCGAAGTGATTACAATAACGTGAATTATTTTTTGAGATTCAACCGAGGAAAAAACCAAGGAATGATTAAGAGAACGTGTAGAACAGGGTATGTTCTCTGCAAGCCGGTACATCCGCGTTCAGGAAATGATGAGAATAAGCACAGATCAATTTGCAGAAATTTTAAAAGAGAGCGATCATGATAAAGGGGACTAAAAGTGTCCCTCAGATCGACATGGCTTAATATGTCCAGTGAACCAACTCTCACAGTAAGCTATGTTCTTTTGTGCCAGAGGGAGTGATTCATTGTGAAACGTGTCGTGTCATGTTGCTTAAAGGGCCAAATTATTGGGATGGCTCATTAAACTGTTTGTTTTGTTTAAATAATAGAGAATGTCTTGAACTGGCAGTTACGCGTTATCTTGCAGTCTAAAGGCTTGATGCGGGAAGTTTACCTTTCAAATCACTTCATATCCTTGTAGAATAAACCTTGTTGGCAAACGAAAGGCTTTGGGGAAAAATTGACTTATTCAAAAGGTTAGAAGTCTTAATGGTTCTCTTGTAGTGCGTGTTTAATTCTTCTTTATATTTTAATATACGTTAGGTACCTGCAGTAGCTGTTTGCGGGGCCGTGTTCATCAGCCATGCCGATCCATATGTACCCGAATCCTTTTCTGTGGCCACAGCTGCTCTGAGCCGTGTACCAAAAACTGTCCCCCCTGCAAGAAGCCCTGCGGAAACTCCTGCAAACACAGTAAATGCAAGCAGAAATGCGGTGAACCTTGCAAACCCTGCAATGAGCCATGCATCTGGAAATGTCAGCATCACAAATGCACCAAGCTATGCTCCGAGCCTTGCAATCGTAAGCGTTGTGATCAACCTTGCAAAAAACGCCTTCCTTGCAAGCATTTATGCATTGGTCTTTGCGGGGAAAACTGCCCCAAAAAATGCCGAGTGTGTCACAAGGACGAAGTCACAGAGATTTTCTTCGGAACCGAAGACGACCCGAATGCACGGTTTGTGGAATTAGCCGACTGTGGTCACTTTTTTGAAGTAGAAATGATGGATAATTGGATGGATCAAGCACAGCAAACAGATGATGGAAAAGCTGTTGATGTACAGCTTAAGTGCTGCCCAAAGTGTTCGACTCCCATTCGCACCAGCCTGAGGTACGGCAACATCATTAAGAAGATCCTCGCTGACTTCGAAGAGATAAAGAAGAAGATCTTGCTTGGTGAAGAGCAGCGCAGAGCTGTAGTAAGCAGGCTAAGACTGAAGGCTCGAAAGATTGTGAAGTTTCCTGAAGACCAGGGAAAACTAATGAGGGCTCTTGAACATTCCAGCCTTACTGACGAACAAGTAAATGTTTACGAGAATCAGATCAGCTTTTTGCGTTTTCTTCAGGAGCTCAAAGATAAGATTGAGAAGGGAATTGATGATGACAGTGAGAGAGCAACAAAAAGCCATCTGGTTTATGTCCCACTGGAAACGAAAGAAGACATTCAAATAATGGTGGAGGAACTTCGGAAGCGTGTAATGGAAACTCGGGCTCGTTTCAGTGAACAAGAATTGGAAGAACTCAACGAAGAGATGTACCGAACACAGCTAGCTGTTGACGTAAAGTTGCTTAAAATGCAAATTAAAGTTCGGGGCATCAGTTTGGATGCTGTCTATTCCTCGTCACTTGATCGAATTCAAAAAAGAGTGGATTCAGAAAAAGCCATTGGTAAGATGACACATTTCACTTGTTTTTGAATGGTTTCTCTGCTTTCAGTGTTCATAACCTCTTTATCTTGTTTATTATTATTTGCAGTTTATTGAAACATCTGTTTGAAAACTGATTACAAAATTTGGGCTCCCAAAAGCGTAAGCAATTCCTGTTAATCCCTAAAAAAAAAACAATCCTGTATCGATATTATATATTCTACATAATAGTATTTATTATATGGAGGAGAGCGTTTTACTGGGAACTAAACGACTTGTAGATTCCATACGCCACTACATCCGGGACCCGAGTGGCGTATTTTCCGTATGTCACCTTTGTGAGTGTCGTATCGTTCAATGACGTCACGATTCCCGCCTTTTTTTCCCCGCCTTTTTTATAAAGCCCAGCCGTATAAAACTTGACTACTTTGAAACACAATAAAATCGGAAATATTCACTCGTGAGATATTGTTCTTGCCACTCGAACATAAAATTCATATCTTCTCGCCACCGTGTAATATCCTCTATATCTTAACTATCTAAATGTAAAAATCCTAACCATTGATCTGTGTATTTAAAAATCTTAAATCTTCTCTCTTATAGATCGTTGTAAAAAAAGGTAAAAATCCCTAATGATATGTACGACCTTTAAGCATATCTAAATGTTCATCTTTGCCTTTCTTATGAAAAATTTCTACTACTACTACTACTACTACTACTACTACTACTACTACTACTACTACTACTACTACTCTTACTGCTGCTGCTGCTGCTGCTGCTGCTGCTGCTACTACTACTACAACAGTGGGATGGAACGTTCATTATCGTATTTAGCATAGATTTTGACAATCATGAATATGTTTGTGCAGGTTCATTAGCGTTTTCGAACTTTCATTAGCGTCTTTGTGCAATCGATAAACAAGTTCACATACCTACACAGGTAATAACGTTTTTTGACATTCATTGGCGCAATACATTGTGACTCTACTTTTCCTCTTGGAATTGTATTATTTCAACTTTCTTTACATTTTTTACAACCCGTGAATATGACTCTTTACAAAAAAATATCTTGAGTTAGGTATAAATATCAAGTCACTTTCAGTTACATTGCATGTAAAATGCCTGTTCAAAGAAACCGAATTCCGAATGAAGTTCGAGAACGTCTTGGGAGGGCCTAGGAAGACCACACAGAAGATGATCTAATGGTTACTGATACATTGGGTGAAAACCGTTCTACGGCCAGGGGTATCTTAACACGGTACATCTGTTAGAGCAGAGTTTCATAGGGACCACGAGGCGGCCGTAACAACGTAAAAGTGGACGCCGATATAAAGCAATGCCTAAATGACATAGTAGACGATAATTACATGCTAACGCTAACTGAAATCAACAGAGAACTTAGACGGCGGCTTCCAATACATGACCCCACGGTAAGAAGGACACTTGATCATGGTATGGTTGTAAGTTTTAAAGGGAACCTCCACTTCAACAAAAAAAAAACTTTAAATCACAGGAAATAACCGTTACAGTCAAGTCAGTCTAAACTAAAGTATTTTCAAAATAAGTTTTAGAAATTTTGCAGGCGCCACCATCTTGAACAATTGTGACGTGTTACGGTTGCCCTATTGTTATTAGACAAAAGCTCTTTGTGTCAGAACAATAGGGCAACTACCCTGGATGCCAGAGGTTTTTTCTCTCTTAGAGCGACGGAATAGCGAGTCGCGAAGCGGCGAGAAAAACCTCTGGTATAGACCGTTGAGAACCTCGCTTCCATGTCCCGTTTCATTGACATCGAAAAAACTCAGTTAATTGATACGTGACATAACCTACCAATCAGCATCTTGGGTTCCCACGGTACAGTCGTCTTATTTTCTTCGATGTCAAATTCAAAAATTCAATGTTCCATATAAAACTTCTATGTCGATTATGAAAATAAAAACTCAAATTTGAAATTTGGATGACAAATTTCGAAGTTGAGTTTTGGCGGACATATACAAAACCAAAAAATGTAGAACCCAAGTGAACTTTTTCTGCCTTCAAAGCCTCAATTTCCGAACTTTGCAGCGTTTCGATTATGGCCACAGTGGGCACGAGAAATCTAGTTGACAGCAATAGGTTATTTCCGAGTTCATGCCTGCCTCCTCTTCAAAGCGCGTCTAAGTGCGAAGTGTTTGTAATGGTAATTAGTTCTACTTTACATGTGAATGAAATTAAGTTTCATAACAAAAACTTCGCACTTAGACTCGCTTTGAAGGGGAGGCAGAAATGAGCCCGGAAATGGCCTATTAAAACCTGTTTGAACTACTTCCTGTTGCTAAACCAATCAGAGTACTCGTTAGAACTGACAAGTTCCTGGAACCAATCGAGTTGCTAGGGTCAAAATCTGACTCTGGGAATATGAAATGGCATTCCATTGGACCGGCCTTCTCAAAGAACTCAACGGCCTGTACCAGAGGTTTTTCCTCGCCTTTCCGTCGCTCTGAGAGAGAAAAACCTCTGGCAGCCAGGGTATAGGGCAACTGCAACACGTCATAATTATTCAAGATGGCTGCGCCCGCAAAATTTGAAAGTGTGAATAAGCGATTTTAAAATTCACTTTTCTTGATATAAACACTGTTTTAAGAACAAATTTCCAAAACGTTTTTGTAAACATAATTTTCTTCGGTTTAAACTTATTCTGTAGTGAGAGTGGAGGTTCCTTTTAAACTGGCTAGACCTCTACCAGTTGATGGAAGCAGCCCAGATTGCCCAGATGTGATTCAAAGCCTTTTTGAATACGCCAAGTGGTTTCTCAATACAGGCGTGATTGGTCATTGCGTCTTTATAGATGAATGCGTCTACCTGCGGGCAACGAGGTAGAAATGTACCCATTGTGATTGCTGTATCCCCAAGAGCTGGTTTGGTGCACCATTCCCCTCAAATAGGAGGCATGACCTGCCAGAGATTCCAAGACTTCTCGGTGCAGACCCCAAACGACCAGGTTTTCTTAACTTACGACAATTAGCTTATCTCGCCACAAAAGTGCATGCAGTGGTACAACCACATGCAAACCTATCTTGAAAGATGCTTAAATAGGGAAGAAATTCAAGGATAAATACACTTCTTTCCGGATAATATTTGTTGTGCACTAATGAATGTCCAAAAAAACGTTATTGTATACTTGATTGCCTGCACAAA
>NC_090885.1:59992479-60024979 GCF_036669925.1 Montipora capricornis
ATTGGATCCCCCGCGTATGTACAGAATATATACTTTACGTCATAGAAAGTGCGGCGTACGGGGTTTTATTCACGAGTTGTTTGTGTCAAAAACCCGAACGAGCGAGGAACGAGCGAGTAAGGGGTTTTTGACAAAAACAACGAGTGAATAAAACCCCGTGCAAAGCACTTTCTATGTCGTGAACTGTTTATTACACATAAGACGAGAATTTTCATTAAAATAGTTTTCTGAACGCAAATTAGAAACAAAAACTCACTAACAATAGAACCAAATGCAAATTTAATTTAATTCAATAACATAGTACGATTTGCACGAGGCGCACGAGATGCACGAGTGATTGGCATGGAAACGCCTTTACGCTATCGTTGATTGGTTATACTTCCACATGTGAAATAGCTGTACGCCATTCTGATTGGCTGTATAAGCCTTTTCCACATGTGAAAATAAGGCGTATAGATTTGTACAAATGAGCTTTATGGAATAAAATTCTCATGTTATGTGTAATAAAACAAATGACGGATTGTTGGCTTGATAGTGAAAAAAGTCTCGATGTTTCATAAGTGCGACGCGCAAAGGATCAACAAACTGCTGTCAATTACCTTACATCGAAAGATTAGCCTAGCCATTGAGGTTCACATTGCAACCAGGCATGACTTGATGCTACTTTACTTTGAAGAGTAATTCGTGGCAAATTGAATGATCTACAAGGCTTTATTGAAGTCCAAGTACCGGATGTCATTGCTATTCAATAAACAAAGATTGATTCAGATGTGACATCTACACCCTGAACTCATGAATTGGGCTTCTCCATCTTCAAAAAGGACAGGTCTCTCAGTGGAGGGGGTGTTCTACTTGCAATAAAATCTCCCTTGGACCGTATTCCTTGTCCTGACCTGGAAAACTTTGCATCTGAGAGTGTATGGGCTAAAATATTCTTAAAGGGACAACCACAGTACTTTAATTTTGCAGTTTCTACCGTCCCCCGCAGCAACCTATTGATGAAATGCAA
The DNA here is from genome assembly GCF_036669925.1 of Montipora capricornis. Classification (NCBI taxonomy): domain Eukaryota; kingdom Metazoa; phylum Cnidaria; class Anthozoa; order Scleractinia; family Acroporidae; genus Montipora; species Montipora capricornis. The sequence continues at coordinate 59,993,489 of NC_090885.1, forward strand.
AGTCTACGAAAGCGGCTCGACCTTATTACTAAATCTCACCCACGTTTTTAACCAGCCTGGATTTCACATTTTGGGGGACCTCAATTTTGGAAAGATAGACTGGATAACTCACCTAAACACTGATGGGAACGATCTCTCAAACTCTGATGTCCAACTTGGTTGGTCACCTCTAAAGCTTCGTAGACAAATGGACGGAATAACTCTCTTTAACAAAGGCTTAAATAACCTGGCTGCACTTCCCTTCCTGGAATCACTGCAGAAGCCCACCAGGAGATCAAGACACACACATTGTAAACACTATATCCCACTCTCAGCTCATACCACTTTGTATAAATACAGTTTTCTACCACAAGCAGAAGCTAAATTGGAACAGTTTACCTCAATCTATTATCGACTTATCTACTAGCCCAGGAGCCTTCCACGATTCCTTAGCATCGTATTATTGTTAGTAATTCTAAACCGTTAGACCACTGACACTGTGCAATATATCTTTGTGAGGTAGCACAATAAAAGCGAAGCAAAGTGAAGAGTACTGAATGTAACTTACGAATTTACGACTCAAGACGCACGTTTCGATACTCATTCGTGCTTGTGTGTTCAAAAGGGTTGGAGGAGTAAGAATTGCATAGTTAGTTAGAGTGCGGCCTTCTGTGCGAGAGGTCCCAAGTTCGATCCCTAGCGACATCACATCCTTGCTTCGACTTTTTTCCATTCTGTGTAGCTTCAGGTGGCTTTAAATACCCTTAAAACGGAGCACTGAAGGAAAGGAAGCGGAGGGGGCGGGGGTGAAATGAGAGCTCCTAGGAGAGTACCCTCTAGACCGTAAAGGAACTTTCCGACGTTAAATAAAATGTACCTTCACCTCAGTACCAGAGATATGTCCAGAAATTCAAGTAATTAGATGCCCGCCGATTTCAATAAGCGTCATGAAGTGTCCTTTTGCACTCTGTCTACAACTTTAACAAAACTCGTCTCTTGGTATACAGACAATCAATTTCAGAAAATGTCCCCTGAACTCTGATCCTGCATCTGGAGAGATCTAAGGCTGAGGCAAGAGCTTGTTCTTTTGATTCCACAGGTCATATCTACTGTATCACTGAGTGCGGTGGAGCTATGGAAGAAGGCCGCTGTCCAGAGTGCGGCTCATCTATTGGAGGACGTAATCACCAACTGAGAGCAGATAACCGATTGGCCAGTGAAATGGATGGCGCACGTTACGCTGCCTTTTCTGATTTAGCCAATATCAACAACTTTGACCCACGTGACTTCATGTAATGCCATAGCAATACCGTTCCAGCCATGTTCCAGCTGAGTCAAGAAGGGATCCGTGCTAGTGTGTCTCTCTATACACTTTCCAAAGTGTATCTGTTTGATTTGTCGGGTCAAGGCTTCAGTTTTGTCTGGTTTTCGACTCTCGGATCCGCCTCTTATCTGACTGACTTAGTAAGACGGGATGACGGGGGCGCTTGCGACAAGTGTAGTGTGCATGTTCTTACAATTTAGCAGTTTTAGTTTTAAAGTATATCGTGTGTAGTTTTACACTGATGACTTCGTGCTCAGCCCCTCCCCCCCCCCTCCTACTAGAGTGGCGCAGATGTCACTGACAGTGGCACAGATATCACGTGCACTACGTTGTGCAATGTAAAAACCAGAACATTTCTGGCCACCAAAACAAAGTTTCCTTTTGTTCCAGTGGTTAGTGCATTCGAATGACAAAAGAATGTTTGTAAAACTGCATGTGTCAACCTCTTCAGCTTCATTAATTGATTTCCTAATACGGACCCTACATGACAGTGCACTGGAATACTACCACATCTAAAATGAGTAATTGGCACAGAAGACAAAGAGATGTGTAGGGGAATCTAAAGACGTCGTTGTTTACATAAGCCTTAATCATTGTGGCATTATGCTACGCACATTTATCGAAGATCAGTGATAAGCCAACCTAGGCCGTTTTGGCTGTCGGTTCTTTTTTTTTTCTTTGACTGACACATTTGAATGACAATAGATCTGAATAGGAGGGTCAATTTCGCTTTCAATGGTCGCCGAAAGCGATAATGAACACTCCACATCGTAAGTAACCAATTTTAACTAACTTATTTTCAAGTAGGAAGTTTAGTAAGTGCTTTTGTCTTTTCCTTTGCTTTAAGCAATGGGTACTTTATACTTGTTATACTTTTGAACAATAACTAAATATTACTTTTGGGCGAGTTATTTCTACTGTAATTGACCTAGCGTGTATGAGGATGCGTCAAGTGTCAAAAGCTGGGCCTCAGAAGAAGGTAAAAAAAATCCACCGAAAGCAAGTTGTATCATTTCTTTATTGGTATCTGTTTCAGTCATGAGACTTGATACAAAAAACTCTAAGAAAAAAAGCATAAGTAATTACAGTTTTGTCAAGATTTTTACAGGAAGACCGTAGAACATTTCTCAGAATGGCTGAGAAATGCGATAAATTTCTTTAACTCGTTCTGCATATTGAAAACAAGGACCATACCGTGGACAATACGGACATCAAAAACCTTTCGAAAAAAAACTTTAAACATAAAGATTTCATTACTTTTCTCTCCAGAGGCGAGGATGGATTTGGCTCTGATTATTTATCTTTATTTCTAAGCTGCGTGAACGTTTTTGAGACTCTTCAAAGAGACGTAAGGCATTCCCAACGTTCGGGAGACCAGCTCACCGTTGTAAAGAGAATTGCTGAATTGAATAGAAGATGGGCAACAGTATATAATATGTCAGAGGAACGCTCAAACGATTAGCATTTGGTTGTTGTCACGAACCTGTAAGCAGTCAAACAATTGAATAATGGAAGAATAAAGCGAGAAGTCTGGGTCCGATTTGCTAAATCTCTTTGTCAACGTTCATCAGTAGTGAAATGGGGAATTCGAAGTTCCTTTTGATTGAAGCTTGTTCACAAATCATCGCGGTATATAGGGTCACAATTTTCCTACAGAAGCGTCATTTACCATCTCGTTACCAAAGCCTCTGATCCTATGCGCATGCGCATGATCCTCTCGCTCTCTCTCTCTCTCTCTAGACTTTCAGTCAGTTTTAACTGCACACACAGTCAAGCTCATTTTCAATAATCAGCTTGGCTTTCGCGTGAATATCTCGACGTCAATACCCTGATTAAGTAGGTAAATTAGTATAACCCGTGTCATCCTTAAACGAAAGGAACGCTGAAAACTGAAATTAACGATATTAACGCAAATCAAGTCAAATGCTGGTATTTTGAGGAGAGGGGGAAAACCGGAGTACCCGGAGAAAACCTCTCGGTGCAAAGTAGAGAAGCAACAAACTCAACCCACATATGACGCCGGATCTGGGAATCGAGCCCGCGCCACATTGGTGGGAATGCATCCTGCACCTTATGATTTCCTAATGCCTTCTCTGAATTTTCTTCGAGTGAACGCCTCTTTTGCGCCTGTTAAATTGATCACTTCGGTCTGGACGATGGCACAAAAAGTGCGAATTCTAAAATTTCATGGATCTTTTTATCATACTTAGCGTGTTTTCTATTAGTAACCGCTTTATCCAGATTCACGTCGTTTTTTTCCTCGACATTCGCATCCGGTTTCCAGAAGTTCAAGTTTTTTGAAGTTTATGCTGATGTGCCTTTCGTTTCTCTCTGCTTTGACTTGCCCAACTTAAGGGGTGCCTTCTTAAGCTAATTTAACTACAGGCCTGACTGAGTAAAATACTGAAACTATAGAAAGAGAAACTAGATTTTCTCTTTATATAGTTTCCAGTTTTCCACTAGATTTAAATATAGTTTCGCATTTTCTAACGGAATATTGCTTCTCAAAATGAATGTTGTAGTATTCGAAACGTAAGCTATTAATATGCGTTTTACTATGTTTTTTACCGGTGTTCGTGAGTTGTTCTTGATCATTAATTAATAATTAAATGGCCAAAGAACAAAAATATCTACGACCCCTCTTAACCTCAATGATCTCCTTTTATAATATTTCAAATCAATTCAGGGTAAGACCTTGTGAATTAATCTGCACCCACAGGACTGGATTGTTTGACTGCTTGAAATTGGCACTAATTAAACTGCGAATTACTGATCCAGATTTCTACTCGTTTGTTTTCTCTTTCTTTCTTTTTAAATTGACATTTTAGCTTCTATTACGCTATCTTTGTTTTCTTTTACGTTTTTACATTTCCGTTTACTTTTTTCAATTGCGCATGCGTTTAATTTCAGTTCTCAGTGGTTGTTATTTTAAACAAATTAAGGAACGTATACGCGAAAAAGTAGTGCCTTGAGCCGAGTCTGGAAATTTTAAACTCCAGACGCAAAATAAATCTTTATTTTAAAGTGACGTTGGCCGTCGGCGTTGTTAAGTTAACCAATGTTCCTAAACTAAATGATTTTTCAATGAAATACATCTGAAAGACATAATCCTTGCGAATTTAGGTTATCGCAATGTTGCCAAATGAGTCGAAGGAGAGATGGCCAGGGATTTATCTCTATAAATCAAGGTCCACACCTAGAACACACTGAGCTTCTGTCTTCATTGCGTGGAGCTACCATCATGGTATGATAATCGACTGATTAAAGATGAAAAGAAAGGAATTGAAACCCATATAAAAAAAAGCATTCAATGCTTGCATGACTTCTTTGTTCAACGGGCGTTTCATGAACAATGAAATTTTTGTGAATGTCCGACATGTTAGAGTGAACCGGCAGATTATTAATTTAGTGTCTTATCAAGAGAAAATGAGGGGACAGAGAGGGAGGCTCAAGGCGTTGGCCGGGATATGTTATGTCCACGAAAGTTATTTTTAGACGAGCGGAAGTCTTTGTTCTAGCGGAAGTCTGTCTTCTGAGATGTCCGCATGCAGTCTTGCCTCGCTCTCAGGTTCTTAGTGAAAAGAGAAAATGATGGCGCACGTGGAAGGCTGATGAATATATATTTTCTTTCAAACATCGGACCGAGGTTGGCCTGCATGCGAACGTCTCGGAAGACTTCCACTCGTCTAAAAATAACTTTCGTGGACATGACATATCCCAAGGGCTGGACCGGGAGCCTCCTTCTCTGTCCCCTCATTTTCTCTTGGTCTTATTGAATAAGGCAGCGACGACGGCACTTAAATCAATAACCAATGACTAATTATTTTATGCGAGCAGGGGATCCGATCGTGCCAACAAGGTCAGTGTTTCTCCCTTGACTTGACTGAAGCTGAACCGTTTTCACTTTTAGCCGCTACTTCGGTCATAAATAGTTGTAACACTTCGCTAGAACAGCACGTAAATCACATCAAAGCCATTGATAGGGTACCCCTCCTCCTACCTCCCTTCAATCATGATGTTGCGTTTTACCAGTTGGTTTTTGCACTCGAACCCAGAAACATTAACATTGAGGGGAAAAGAGGGCATTCATTTCCTTGTTTACATGGTCTTAACTAATCGCAGGAAATTAACAGAATTAGCTGGATTAGCCCAGTGAAATTGTCTGATGGAAGAACTAGAAATGGCGATAGAGGCCTGATTACGACCTGAAAGGAACCTTTTAATAACATAAGTTTGGAACAGTTGCGTCATCCAGTCTCAAGGACACAACGTGATAAACATATAAAATGTAGCTCATGCAACAAGAAGTTGTTTATCTTACGAATATGAAAGCACTGTTTACTTGTGCACAGCCTTTATAATTATAAATTAACCTTGCGCCCTGGAAAAGAGAGGTCGGCGCAAAAGATAGCAATAACATTGAAGGGCGTTATAAACACTTGACACTAAACCACATCTAAACCCTTTTTAAAACATGATAATGTAATCAAACGAATGCCTATTCGACTGTTTCCCTTAATTAAAGAGCGCTTCAGTGGCCATGGAACAGATAGCACAGAGCACATTCCGCCTGGTCACCAGTTTTAGATCGACTCCCGTGCTGTGAAGATCCCAAGCAACAGCCAAATCATATGGCGGGAATGTATTCTCTGAGCGTGGGCTATCCACAGGGAACACATTCCGGCCATATGATTGGCTTTTGCCTATTCCTCTTGGCATCTGTACAACCTGGGGGTAGAACTAAAAATAACTTGTGACGTATTACCTATTGAAAAGAGCATGTATCCGGGGTGCCCTCTCTTCCCCCTTTATTCCTCTTGCTTGAGGATAATAAGGAAAATTCGACTGATGACCTTCCGATCATTCATTTGGTGACTGGAATTGGCTCGTGCAATATTGTCCAGCTTTTTTCAGAAGCCCACCATATATATATATATATAATGCTATGAAACAGTTTTTGTTGCAATCACCCACATGACACAGGAGGTCATAAGTGGGGGGGGGAATGCCCATGGGGTAAGGTTAGGGCGCTTGCCTTGAAATCCGAACATAGCGGCTTCAAGACCAGTTGTGGCCACTCGTTGAAATTGATCCTGGTAGAACTCTGATTCAACTTCTCGGCTGCACTTGCGAAATAGCAAACTAGTTTGCCTACGACCAATTATTGGGATTCTTAAAGTTGTTTTGGTTGTTGTGTTCCATCTGTTGAGTGTCATTTGTTCGGAGATATCAGTAGCCACAAGACTATTCTGAAATCCAAGCTAAAATAAAGTTTGTATGTAATTGGAAATAAGCGACCGTTTTTAATGACCGCGGAGCTAGAGCATTACATGTAGTTTCAAAGGAAGAAGAACAAGAAAAAGGATACCTATTGTATTCTATTTGTGCACGTTCATGCAAGAAAACATTAACCTGAAGATTTATGCGCCCATTTCGAGGATGCACCCTTTGGAACTAATTGTCAATCAAAATATCGGAATTACCCCAAGGCAAACTCTCTCGTGTCCCGTATCTGTGGGATTATACTTGTCAAATAGATTACGCAACGACGGTTCATGTGTTATTTTATAGTGACTGGAAGAATACATAGAAAGACAGCTACGTGCAACGAATTCAAGAGCTGATTTTGTTTGTCCAAAAGTGCCGGGTGCTATTTGATTAATTCGATCAAAATATGAACATATTTTATTAGCTTTTCGAAAGCAAAAGGGTTTGGCATTTCTTATGACACGAAAGTTCCTTGTTAAAGCTCTTCATAGTATTTCGAGATCAGATAATTTAAAAAACTGCTTTTAGGGTGTCTTAAAATACGAAAAAACTCAGTGACGTCTTGTCAGAATTTCCGTGGCTTTTCCCTCGGAAGGGCGCACCGCCCGAAAGAACGTGATTTACTGACTTGTTTAATTTAATTAGGATGCCATTATCCCAGATCCTCTATGCATGTCTTCAAAAGATTTCAAAGATCTTAAGATTTGAGACAAGTTAACAGCATTGTATTGTCCTCTCTTGTAAAAGGAGGCATTGCTGAGACATACTTTTTGGAAGGGCCAAATAGGGCAAAAAACTCACCTGAAGCCAGATTTTAACATGAGTTGATGACTAATTGAAGTATTATATTGAATGCCTCTTTGAAGCAATCTGCAATCTTCAATCTGCAGATATGTCCAAAATTGAAAATCGCTGGCAAAATTTATCGCAAACGTCGCAAGGATTTTGTCTGCAGGGACAACATAGGTGTTAGCAATAATTAGCAACTATTCACCGAAGTGGAGGTGGCTAGAGGTGGATATTTACCGAGCTGCGAAGCGACGAGGTAAATAAATATTATCCTTCACTAGCCACCGACACTGACGTGAATAGTTGTTTAAGTGTATACTAAAACACTGAGATAATATAGCACAAAAAGATGATTTTAAATAATTTATTCCTGCAAAGATTACAACATTTTCGCACGCGAATTGCTTGGAGGTGAATAGCAAAGGATATCCAGAGTTTGAGTAGGCAATCGACGCGTACGTTTAACGCTATCCACTGTTTTAGCATGTACTAATCGCGGCTCGGTAAATATCCACCACTAGCCACCTCCACTTCGGTGAATAGTTGCTAAATAACGCAAAAATATGATAAATCGGGTGTCCGGGAAACTAAGACCTTAGACCTAAGCACTAGAATCATTATAGCATTGGTTTACATTTGGTGTTCCAAGCCTGGCTTTTTTATCATCATAGAAATTGATGGCTACCTCATGCAATCGCTTCGATCGCGGTATGTGAATTAGTAGTAGCGCCTGAACGATTATTGAGCCAAGAAGAACATTACTGAAGGAAAGAAAAAGCCATTTGTCTCCTCTCCTACTTAAAAATGCGTAGTCGCTTTAAGAAAGAAGTAGGCAAGTGAGTGCTTCTTTATCTAATGTGAAAAAGTAATGGCAAAGGGAAAGCACTGCGGGACTAAGTTGTTATTACTATCTGAAAGGTTGGTTGTATTTTCCGTTGTGTATTTACAGAGAATTTTGTCCTTAATAACATATTTGCCTTTTTGGTCTCCGAGTTTGAAGATTTTGTGTTCATCTTAATTTCAACTTTGACGGGCGATATTTGCTCTATTTGGGGCTTCCATGCAGTGCCCTCTTTGCCCTTTGTTTCTTTCGTGGTAAATTAATCCTTCTTGCGACATTTACGATTCGTGTGAAAGCACACTTTGTTCTTAAGAAGTTAAATTCTTGTGACTTTTGCAATATTTTCCCTTGCAGAGGATGGTCTTCGCCCCAAGCTTATTTCTTTTTCTACCTTAAATTAGTTCTTACGTCGACAGTTGCCGTGGATTCGTGGTAGAGCGCATTTTGTTCTTAAAAAAATCCTTGCGACTTTTGCGATATTTGCGGCTTGCCAACGACCCCTTTTTCCTTTTGTTGTTGCCCTTGACATAAACCCCTCTAAATACTAAAAGTTTGTAAGCATCCATTGTGTAAGGAAAGGGAGATACTTAAGGGCTGGAACACTCTAATCAGATCAGTCTTGTTCACTACACTAAAAATAGAGCCGGGATTTTTTTAAATTACCCACAGAGGTCATGACCACTTCCCCTGAAGGGCGTATGGCAAAAGTCGTCCAATGATGATGGACTTCATTCAAGTGGGCAGGCAAGTGTATTTAGCCTTGGGGCACTAATAATTGGTGACTCTTCACAGAAATTAAATCAACTCATATCAAATCACAGCTTGGTTTTTGAGGAGAGGGGAAAATCAGAGCAGAACCCGGAGAAAAACCTCCGTGGGAGCAGAGAAGACAACCAACAAACGCAACCCACATGTGAGGCCAAGTCTGGGATACGAACCCATGCCACATTGCCTTGAGGCCGCGGAGTGTTCTCTGCACTGCGCAATGCCTGCTCCTCAACACTATCCAAACATTCGAAATGATCGTCTCCTATGGAGGTGGATCGCGACTCGAAACGGTGTTTGCCGCAGTGCTGATGCATTTAAAGTGGTGGCCTTCGGGGTAAATTGTTTATCAATTAACCAGGAACGATTGCAAAATATCATTAACATCTTTAATAAATGTGAACAGGAGAATGATCGCTGCCACCTCATGATCTAGCTCTTGTCGATGCCGATTCACTAACAAAAGCAACGAACGATATAGATCATCTTTTAGAACCAAAATCTCTTTGATATGTCTACGTTTGGAAAATACGCCATCAAGGGCCTCCGCCCCAGAAACATTTTTTGTTTTATCCTTCGCAGAGAGTCAATATCTTGGTGGCAATACTTTATTGAATCAATGAAAACTCCATGGCCACTCCTCTTGGTGGACGTATGGTAAAATAGTACAAAGAAGAATCTCAATTAGAATTCTTCTGCGTATTGTAAAATGGATACAGTAGCAGCTATGGATCATTGACTTGTCATGTAAAACATTATTAATATGAAAACTGGGGATGCTATAAGGGCGTGCAAAGTCTAAGTGATGCTCACTTCACTTGCGAAAGTTTCCGAATTCAAACGACACTAAACCGAATCATCTTCAACTTTTCACGTTGGGAAAAGAGATTAAGCGTCCAACCGGATTCGACTTTGTGTAAAGGTATGCTAAACTGGTGCCGTTCTGAATTTCATTTCTTATGACTTGTTAATTAATTTTAAAAGTGTGTTTTCTCACGCCACTATGTTCGGAAGAAAACACGCCTTAAGCTTTGTTTTGAGAAATAACCTCACCAGCCGTCCATAATACCCTTATAGATTCACGCATTTAAATAATTGAACATGGCAGAAGATATACACCCTTTTAATAAGTCTGATATATGCCCTTTTCCTCTAATGACGTCGTTTCGGAACTCTTGCTTTCAAATTTTATTTAGAAATGTACAAAGGCCTAAAACTATTCCGATTTCTTTTCTTGTTTGAAGCCTTTGTACATTTCTAAATAAATTTTAAGAGCATGAGTTTGACGTCATTAGCGGAAAACGGCATACATTAGACTTATTAAAAGGGTGTATAAGTACTGGTACAAAGTAATGTTATACTAGGAGTTACTGATAGCAAGTGAATACTGCGAGAGGACCCAAGAAATACGATAACAAAGACAACAAGCTTTATTTTCATGGCCATAAATGTACAAATAGTGTTAAAAAGTTACTTAAGAATAGTAGTAATCTCGGATTATTGAAGTGCGTTCGACAGCCGCTTTGGAAGCAAAGGAGAAGGGTTGAGAAAGACATCAAATCTTATAGGACCGACGTTTGAGGATCGGAGCATGTACGTCTTGAGATGGTTTAATAAGTGCCGAGTACTGTAACTCAATTGACAGGTTAGAAATACTTTGCCCTTTGCTAGACTCCGAGTCATATGTAAGCTGGTGCGTTCTGTTTGGTTCAAGAAGGTAAGTTGTGGTTTAAAATAACTTCGCCAATAAGCTGATAGGACGTGTGGTTACTAGTAAAGTACTAAAAGGGAATCGAGTAACATTGCCATCGAAGCTGACATGTTGATCATTTCCAAGCTTACTTAATTTCTTTTTTCACAGCAAGTTAAAGCACGGAATTGCTGTGGTTATTAGTTCCACTTTTTGTCTGAATAGAGTACAATATTGACAGTGGTCAATATACTAACAGCTTGATTCAGTGCTCGTCTTCCCATTTTCACGAAAAAAGTTTATTGAAGTTAATCCCTGTCAGGATACACAGCTAGCAGCCCCTCTTAAGTCAGTGATACGCCTGCTTCAGTCACCCATGCGAACCGAAGAGCAGAGGGGAGAATGGGGACAGAACGAGAAAGATTCTCTAACCTACAACAACTAAGGGAAATTCGGATTGGTCGGTTGGCAGTGGCTGTCAAGTTTCTTTGACGATTTAATTACTTCTCATTTTGACGCCAATCTATCTTCGATTTTTCTTGGGAGAAGATAAGCACGATGTGGCTTTTGCGATAGGCTTAGATCATTTATCCCTTCAGATGAATGACACTGAACCCAAACAAAAGCAGCAACTTGCGGTCGAAACTCTCCTGTCGAGCAAGGATGTTATGGTTAAGTCATCTCTTATGCAGAACAAGCTCTGTCTTCAGACTGATTTAATGAAAGATGAGTCGTCCGTCCTAAACAAGAATTTCTCGTTGATAGGTGTAGACGAACGTCACAATGTCTAAGCCTGTCAAAACAATCCAACTTTTATGCTGCAAATCCGGCAAAAATCTTAGGCCTCTCTTTTACGAGGTTTCATCGGGCTCCTTTGGAGTGTCAGTCATTAATTCTTACGGCGGATAGTTGATTGAACGATGCATGCATTGTAAATCTTCCCACGCCGTTAATTTATTGATTTTTAGTGTTTATTTACAGTAGCGAATATCATTTTTAGTCGTAGATACGCGACTATCGTTAAGGGTCAGAATATGCAAATTTGTCACTCACTCAGATGCAAACTAATCAACAAGTCAATAAAGGGGGTAGTTTCTAAAGAAACTGTGGTGCTGCGTCGGTGGGGAAGTAGTACACAAAAATTTAGTTTTTAGCAACGGAGTTTATAATGTAAATTGACCACCTTACAGGGATTCTAAAAGCTGACGTTTCGAGCGTTAGCCCTTTGTCAAAGCGAATCGAACAACTTAGTATGGGTTGTGTGTAGTTTTTTTATAGTAGAGTAGGAGCTACGCTATTGGTGGTAACATGGCAACGTGAAAAACAGGAATACATCAGTTAAATGAAAAGCGTTTGTTAATACCGTGGGGATTACGGGTGCCGATTTGGAAGATGAATGTTTGTTCCAGATTCTTGCGGCTCTCCGTCGTACCTAGATGTAGGAAAAGGCCGCAGATAGCCATGTGTTGTTTGGAGTGGTTAGAGAGATTAAAATGACGAGCGACTGGCTTACATGCATCTTTGCCATTCTTCTCAACATCTGGAACAAACAGCTTCTCTGTCTTCTCAACATCTGGAACAAAAATTCATCTTCCAATCGGCACCCTAGCCTTAATCCCCACGGTGTGAACGAACGCTTTTCATGTAACTAATGTATTCCTGTTTTTCACGTTGCCATGTTACCACCAATAGCGTAGCTCCTACTATACTATAAAAAAACTACACACAACCCATAATTCCTCGATTCGGTCTGACGAAGGGCAGGCTAACACTCGAAACGTCTTAGAATCCCTGTACGGTGGCCAATTTACATTATCAACTCCGTAGTCAACGACCAATATCGGTTTTTCAAGATATGCCAATTTGTCACTCACTCAGTTGAATTCAAATCGATATGATATAGTTAATGCATGGAGATGGTTATAAAACTGGACCTTTTCCTTTGTTTCATATTTTTGTCCGTCTTTTTGGCCTTGACCCTGCACAAAACACACCTTTTTTCGAGAAGATAACCAATCAAATCCTTCGATTAAATTATGCGCAACTAATTTGCGAACCCGTGCGAAGCGAAAGCAAAAGATTGTGCAGGGTCACGGTCAATTCAACATCGATTGCAACAACATTGTTCTCGCTTTTGCAAGTTCTACGGTTTCATAAGCAGTCCCTCGATTAACTATGGATATGGCAACGATCAATATCGATTTTCCGACGTTTTACTTTCCGAAGTAATGCCGCAACGTATACGTTGAAATATTTTCGACTTTTCTTCGTACCGACGGGGTTGCCGTCGTCAGCATGTGTTATCGAGCCATTGCCCAGTGGAAGACTAAAGGCGCTATGTGTGTTGAAAATGAATGCGAAGAGACATCATAATTAACTCATCGATCAGCCAAGTTCACAGGTCCACTCGTATTAGCAAAGTAGCACGTCGAGAGATTGCTGTCATTGACGTGGACAGCGACAACTGAGTTCACGTGTGCAAGCTATTGCTCTTTTAGTTTGTTATCATTATTTTATCATTCTATTGGTTATATTGAATACCTCTATGGTATACTTGTGAGATATTTAAATGCAAAAGGCGCGTAAATGTAAAAGGCGGGATTAAGACCACGCGATAGCTGTGTTTACAAAGTTGAGAAATATCCAGATGTTTTCGGTGTCACCTTGTTGAAGTTGAACAGTGAAACATTCCTTTACGAAAAGAATCAAAAAAGAATTCATTCTTTCCTAGCTAAATGGCTATCCTATGGTAGTTCTTAGGCTTTTAACAACCTCGTAAAAAGTTGGTTTAGTCTGCCAATGATCACGCATTCTTTTTAGATAAAAATCAAACACAGTGTGTAATATGTGATTGCCTTTCGTAGTCGCCATATACATCGTAATGCCTTTCTTTCAGAATACTTATATTTAACGAAATATCTTGATCATTTATCACTTAATGAGACATAAATCTGAGATACGTCCAGGTTTGACCCTAATTAAATGCACGCAGATTTCAGTAAGCGTCACGAAGTGTCCCCTTGCTCTTCTAGCCAACTTCAATATCACTTGTGTCTCAGAATACAGACAATTTATATCACAAAGTGTCCCCCAAATGCTGCTCTTTTAGTGAAGATTAACTGCTGCATTTACCTAAAGCTAAAAATAACGCTAACCTTTACCATTACCTTAATATTGTTGAAAATAGGTTGCAAATGCTTACACTTAAAGGGACACTTTGTGTTGAATGTCAAAATTGGGCGTGCATCTAATTAGGGTCAAACCTGGACATAAGTGGTGATAAATCTAGGAATAATCGTTGATTATGAAGTGCGTTCGTTGAGAGAACTTTGGAGGCTGGAATGACTATTTTCGACGAACTGTTTAGTGGCCTCTTTACTCCAAACGTTCCATTTTTAAGCCACATTTCAGAAGCCTCATACTTTCGATAGACATTCTGAGAATGAGGCTTGCTCTTCGGTGTATCATGCAACTGAGAAAACCATAATACATGTTAAAAAACGTTCGTAAGTATCTGAGTTAATTTTCCTGTTCGGTACATGGTCAGACGGGAGGCTGTCCAATATCTCCCGAGTAAGGGCCAAGATTAAGGTTCGAAAGACGGTGACCAGGGATATTTGCTGATGATGCAGCCCTGGTCTCTTATTCAGAACAGCAGCTGCATGCAGGAACTTACGGACAGTTTTGCCCATGCCAGCCAAGATGTTTTCATGACTATCAACTTAAAGAAGATCAACGTATTAGGTCTTTGTCATTCTCCACCAACAAAGCTGTCGTTCTCCATACCAACTCATGAAAAACAAGGTCAATATGTCATCACACCCATATTCATTCAGCACGTAGCTAGGACACAAAGTCAATAGCTCTCACTTTTTAACGTAATGCTAGGATTTATCATTATGGCAAGACTGGCATTAATAGGATATGGGAATATCTTTAGCGGTTTGAGCGCCACGCAATATCATACGTCAAGATATGGGGATCCTTCGTAGCGCGCAACTTTGCTGGCCTTAGCCAAAACTTTCGGGCCCATTTATTTCCTGTACCGGCAAATGGCCCATTTCTGAACGCAATTACTGCCCATCAGTACCGCATTACGTCTCCATGGTTGCTCGGTTAGAGCAAAAGATATTTTATGCTGGCGAGATATATATACTAGACAAACCTTACTTCACGAAACAAACAGCATTCACAAATGACGGCCAATAAATTAATCCTTTGTCCTTGTGCTAATAAGACCAACTGGCCTCGTTTGCATGGACAGAATTTAAAGAAATGTTGCTTTAGAGCGAGGCTAGTTGGCGTCATTAGCACGAAGACAAAAGAATAATTGATTGGCTGCCATTCATAAATAGGGTATATGGATTTGGCAGTAAATGGTTGCCATGGAAATAGTATATTGCATTACTTGTTACAAAGATATATATGCATTCTAACTTGCTTGTCATAAGACTGCTTCTGTAACATTTTCCTCAAACAGATCAAGATGGTCATTATAGTTTGGGGCTGGCTGGCGATTTCTTTTATCGTGCCTTGCTTGTCAGACGTTTATCTACATGTCCCGCATGGATCCAACAATCGACTGAACGGAAATCTCGAAAACGTCAAGCAAGCTAACAGACTGTTTGATTCCCAGGTAAGATGATCGCGTCAATATATAGACATTACTACAATTATACTGATACTTTCATTTGTCACTTTTCAAGTTATCTTTGATTCACAATTCACGTTTTATCGGCTGTTGCAAGCAAGTATTGACTTTCCTTTGACTTAGCGGAGAAGGTATGCCACCAAAAGCAGAATTTCTTGTTTTCTTGCATTGACTCGTAGAATAACGGCAAAGCTGGCTATAACGTTGGAGACAGATTGGATAGCATTGCCGGAGTGGGCAATATTCCTGAGACAAGACAGCTGCCAATGGTAAGTCTCCTTTAAAAGCACCTGTTTCTCGTTTTACAGAACACCAACTTTGACACTTTTGTCAAGAACTCCAACTGGGCGGTTTACTTGGGACCTTTTTGTCTTGGCAAAAGGTCTTGGCAGCGGGACGGAATGTCAGCGAGTAGAGCAAACCCTAAATACTCCCCATTCCACTTTCCTAAAACAAAAAATCACGCTAAATGGTTTTAATTTTTTTCATAAACGGTTATTTTTTCTCATTTTTACGCCCAAGGGCCAACTTTTGTTGACGTTTTACGACTAACGGTTAACCCCATTGAAAGCCTCCTGTATGCATCCGAGGGATACAGACATCATCATCACCATCTTCATCAACAACATAAACTTGTATTCATCTAACAAAAACAAGCAAGCAATTAAGTGAAATAAACGATAGAGTAGAGGTTGAGTAACTGAGTCAGACTAAATTTATAGATGAAGCACTGTAAGATGTTAATAGTTGCGCTCACTTGCGGCACCCTTATATGTTCATATCTTTCGCTCAATTGCAAATTTTGGTATCACTTTGTTGCCCAGATATACAAGCATTATCATATAAAATTTGTGTATTAAATATCTGTTAGGAGTTCTATATGAGTGGAATTGATCCTGAAGTTAAAACAGAATTAGACATCATGTGGACCAACCAGCATGGGACTGGACCAGAGACAGATGACAAGGTGGAAAAGCAAATCATCTTACAGTACATGTGTCAACCGTTCCCTGTGGGAAGAGCGACCGTCAGTGTATATTCAGAGTTCGATTGGCATACTTTTCGTAACGGTCAATACTTCACACCTCAAGCCTTCTCAGAAACGAGCTCAGAAGATACTTTTATCAAACAAGACCGAGGACTTCACGAGCCACTCAATTACTATCGCTCGATGTATCGCCGGGAGAGAAACAAAGGTGAGATATCGATGTTGTCGGTCAAATCCGGGCTCAGGTTGGATCGGTTTGTACCTACAATCAGTGGAAAAAGTAGTTGGGACGCTAGTGTCAGAATGGGCCTGAAAACCTCTCAGACGTCAGAAACTAAGCATAACTATCGAAATACCACTGAAAACTTCAAAATAAGAGTCCCCCCTCCCCCCAATCAATGTTGAAATAGACAAGGAAATGCATGTTCACTATTGGCAACATTGTTCTCCGGGGGAGGGGGCAATTTTTCAAACTCAGTAAGAAAACCAACTTCAAATGGTGAGTGTCCCAAGACTTTTGCCACTGATTGTAGGTTAAATTGGTGATCCTTATTTAACCTAGGTTGAATATGCACTCTACCTAGTTTAATTAAAGCAACTATCAACCCGGTTTCCAAAAAGGTTTAAGAATATCTATACCTTCCCTCAAGTATGATTTTATCGGTTTCCATATTCATACACTAATCAATTCAGTCTTAACATTACAACATAGTAAGGGAAAAAAAACATGCTCGTCTTAACGCAGCTTTTTTCATTATGTACTTATTTATAAGTCAATTGATATCCATGTATAATAAACAAAACTAATCCTAACCTGACCCTAATTTTTCTCTAATAATAATATTGATAATAATAATACTAATATTAATAATAATAATAATAATAATAATAATAATAATAATAATAATAATAATTGTCGCGGCTAATCGCCGTCGCAAGTATAGCAACGACGCAGCTCAACAAGGTCGAACCGAAAGCATACAAAGGCGCCTCTGGCAGCCGCTATACGGTCCATGTGTGACCTTGGAGCACAGCTTACAGCCAGCTGGAATCAGCTGTATGTTGGTTTTTGCTGAGGGGGGAAAAAGGGAGAACCCGGCAAAAAACCCTCGAAGCAGAGAAGAGAACCAACACAAACTCAACCCACTTATGGCGTCGGGTCCGGGAATCGAACCCTGGCCACACTGGCGGGAAGCGAGCGCTCTCACCACTGCGCCATCCCTGCTTCCCAAAGGCTCCAAAAAAAATTAGTGCGTAGTCAACCTACTGTAGTTAAAATGAGGGTCACCCGTTTAACCTAGGTAAGAACGAGCCCGGATTTGACCGACAACATAGGCACTCTTTTTTATAGTTTTTTTAAAATCTAATTTAACCTACGAAACTGTTTTTAGAGAGCTGCTTGATTGGCTAGTTGGAATGACGTAATGAAGTTTTAAATATTGCGGCATTGGGAACGAGAACTTAAAATAGCTTTGCGAAACGAAAGATAGAATGATTTTAAAAAACTATGATGGGGCATGGGGATCCGTTCTCTTTCCTTATCCTCTCTTGTGGGCGATTTGCGCCTGAAATGTTTTAAACGTGTTTTTGTAATAGCTTAAAGTTGTTTGGTGTATTGTGTTGAACTACTAACTGAATTGTTCTTCAATCTATCAAGGAATAAGCAAACCACATTTTAAGGTTAAAGAAAGAAAGCGTCCGTAAGTATATCTATAGTAGCTAACAGGCAAGAAATGAGTCAAAATCAAACATTTTTTCATTCTCGGCAAACCGCAAATCTCAGAATGACGTTTGCCGTTTATCGTAAACGTGACATTCTCTGTAATGTCTCTTAGCCAATTAACACACAATTAACGTCTCCGTTCAGGACATAAATGTATAAATTAAAACATAACAAACCAAGAAGGACATGGGAATCCCCATTTCTGAAAACGTTCATGGATTCTCTGTAGGGTACCGGTTGTTATCTCGCGAAGATGAGCTTCCGCTGGTGAAATATATTTCTATATTCAACTCTACTACGAAAAGTATTCTCAGTTCTACTATTTTGGAATTTTCTGAACAAGGAGATTCTTCCTACCTCCCAAATTTCAACTTTTAAAATTGAAAATTAATTTTGTGCATCATTTGACTCGTGCAAGCCTTTCAAATATTAGTCTTTTGTCCAGCCAAACAATCCGAATCTCTCTCTCCTTTACAAACTCGTTTAAAAAAATTCTCTCTAGACGTAAATTTCTTCACATATTGTCATTGAGACTTTATGTGGCCCCTGCAGGATAATCTTTATTTTCGGAGCATGGTATAACAGCTGATTCACAACAACATTTAAGGCAATTACAACTGTACAGTAAGCATTGAAACATATTTCTCACTTAGTACGATCGCTCTGATTGGGCAATTTTACGATCCGAATTAGACGGCCCGCTTGAACCCATTGCGTGCTTCGCCTTCGATTTTATTGCCCAAAAATGTATATGCCCTAAATATCTTCCTAACCTGGTTTTCTCGGGCCGGCTTCTTTTCTTTTCTACATGTAGTTAAATTTATAGCCGGCCTTCTTCGCCCTGTTGCTATAAATTCTGTTACTGAGATTTTCATAATTCAGCGGAATCTCATCTTCAAGCGCCAACGGCCAAACTGCCAAGATCTAGAGTTGACGCTGAACCTACCAATCAGCATCTTTGCTTCCCGCGGTACATTCGAACTTGACTTCGCCAATAGAAAGCGATGGAATCTGCACTAATCCTTTTTACTAAAAACCTCTAAAAAGATGCCATAATGGTATTCGAGCTGCGAACTAAATAAAAATTCCAATTCACTTTCCGGAGGCGGAGTCGATCTTCCCTACTATGTTCAGAAATTTGATTGATGGAAGCCAAAACGCAGTTTGGCGCTTTGGCGCCTGAGAGAATTATGAAAATCGTAGTAAAAACCAAAACGCGAACTGTAACTCAAATTCATCAAATAGTGGATGAGTAGAGTGGGAACAATTCTCTTCTAACTAGTACTAACTCTTATGTAATGACGAGGAAAATCCACATCAACGGCGAGACAGGCAGTGTGGTCCAGTGGTTAGGGCGTTGGGTTTGCATGCGGCTGCTCCGCGGTTCGAATCCCGTTCTGGCCTCTGGTTTGGATTTGTTTCCGAATGTCCCGGATTCAACCCTACCACGCTTTGTAAATAGCCAAGTGGTTGCCTCCTGCCAGTTGGGGTTCTTAATAATGTTTGTGTTAAGTTTGAGTTGTTACTTTCACATTGTTAACAGTGGAGTGCCTGTAAACTAGCTTGAGAGGTAAGTGCACTTCCACCCGCTATAAACAAAGCATTTACATTTACATTTTTTACACAAGTATAGGATCATGAAATAGCCGAGAATACATTTGTACACAGATACGAAATGCAAATAAAATCTATGAATGAAATATTGTAGCCTGCGAACGTAGACGTATTTTTCGGGGAAGAGAAACGACCCCCAGAAATTCGTCTGCGTTCGCAGGCTGGAAATATTGAGGAACCTTAAACGTCCCTTAAATTAACGCTGTTCCAAAGATTGAAACGCTATTCAAAGATTGAACAAGATCGAAAATTGCGAGAAGTTAAGCCGCCAATTGTGAACCAACAGTGCCTTGTTTACAAATTTGAATGTGACCTGCGCGATGCAGGTTATGTTGGTTTCACACGCCGCCATCTGCACCAACGTGTTAAAGAACACAACAACTCTTCTTCATCAATTGGCAAACATTTTCGCCACAAACATTCTTAGGCTCCAAAAGATCTTACAAAGAATTTTAGTGTTTTAACGAAGTGCACGAACAAATTTCACTGCCCCGTCGATGAGATGTTTTATATTCATGAGTTGACCTACTCTCAATATGTAATCGTTTACACCTGCAAACATGTGATTCACAGGCAGACAAGGGTAATTAATTTAAAGAGTCAGTTAAGTAGATCCCTTGAGCCAACAGCGTATCACCCCCAGGAGGATCGCAAATGGATTCACAGTCCAAGTCGAGGAGAAATTGAGAGAAACTTATGGGAAACTCAACACTGGACAACTTCTGGGCTAAGGATAATAAGGATCAACTCAATGATGCACGACCGTAGTCAACTTAGCGGATGACAAGGAAGGATCCTAGAAGGATACAGGCTAATTTTAATTTTAGAGAGAGTGAAAATTAAAATTAAAATTAGCCTGTATCCTTCTAGGATCCTTCCTTGTCATCCGCTAAGTTGACTACGGTCGTGCATCATTGAGTTGATCCTTAGTTGGGTTTCAAGTGAAGTTATAGGCTCCCCTACTTTGTCACCTCGAAACCTCCTCCCATTTCACGGGAGGCCCACGCCTTAAACCACGTAAATCACCTCTTCGATGGCTGTGTTGCCAGCATGGTTGTCCTGGTGGTGTAGTGGTGATCAAACCCGACTAGTAATGGGGGGACGTGGGTTCAAATCCCGCTCAGGGCAAATTTTCTTTCACACATTTATTCAGTTATATATATATACAGTTTCAATTTTACCAATCACTTGATAATGACCGAAGTACGGTCGAAACGTCGTCTTTTACCGTTGGTTTTTATCGTTAAACGTTTTAAGAAACCCTTAATTATAAGATATTCCAAAGAACGCTGACTATCGAATTGATCATAATGGTTGGTCCTTTTAGTAGGAATGCAAAACGTTGATTTAAACTACAATCTTTTTTGTTTATATGTTATAGGTTTGTGTACCCCTGATCAAACCAATGCACGAAAAAAATTAGCAGGTGACAAAGCGATCTACACTCGACAAAATCCTGGTGGAGCAAGGAATGGACTGGAGGTGCCCGAGGAGCGTGATTACTATCCCTACTGGGGCCCCTCGCCTTGGAAGGACATCGCTATCTTGGTCAGCGACAAAAAGACAAACAAGCTGATGAAAGGTTATGTCAATAGCCCACATTACGGCGAAAAAAGGTGAGTGAGTAGTGAACTTCTAGACGAAGCTGATTGGAGCACCGTTGGCTCTGTAACCAATCTATTCACGAGTAGCACACATGTGATCTATTTACAGAAGTTGAATCCTCTTACATGGGCTGAATACATAAATGAGTAACTCGTATTGATCATCGGTTCAGACTTACTTCTAGTTTAAACGTCGAACTTTTTTTGCGCCGAATCAAATCATGAGAATTTCGACGTTTGAATCAAGTAAATTCGACGAATTTGATTTGGGTCGACCCAACTATTCAATTCGACCTGCTCAGTCGGATAAAGCGGCAAAGTGCGACTCTGGATGCAGAAGTCGAACTTCTCATGCGCCGAATCTAATACATAAATTCTTTTCATACTTCAAGGCTTGCGCTTTTTTATGACTATAATCTACTGTCCTCGTGTAATCTCTTGTAACGGAAACTGCTACTAAGAAGCTGTGGTGGGACACAAGACCGATGATCTCTAACCCTAATCCTTCTCTTCTTCCACTCCCCCTCCAACTAAATAATCCCCTTCATACGATGGGCCAATAAAGGTAGTGTTCTTGCACGTTGTTAATTATTCGGATAAATCATATGTAATTTTTTGTGCATTTATGTTCTTCATCAGACTTGTGTATTATGCCAAACAAACTGGCAGGGAATAAAGATTGTCCAAAGAAGCTTGGGAATCAACTAGCCGAGAAATGCGTAGCTCTTTACATTAACAAAACCGAGTGTACGGAAAAAGGTGGAAAGTGGACAAAGTTTGTCACAAATTACATTGAGAGAACCGCAGGCGTCTTGAGTACTTGTCATGGTCAAGGGAACATGAGGCTTAAGTATGGAAAGCCCTATCAACCGCATAAAGTGTCACAGGGAGCCGAGGAACTCGATCAGTATCTCCTTCTTCAAGAACCACCTGAGGTGCACTTTGCACCTTCTACTGTCGTTAATCACAACGGAATGAACATGGAAGGAAAATTTTCGTCGTTCAAGTGGAAAGTTCCGGCTTTCCCCAGTAACGTCACCCAGCGATGCGTATTACGTATTAGGTGAAAAATCGTTACTTGTATGTTTCTCAGTTTCCTCCCAATTTAGGAAACGTAGAGGATATTACATGACCGCGCGGGGATACTTCGGTCACTCGTGAGAGATACTTTCAGAACTCGAAGATAAAATTCGAATCTCCAAGCGGCCATGTAATGTTCTGTTTATTTTATAGATACTGATGGAATTTCGTCATAAAACACTACTTTCTAAAATTCATTTTGAAACAGCAAAATAGTGCAATTAAAGTGTGCGGGTGTGCCTGAGCGGGAAGATCTCTTGTATTTGGTGTAACCATGGCGACACCAATATCCTCACACATGAGAGATAAAAATAATATCTTCACTGCCCGCGATGAAAATATGATTCTTTAGTAAAAGAAAAAATCTGGTATTTCATCAGTATCTATATAATAAATGGTACTAAGGAAGCCATGCCCCAGGAGCCTATACAAAGAAAAGAAAGGAATTATATCTGTAAAAAATAAAAAATCCGTATCGAACAGATAGTGAAACAATATGACAGGCAAGTCAAAAAGACAAGCTAAGTGGAAAACGTTCTTCGCTGTCTTTAAAAGTTTACACAGACACGGACACTTCTTTTAATTAGTGGACGATTTCAGTTTATTAATTACGCATTAATTCAGTTAATTGGCCACAACATCGAAATTTTACAGGGGCACCCAACTAGAATATAGTTCAAAACCACTTAAACATAGCATTGTTAAACGTATTTTGGTATTTAAACGGTAGATAAAGGCATATTTTTATGCCCTAAAAATTTTTTATCTGTTCGGATTTCCTAGCTGAAAGTCTAGTGATCGGAAAACTATAGGAATCAAAACTTACCTTTCAGCCAGAAAAAAGGCTCCCGAAAATTGTAGGTGACCTTTTTAGGGTAAAAATCCGTTAAAAGTGGGCAATTATACCATTTTTTCAGATGTTCGAAAATCCTAGGAGAGGCAGGCAAGCAAGAATTTTTGCAACAAATGTTCCGAAGATCCTAGATCTCAAATCGTCTTCCGAACAGATATTTTCCGAAAATTGACGTCGGGTGCCCCTGATTTTAAACGTGGGAAGAGTAGAGAAATTAGTAGCAATATGAGCGATAGACTAAGGGAATAAGGAGAGAATGGAATTGCAATGGCATCCGGTAGGGTTGACTGTATCACCTTGAATTCATTGATTACCGTTAAATTTATATTATCTATGTAGGTACAACATCACGACTGATGACTTTCCACGTGAATTCACAGCCAAAGACAATGACAAGTAAGTCACTTTCAACCAAAGTTCAGTGAAATAAACCATTGAACAACTTAAAATGCACAAACAATCATCAAAATTTACATATCTTGCAGGGTTAAGAAAGACCCGAAAACAAAGGCTGTTGATGGAAACACTGACCTTCAGCTCGCTTTGGACACTACCCAGCTGGGTCGAACATTCCAGGACAGATCTCACGTATTCGTCATTAAATCACGGCATCATCTTAAAAAGGAATTCCAGCACCTTGATATTAAATATATTATCAGTATGGGAAAGAGAGGAAATATCGTGCAAGCTTATCCCGCCATGGAATATCGCTTCTTCCCTGAAGAAGTAACGGTGACAACAAATACAATCATATGTTTTGCGTGGTCTGGTAAGCTTGACTTCCTTGCACGTAAAAGTAGATAACAGCCCACCTCAGGTGAAAAGGGGCATGTCTTTGAAACTCACCATCGTATCCAATAAACTTTGAGATATGTATAAGCGTTTCGGAGTGTCTCCGAAATGAGACTTTATACGGGTAACCTAGCGTTAATTTACCACAGTCATACCAACAGATTGGGAAGTATATTGGCAAAAACACAAGCACATAAAATTAAAGGTCCACAGATGAAAAATGAATTAAAGAAACATCGCTTGTCGATTCGGTGTTTTTTCCCCCGCTATGGGAAAACAAAGGGAAAATATCAGTGTACATTAATTTTAGCCACAAGCGCCACAAGACGTGCAAGCATGGGTAACTATTTTTAATTATAACCCACCGATTAATTTTTGCGGGCTCTCATTGGATAAAACTGATCACGTGATACAAATCGCACGATAATTATCAGAGAATATCCGTCGTCCGATTTTATATCCGTCCTCTGATTTTATTTCTACGAAAGAAGATCAGGAAACGAGCAAACGTTCAAGCTAAACTTTTGATTAGTCATGAAAGACACAAAAATTCTTTTTGCAGGAGCCAGTGATGGAGAAATCACAAAGCTGGTTGTCAATGCAGGCAACAAGAAAAAGTCCACGTCACAAAATATGCTCTCAACGTCTGTGAATTTTGTGTAGGAACAAACTAAAGGTTATATACATTTTTTGTGACAGTCTATTTACCAAGCTACTAGCTACGGTATATAATTTTCATCCAATTTTTATCGTGGGGAAAAGAAAAGAGGTTCCAAAACACTCTTGAAAACATGGAGTCGTCGGGAACTGTACATATCCAGTGCGTTGAGGCGATTTTTTGTAGAAGCAAGAAATGTTGAAGGAAAGCCATACAGCCGCAATATACCATGAAAGGCATTCGTGTTGGGCTGGATAACTCCATTATCCTTCAACGTTCATAGTCCA
Organism: Montipora capricornis; assembly: GCF_036669925.1. NCBI lineage: Eukaryota > Metazoa > Cnidaria > Anthozoa > Scleractinia > Acroporidae > Montipora > Montipora capricornis. The sequence goes on from NC_090885.1 coordinate 60,018,395, forward strand.
TGCAAGGCCGATGTTTCTCACTCCAACTTTCTTGCCTGTAATTCCAAAGGGCACCTAAAAACACTACGCATTTTTGCATGTGAAAGACTGTTAATTCGTCGGCTGTCCTCTTTTCGAACAATATAATTGCAAAAACATTTAGAAAAACTGTGTTTTCATTTACGTTTTCAAGCTTTCAATCTTTAAGGCGTTATAAAGAGTATACTTGACATGACAACTAGTCAACATTTCCTCCAATTACTGTGTAATATAAAATCGTCGAGCAAACCTATCAACATGCGTTTTTTGATTACGTCAACGGGAATCGAGCCATTCACATACGCGAAAACTGGCTTTTTTTCCCTTTTGGATCTAAGTGCGTTCTTCTTGAGAAATTAATCGCAGGGTTATAAAATAAATTAACCCCTTTCCGGCTCGCTGGTGCATCGGAGGATAATGCCCCCGGCTAACTGTTCATTTTTCAGACAATCTTTAAGCCTTGGGCATTATCCTCCGCAAGGGGTTTATTTACTAATTATTAAAAACTGGATCATTTGATAATGCAATTCGAGAGTTTTGATTGGCTAAGCCATCATGGGTTATGAGCCATTATACCATGATCTACAAACACGGCAAGCATACGCTCGTGGAATAATTGCTCGTGCTCGTGGAATAATTGTTAATTATTATTTCGTGGTGCGTACTCAACTTATATCCTGCGATAAACGCAATTTTGTGTGTCGCGGAGACAAATAGTAGCTATACCTCAAGTAATATCTACATGTTCCAGCACTCGGCAAATTCCTTTTTGACTTATGGCTGTTTCTGCCTAGGTGGCCTCATACACTTTATATTATAAGCCTTTTTAGGACACCACTGCCAAGCCGGCACTTATGCTGAAGAGAATAGAACAGCCACAACCCCGGGGGCTTCATCTCCTTCTCTTCTCGTATATTGTTGGGGTTTTTAACGTCCCACCGTGGAACTTATTAGCCTCCTTCGCGACCTAAAAACGGCTGCGGTGAGGCCAGGAACTTATGAACATGGAAGATATTTGTGAGACGGGGCCTACGGTTTAAGGTCGTCATCCGAGGAGACTAGAAAGTCCAACCATTTGCAGATAAAATTGCAAAGGCAGCACTTTCTCCTCAGTTATTCGGCCGGAATTCGAACCCGGGACCTCCCGCATATATGCATGACAGCCCGATGCTCGACCAACTACTGATCCACATGTGTGCGGTTAACTTTAACTTTTATTTTGTACTACAGCAGAGAATATTCTAAAATTCGTAGTGGTTTGATTACCTAAGAGATTAATTATAACATGCGCATTCTAAAGCCAACAATCTCGTCTGCAAGACTTGACATCAACTTACACGATTCTTGTATTTTTAACTTAATCTTTTCCTTTCTTTTAGGTTCAAACAACAACCCGGCAAACCACGCTGGCGAAGGAAAAGCCCGTAAGTATCTCTACATGACATTTTCAGTCGAGCCCTGCTAACTCAAACAAAATCCGATTTCCCTTGCGTTTGAACCCATTATTTTAGTCATTTACAATTAGCTAACTCGACATCGGTTTACTAGAACTGCCCGTTAAGTAGAACTAATTTTACATTCCCTTCCACTGGTAATTCGAACTACGCAAAGAGGTCAGTCGGTAAACGTCAAATGGTCAGAACATAGCTGAACGATATGTCCCAATATATTTAATCGCGATTGATACGGAAGCCGACGAAAGGCCAATAAACTTCTGTTGTCCCAAAAGCACGAAATTTTAAAAAAAGACACTTTGCAACAAGATTTCTGAGATCGAATGAAAGAAAGAGTGGTCCTCTCTGGTTCATCCTCGACGTATTAGTATGCGACCCTATACTAAAAAGATAAATCGAGTCCCGTGAGTGACCAAAAATTTGGGTTGTCTTTTTCTTTAGTATGTTTATTTCAAGTCCCAAAATCACTGCCTTAAATTGGTGATAATCCCCATACTTTACAATGGTACGCTGGTTAGGCTCAATTTTCTCCACTCTCTCGAGTCCGGTCTTCATTCAGGAGGGTGGGCTCCTTTCCCGAAACAGCGGTTGGTAATCACGAGCCCATACGATGGTCGCATAAAGATGGTTCAAATGGCAACATGAAATTGTGAGGAAATGTCCAAACTCAACTTGTGTCCCTCTAAAATTACTTCTGCACCTAATTTTCTTCGCGCGGCAAGAATACGGGAAAACATGTCTTTGGAAACTTTTCCCTGGCATACATAAAAGTCGGATCGGAGTCCTTACCTTTGGGCAAAGTAATTTAACTTGCTGTGACCGAGATGCCCAAAAAGCCTCTATGTTTTACACTTATTTCTCTCCTGTCATTTTAATTTCAGAAACGGATCGCACCAATATCTGCTGGATAAAGGAAGGATGCAGCTCTCTCAAACCAGCGACTTGTCAAAAAATCCCTCTTGAGGTCATTGATCAAAGGACTAGATTTGACGAGGACTCGCTGAATCTTTATCTGAACAAGGGATGTTACCAGGGTCCACGATTACAGGCTCAGCTTGATAACGCCCCAGCCTCCTGTAACCCGCCCTGTTTCCGCATCACGAAGCCTGGAGAGTACTGTTATATCGGCACGCGCAATAACAACTTCTCCAATCGACGCCACATTGGTAAAATCACTGTCACCGCCGAGACCTCGGCTGCGCCTTCTGCAAAAAGACATTTTCACTCTGGTTTCAAGTTTAACTAAGGCGTCATTGACGGAAAAATGAATATGACTGCAGTATATCTTACTCAACCAGTACTGAGTAGAATGAAAGGTTCTCTAAAAAAAGTTAGACGGCTTCCAAAACCATTGTCTGCCGGTATTATCCTGCTTATCTTCCATGTTGTGTTTTCCGGTTAGGACTTCAAATAATCACTTAAGTGATCAGTGCGAAAGCAAGAACTTCATTTTTTTTTCTGCCGATTATTTTCTCTAATTATTTTTTTCGTTAGATGAAGCTTGGCTCTTTGTATTTGTAGTGCTGTAATGACGATTATTAGAAACACTCTGTTAGAGTACTTCGTTTGAATTTTCGGTGTCCTTCCGCAAAATTTGAAAAATCTCTTTTCTGTATCAGTAAGATTTAATAAAAGAGACCGTCACCAAACCGGGCTAAGAAACATATGAATAAAGGTGGTAGTTTCTAAAGAAACTGTGGTGCTGCGTCGGTGGGGAAGTAGTACACAAAATTTTGGTTTGATCAACGGAGTTGATAATGTAAATTGACCACCGTACGGTGGTCAATTTACATTATCAACTCCGTTGATCAAACCAAATGTTTGGGCTAAGAAACAGACACCGTACCAGCCTCGACTGAAAAGAGCCAGAAAAAGAGTGAAAGAGAGCCAGTGTTTGAGACTTACTTCTACCCACTTCCCAGGCATCGTCTTGTTACCTTTTTCTAGTATGTCCCTGAACCTCAGTTTAAATGGTTGAAAAAATGGCGCTTTATGATTTTTTGAATTTTTTTTGAAATAACAATCAACTCGTACTCCTTGAATAGTTCTTTCAGAGTATTTTCTAAAGTCACCACAGTAGTGATGCAGGTACACCCAACGACCAATTTGTTGTAAAATGTATTATTATACCCCAGTTAATGAAAATAAATGTTATTAAGGCATTTTCAGGTGTTTTTCAGTGTTGCTGGGAAAACATTATCTGTTCCTTTTTCACAGCAAGACACACAAGAAATTTCCCAGCCAGCTAGATAAAATTGGTTGGTTTCCCAGCCAGCTGATCAAATTTATTTCCCAGCCAGGAATTCCGTGCGCTCTCAAATCCCTCGACCCAAAACGACCGAACAAAAGCGACAAAACCGGGACAAAACAGGTTTTTTTTTCCGCAAGCGCAATCACTCTGACCAGCCGTCGTATGTTTGTGACTACTCTCTGGGAGAGGGAAGGGGTTCTTTTTTTTTTTTAGTCGTCCTCAGTCTTCAGAGTCTCTACAGCCAGCTGGGGTTGAAATGCTAGGAAAAGTCAGCAATTCCCAGGCAAAACCTCTATCAATAACAAAATTTCCCAGCCAGCTCATCGAAACACCTGTATTTTTGCCAGCCAGCAAGATTCCTCTGGGAAACAGATAATGTGAGGAACAGATTCGTTGTGTGCCCCTGTAGTGATGAACAATGCGCAAAATTGGACAGGGATTTTTTATCGTGAACCGCTCATGCGCCGACCGAGGAAATGGAAGACTAGTTTCCAGTCCATCCTCAGTGGCAGAGATTCGATAAAAGCAGGCTCCACCAAACTTTCGAAAAGGATGTGAATTGCCTCAACCTATTACCAAGTGATAAATTGCATGACTTAAGCATACTTTAATAACACCACTACTAAGGGAAAAAATTATGATCTAGAGTCGAATCGTGCTGAGGGAATCGTTTAATTTGAGTTTTATGCAAAGGAAAAAAAGAAAAGAGGCAAAAAAGAGAAAGACGTTGGCCAGCATTGTGAATTTCACAAATGTTGAAGTGTGGAACTCATTGTAACATGGGCTCTTGGGAGCTTGGTCATTCTTGGACTGGTCAATTTCTATCTGTCTCAAAAAGCAGCAAGAGTAAACCCCGCCCCTCTTCAACGAGGCTCACCAACTGACTTCGACTATTGTCGGCCTATTAAGGCATTGTCCTGTGTTTTGAATTTCTTGCATTGTTCCTTTTACACAAACTTATCTCGCCAGGTTGGTCTTACAGAACAGCATCAAATCCGCCTACGCCAAGTTTGCTATAACAACTGTAGTGACCGTAGTGCTAGCTTTGCTCAGGGAAATAGATTCATGAAAGTTTGCAATTAATAATGCCCTCAAAACTGTTTGCTTTTTTTCTTGACCTGTGAAAAGCATTTGATGTCATTGAGCACCATATCTCGCCAAATTTGAAGCTTGTGAGGTAAAAGAGAAAGCCACATTCTGGTGCTTTTAAAAATCATTACACTTATAAGGTGTGTAATTATTACACACTTTCTGTGTTTCCTTACACACATTGGTGTGTTTGCGTAAACCGTATAATAAAACAGTGAAGAGGTATGTCACCACTACACACCTTGGTATGTTAGGGAACTCAGGTGTGTTATAAAAACACAACTTATTTTAGAGTGCATTATGGGTATTGCATGATGCAGTATTCCATAATGCATTATTCAATACCACCCCAAATATCTGAAAACAAAAAAAGTAATAAATAATAATTGAGGAATTCTGCTTTTAGGCTTGCCTTAATGTGTATGTGTAACATTTTGCGCTTTTTGGGGGTAGTTCAAACGGCATCACCCTGATTTGCATAACTGAATACGTCACCAACATGTTGCGGAGCTTTAGCCATTATTGTTGATCATTATATTGGGCTGTACGCGGGATGCCAATCGCAAAAAATAGTCCGAAGCTGATATATAATAATATTCAAGTTTGGACAAACTGAGTTTGGACAGAGTAAAACTGTTGTCGCTGCACATATGCAGGAGATAATTAACTTGCCAATGACCAGAGGATCAAATTACGAAAGGGTGCGCGAACTTTATGAGAAGTTGAGCAAGAATTTTGACCCGTTACAAACTTTGGGGGAGGGAGAGATGCTCAAGGGGTTCGTCCTGTCAACCTTAAACAAACTCCCCCAAGTGAAACCCGATCTAGTGAGGACGGACGAGGGGTGGTAAGATTGGAGCATGGAAAGGTTGATCGATTCTATCCAAAAATGGCTGAAGCGCAACAAGGCCGAAGACAATTATAAAGATCAAACGGATACAAAAAGAAAGGAACGCCATTACTTTAGCCAGAAAGACCCCCACTGCCTGTTCTGTAACCAAAACCACTGGGGAGATTCGTGCCCAACATTCGACACAATCGCGAAACGGAGGGAATTCTTTGCAGCAAAACGACTATGTTACAATTGCGCCCGCTCAGGACACACTGGGAAAGAATGTCGTAGCAGGGGGTGCTATAAGTGTAAGAGCAAACACCACACCAGCTTATGTGATAAGTCTAAGGGGAATGAGACACAAGATCACAATGCCACTTTAAGCGGATACACGCCATCTGGCGAGGAAAAATCCCTACCCGGCATAGTACCGCTGAAAATCCGGGGAACTACGTTTTGGGCGTATCTAGACACGGGGTCGGGGAGGAACTTTATCTCCAAGGAAGCAGCTAAATTGTTGAAGCTAAATCCAATACGTCACGAGACGCGCTACATTGTAACGGTCAACGGGACAAAGAAACAGTCGATGCCAATCTATAACGTGACAATCAACTCAATTGACAATAAGGCAAGCGAGAAAATAGAGATTACTGGGAGCAAACTTGCAGATTTCACAACTATCAAGAGACCCACGCTGACAGAACTGACAGAGAAATTCCAACATGTACAGGGAAAGATGTTCTACAGAACCGCAAGCGAAGAGTATCCAATTCATGTAATACTCGGGGATGCTACTTACTGCTAGATCAGGACGGAACATGTATACAAAGGCCAACCGGAGGATCCAATCGTTGAAGGAACCAAATTTGGTTGGATTGTTCATGGTGGTAAAGAATATGCAGACAGCAAATGCATGTACGTGAGAGAGACTGACGAGTATG
>NC_090885.1:60032479-60039979 GCF_036669925.1 Montipora capricornis
TCATTAAACGTCACGCGACCAGTCACGTGATTGGTTCATGCAGACTATTTAATGATAGAATACTTCAATTTCTAATTGTGCATAGCTGATTTGAGTGAAAATTGTCATAAAACTGTAGTTTTACACAGCAAACATGAGTCTAGCCTTGTTTTAATGTTGTTTGCGCGATGAAGGTAAATACGGCTCTGTATCTCATGAGTGATACCACAATCTGACACTACATAGTACCTGACAATAAAGAGGAGATATTGATCCACAGTAATCCACTATGAAACCTTGTCTGTACTGTGGGTTGTGCAAATCTGATTTTCTTTGGTCCTAGCTCCTACTCTAAATCACAGGAATAATCGGTTGTCAATTCAGTGTCTTTAAATAAAACATATTGCGTTGTTCTTGAGACTTTTTAAGGATTAAACCACTGCAAAAACCGTGTACGATGAAAACTTGCTCTACGTTGGATCAAAATAGATCGTGACCACACCAAAAAAAACTTTAAAATAGAAAATATCCTGCAAAGGTTGGTCAAGACAACGTGAACATAGGTGTTGTTGCAATATTTCGGCTGGCCAACACCAGCCTTCTTCAGGTTTATTGAATGGATAAATGCTAGTAACAAGATCTTTATATTTACCGGAAATGACATAAAAAGGCTACGTGATGTGTTATAAAAACGGAAATGCATAAAAAAGAGGAGAGAGAATAATACATAATAACAAGATGAAAAAAAACAAAAGAAAATTAAAAGGTAGCTAAACTAAATTACATTTCATCTCTTCTGTTAAGGCCTGCAGGCTCCAGGGGACGGGGTTCTCTTTTATATCATGGGATTCAGCTTCAGTTTGGCGAGCACGATATTATGCTTAATGACATCAAATGTTTTTCACAAGTCAAGAAAAAAGCAAATAGACTTGAGACCATTATTAATTGCAAACTTTTATGAATCCATTACCCTGAGCAAAGCTACGGTTGTCATAGAGATGCTCTTTCTATCGGTTTTTTTTTTGGCATAAAACTTCAATTTAAAGTTTTTAAGAAAATCACTCCCTCTTTTTCTTCAGATTTTGTAAAATGTGTTGCTTAACACCCGCCTGACAAAATTCTGAACCTTGATTTTTATCCAAAGGCTGTTTAGTTTGAGTGTAAGTTTTGGATTTCACCGTCGCCATTACTCGCGTTCAAAACTGACCGGCTGGACCTCAGAAGGTTTGATCTAGGGAAAAGTGACGTCATTAACTCAATAGCTTAAAATTTCAGCGTGTACAAGCAGTTTATTATATACGCATGCAAAACACGAGTTTAAAAATTTGAAAGCCCGAAACTCCCGTGCTGCAAATTAACTTAGTCGGGTAGAGACACATTGCATTCTTAAACTAGTGAGTCTTTGACGTCATTTTCTCTTTGACCCAGCTCTCTAAAGATTTTAAAGTTAATAATGGCTGACCATTAAATTGGAAAATTAAGGCTTAGAACTTGTTGGCGTTTTGTTCATAGTTTTGAAATCCAAGGGAAAACGAAAGAAAGTCCCTCAGCAGGATATAACCCAAGATCAAGGTCATGTTGTAAACAGCAGTTTTTTCCCCCTTGCAGTGGTCTTATTAACGTACTCTTCGTGATATTTATCACCTGCTACTAGGTTGAGGCAATTCACATCCTTTTCGAAAGTCTGGAGGAGCCTGCTTTTATCAAAGCTCTGAGGCTGGTGATGGACTGGAAACTAGTCTTCCATTTCCTCGGTCGGCGCATGCGTTACAAAGACGCTTTTGGATATGCTTCGCACGTCTTGATACGTAAGAACACGATGCTTATGAATGCCGACTGTTACATCGATACGGGATTTGAACATTTGGATGAAACTATTTTAGGCAACAAAACAATGTATGCATTGACAAGACATGAAACTGCGGAAAACGTAAAACGTTGTGGTGTGACTGATTTTTGCGGCCGGGGAGCAAAATACGTTGGCTCCCATGATGCCTTTCTTTTTAGGCTCCTTGCCCCACTCTCTCGGGAATTCCTGGATAAGGTGGACTATTTCACTAACATGGATGGAATTGAGCAAGTTCTAATGTTTAACTTGAGAAAGTATGAGCGGTTCAAGATTAAAAATCCCTGTCGAATTTTGCGCATTGTTCATCAGCACTGTGGTGACCTTAGAAAATACTCTGAAAGAACTATTCAAGGTGTCAGAGTTGATCATTATTTGAAAATTTCTAAACATCATAAAGCGCCATTTTCTGGACTTTGATTTGCATTTTCCTTTTCTTCTACTTTACTCGGTAGTCTGAGGTGGCAAAAGATAATGCGGCAGACATCTTGACTGTACTTTAAAAGCATCTATCTCCAATTAAATTGTTTATTACGCGTTGCAGATATCGAATTTCAAAAAAGTTGGCACACGATAGAACTATTCCGCCTTCATCAGTTTAATGGTGAGTGGTTACACAGCAGCAGTCGTACGTACTCTGACTGCTGCTGTGTGACCACCCACCAAACTTCCTTTTCAAGGAAAATATTCATAGGCGCTTTTAGTAAAGTTTTGAATTAACAAATCTTCACACAATAGTTTCGACTAGTAGCATTGCGGTTTAGGAAAAATACTAGGAAACAACAATCAAGGAATGGATAGGAAGAGGGTCAAGGTTGAGTCAAAGGCACCTCCGAATAGAAAAAGTTTCAAACACAGGCTCAGTCTCTCTTTCTGGTTCTTTCCTACACTGGTCGCGTGACTGTTGGACACAAACTCCTTCTTTGTCCGGGCTGGTGTCTCTTTTAAACTTAAAGATAAAAAACAGAGATTTTTTGAAATGTTTGCGCAAGGACCCCGTAAATTCTAACAAAGTATTGTAACAGGGTGTTTTTAAGCATCACCATAGCATTCTAGAACTACAATAAGCCTACAGCTTAGCTACAGTTAATAGCTTCAACTAACGAAAAAAATCAGTTGCTTGACTGATCACTTGTGAGAGGATTTGACGTCATAAGCGGAAATTTCTTGGTTTCTCCAAAGATCAGCAGACCAAGCTATTCAATTCATTGATTATATATCCTTGATTTTATACGGAATAGAAATTTGGGGAGACGCCTATCACAGAAAATATCTTAAATGTAGCTTTAAGTCGAATGTTGCGCTTAGATACTTTAGTTATCGACTGATTGGCAAAGATTATTTATAAGAAGCCACGTATACTTCAATGTATTTAAGTTAAGATTTGCCGGATCTCTTCTCTCCAAGGATCTCTTCGCCTTTGATGATGGCTTGGCTGAACGTCAATTTATTTCTTGGTTGTGGCTCGCCCCTTGTTAGCAGCCTTGACAGCCCTTGATAATTCAGAGGGAGAGGATGACGATGAAGGTCCTGACCCTGATGCCATTAAGGACCTATTGGAAGATGCTCTAGTCCTCCTTGGAAACGCCAACTTTAGGCTTAATGCCTGGAGGCAAAAACGCTTCTCTGAGTTCCTCACTGAAGTTGGTAAACGTACTCTGCGGGAAGGTATCCCACCAGATAAGCACCTTTTCCCGGACAAGTTCCATGCAACGATCAAGAGTGAACATGACCATAGCTCAACTAACAGCAAGCTTATCAGCACACCAGCCTCGAAACACTTCTCTAAAGGACCATACAGGAGGGAGCAGCCCTTTCGTGGACACTACCGCACCACTGACAACAGTCGAGTTGGAGGGAAACGGAAATGAGGATATAGCTCAAGGTCTATCCTGCAGTATCCCAAAAGGGCCAGAACAGTAGGATCCTCCCAGAAATCTGCACCCGATACTAACTCGAGCTGACTATCCGTTCCCATGTCTCAAAATGCTTACGCCACCCACAAAGAGATCAGCAACTCGTCAGGAACCCATGACCCGGAGCCTACAACTCTACTGTGTTCGTGTAACGGCGTTTTCACAGACCGATTTATTTTTAGATTGAATTTCCCGCGAATGAGACTCCCACAGGAGCCCGATGACCAATTACATGAAATTAAGCTGACGTCATAGGGTCACCGAACCGGAACTGCCTTTGTCTAAAAATAGATCGGTCTTTAAAAATGCCGTTACATAGGCCCAGTATGGGAGCTGTAGGCTCCGGGTCATGGGTTCCTGACGAGTTTACAATTTTTTTTTCAGAATTGGAAACAAATAACATAGGACACTTGGACTTTACAAACAATTCAGGGGTACAAGATCCCCTTTTGCAGGCGCCCCAAGCAGTGGCGCATGAGATTAACCAGAGTAAAATGCCACTCGGATGCTTACCATATGGAAAGGGTTATCACGGACTTGTTAGCAAAGGGGACCGTCCGGGAAGTCAAGCCACAGGACGACCAGTTCACTTCAACCCTGTTCTTAGTACAAAAAGAAAATGGCGATTATCGACCTATCATCAACCTTCGTGCTCTAAACCGGGTCTTGGGGAAGGAGTCCTTCAAGATGGCGGGACTGCAAGTAGTGAAATCCCTAATACAACAGGGAGATTTCATGATAATTTTAGACCTGAAAGATGCATATTACGCACTTCCAATTCATCACTCCCACAGGAAGTATCTGAGGTTCGTCTATCAGGACAGAACATACCGAGTTTCAGTGCTTTCCCTTTGACCTGTCCTCAGGTTAGGGTTAGTTTCCTTGCCAACGTCTAATCTTCCTCAGAGCTGCCCTAGATTCCACAACGATGACCCTGTCCCTCCCTCAACCAAAACTTACCTCCATTGTGGATACCTGCCATCACCTCCTTGCTCAAGGGAGTGGTTCAGTGAGGACTCTGTCCACGTTAATTGGACAAATGAGCCATGTATCACAAACAGGGATATTGGTTGCACCACTTCATCATAGAGGTCTTCAACGCCTATACCTGCAAGCAGTGTCACAACATGGACAGGCAAGGAAAATGATAATCCCCTTAACCTCCCAGGTACACAAAGACCTAGAGTGGTGGGTCTCAGAGAGCAGCTGCCGTCTAAATGGCTGTCCAATTCAGCTTCCACCCATCGATCTCACAGTTTGGAGCGATGCCTCGAAAACGGACTGGGGTGCAGCCTACCAGGGGATTTCCACCGGGGGCCATTCCATTGGAGTGTGGAAGAAGCGCAGTGGCACATCAATGTCTTGGAGCTACGAGCAGCAACATTGGCTCTGAAAGCACGTCTGCAGTCCCAAGAGGCTCAACATCCCCCGCTCAAACAAATTCACTTGAGAATAGACAACACTACAGCGGTGGCGTACATCAACAGGCGAGGGAGCACGCGCTCCCCTGCTCTACCTACACAAGCCCTAGAGTTGTGGGCAGTAGCTTGACAGCAGGAGTATCATTGACAGCTCAGCATATTCCAGGCATTCAAAATGTGGCAGCAGACACAGCCTCCAGGCAGATCGAGACCAGAACTGAATGGACATTGGACAGGAAGATCTTCCAGTCCATTTGTCACAGATTCTACACACCAGAAGTGGACCTCTTTGCATCCCGTTTAAACCACTAATTACCCAAGTATGTCTCGAGGTACCCAGATCCGGGGGCTCTGGCTGTGGATGCATTCCTCCTGTACTGGAGCAAATGGACTTGTCTAATCCATCCTCCCGCAGTCCTTCCGCCTCGGGTACTGAGGAAGACCAAAGAGTATCAAGCAACTGCCGTCCTCATAATTGCCCCGAACTGGACCGGACAGCCATGGTTTCCAGACCTCATTCAGATGCTGGTGGATAGCTCACTGCTGCTACCCCAACGCCAATCTCTGTTGTTTCTCCCATTTCAGCCAACTGCATACCATCCCCTGTGGAAGTCCCTTCATCTGACCGTTTGGCCACTATCAGGGACCGTTACCAAGCAACAGGCTTTTCAAAGGAAGCTGTTGACATCTTGTTCGCCTCGTGGGGAACGGCCACTCAGAAGCGGTACTCAGGCCCCTGGGGGGCATGGGTACCCTGGTGTTCTCAACGGGGTTCCTGTCCCATTTCAGCTTCTGTAGCAGAGGTTCTTGCATTCCTTGCCTCCCTAGTTAAACAAGGCAATTTAGAATACAGGACTATCGCGTTTTATAGGTCAGCTATTTCTCAGGCTCATGACCCAGATGGCTCTACTCAGTTAGAAAGCCTCCCCGTTGTGGCTCGTTATATAAAAAGGATGTTTAAGATTAAAACATGGATCGTTAAGACTGCCTTGTCATTCCTAGAGTCCTTGAAACCCTTAGAAGAATTGACACTAAAGCAGCTTTATTATAAAACTGTTTTCTTTTTAGCACTGAGTTCAGCAGCAAGAGCTCATGAACTGTCTGCGTTTGGGCTTGACGTATTCTCTCAGGAAAGAGGGGACATGGGAATTTTCACTCCCCACTCATGTGAAGAACTCCAGCCATGGTCACCCAGCTCGGAAGTTTCTTTTCTTGGCATTCCCAGAGAATCCCAAAATTTGTATTATTGGTTAGCTTACCGCTTATGTGGAGAGGACAAAACGATTACGGAAATCCACCCAACTATTAGTGTCATTTATTTCGCCGCACAAGGCAATTTCAAGTCAATCAGTCTCTCGGTGGCTGTCAAGAGCCTTGCGTATGGCCGGAATTGAATTGAATTACACTGGCCACTCGACGAGAGGAGCGTCTACCTCAGCCGCTGCCGTGGCAGGACTGTCTGCTAATCGTATCTTGGAAGCTGCGGACTGGGCTTCTGTGGTGACCTTTGAACGGTTCTATCACAAAGAGTCATCTGCTGGTGCCTTTGCAAGGGCTGTACTTGATGGTTAGATCTATCATTTCGCGGAATACCTCTGTGTTATTCAGGTACAGAAAGCTTTGTATTGTTGTAGGACATTAAGTTTCTTTCTAGCCTCTTTGAGAAGTCATTGTTCATTATGGTTGTGTTACTTTGCCTTATCCTATATGCGCGCAGGAGGCATTTATTGTATTGTTGGAGGACCTTTAGACCTCATCTAGCTTCATGTAGAATTATTAAATTGTTACAGTTGTTATTTGGCCTTGTCTGATTCGCTTGGGAGTATTGCTTTGGTATACTGCACCAGCATTGCGACTATCAGTCGGAGAGGGGTGAAGGAGAAATTATATTTCCCCGGAGGGTCACTTACCTGACGGGGAGATGTCGATGTCGTTCTCCGAACCCCTCGGAGACTGATATGAGCAATACTGGTCGCCAGGCCATTGGACGATATCTTTTCTTCCCCTCCCTTGTACTGCCAATCGACATGGCCTCCCACACCACAACTCAGAAGCACAGCGTATGCGCATCTTTTCTTTTATATTGTGCTATCCAGGCTGCGGCCGGGCGACATATGCACCAGTATTGCTCATATCAGTCTGCGATGGGTTCGGAGAACCAAATCTCCCCGTCAGGTAAGTGACCCTCCGGGGAAAAGACCACCCAAATAACCGATTTTTCGACGGAAAATTCATCCCAGAGGTGAAAACTATTCACTGGACGTGTTTTAAAGGTAAATATGTTCGAGCAAAATCAAAAACAAGCGAATATTTTGAGGGAAAACACAATTCTGTGAGA
>NC_090885.1:60044979-60049979 GCF_036669925.1 Montipora capricornis
TCGGCAACGTGCTGTTTCATAGGACTCCTTGTACTTGAGTCGAAGTGATTTCTTTTCGCGAAGTTCGTAATTTAACAAATCTTCCTTGAAACGGCGGCAAGCTCGTGTTTCCTGAAAATCTTGTCTGCTTAACTTGAAATCCAGAAACTTTGGATAAATGTGGAATAGTCTGCATTTCTGTAGGAAAGTAATGTCGAGTGCCACTTTGTTATACCGGGAGATATCTTTTTCATATCTTCGTACCGTTTTCAACGTTTCATGGCCATGCCGCTCATGGATGGTCTCATAAAAATTCTTTGACTTGGGCCATTTTAGTTTCAATAGGAATAAAACGCAAACAGCGGTTACAAACATTTGCTTGAAATGCACAACTTTTAGTCTTTTTTCCCTTACAAAGATAAACTAGCTCCTTCCTTCAGGTCAAAAGTAGTGTACAGAGCAAACTGCTGGGATTGCAATGATTTCTACATAGGGAAAACGAAACGCCGATTACGTGACAGAAAAACAAAACATTTTAAAGCCCTAACTACAAATTGTCACGAATCTGCAATTGCTTATCATGTTTTCTTAACCAGCCATAGAATTAAGTGGGATCATTTTGAAATATTAGCAACTGGTCGATCAGACATGCATTGCAAAATTAAAGAGAGTTTTAATAATTAACTAATAAGGCCCGGTTCAAATAAACGTCGAACTTTTCATGAGCAGAACTTAATACCTGTTTGGGTCGACCCAAATGATTAGGTTCGACGGTTCATTCAGACGTCGAACTTAATTCGTCGTAGTTAATTTACGAGCTCTACAATAGCCAGCGGTCAGTCAGTTGTTAAATACCCAAACAAACATGACGGAGGTTCCAGAAGGTTGTGATTTGCGAGGTGATTTGCGACGAAGAGCTTTTATTTTTCGTGCCATCCGGGAGGGGAGGAAACGGAGAAAAATGCTACGAAGTTTCTTGCATGGGAGTAACAGCAGAATACCCTGCCATTTTGAAGCTGCACCTCTGAAAAGGCTGGATACGCGGATACGCAGTCGAAAGTACCACCCCTCCCCAAGTAAACTTCTAAGTAGTATGTTGTGAAGTGGATACGCGGATACGCGGATACGCAGATACGCAGTGGAAAATACCACTCCTCCCCAAGTAAACTTCTTGGTATATTGTAAAGTGGATACGCGGATACGCGGATACGCAGTCGAAAATACCACTCCTCCCCAAGTAAACTTCTAAGTATATTGTCAAGTGGATACGCGGATACGCGGATACGCGGATACGCGGATACGCAGTGGAAAATACCACTCCTCCCCAAGGAAACTTCTAGGTATATTGTGAAGTGAAAACGCGGATACGCGGATACGCAGTCGAAAATACCACTCCTCCCCAAGTAAACTTCTAGGTATATTGTGAAGTGGATACTCGAATACGCGGATACGCAGTCGAAAATACCACCCCTCCCCAAGTAAACTTCTAAGTATATTGTGAAGTGGATACGCGGATACGCGGATACGCAGTCGAAAATACCACTCCTCCCTAAGTAAATTTCTAAGTATATTGTGAAGTGGATACTCGGATACGCGGATACGCAGTCGAAAGTACCACCCCTCCCCAAGTAAACTTCTAAGTAGTATGTTGTGAAGTGGATACGCGGATACGCAGTCGAAAATACCACCCCTCCCCAAGTAAACTTCTAAATATATTGTGAGAACCAAACCATAAAATTTCGCGAGAGTGCTTAGGCCTAATCACTGAATGAGCGCTTAGGCTTAATCAGTAAACGAGTGCTTTCTTCTTCACACAACCTCGTGAAAAAGTGTAGTTAACCGAACCGTAAAATGAAAGCTAAAATTCTACGAGAGTGCATAGGCCTAATCACTGAAGCGAGTGTTTACTAGGCTTAATCAGTAAACGAATGCTTTCTTCTTCACACGATCTCGTCAAAAGTGCAGTTAACCGAACCGCAAAATGAAAGCTAAAATTTTACGAGAGTGCTTAGGCCTAATCACTGAAACGAGCGCTTAGGCTTAATCAGTGAACGAATGCTCTCTTCTTCACAGGATCTCGTGAAAAATTGTACTTAACCGAAGCGTAAAATGAAAGCTAAAATTCTACGAGAGTGCGTAGGCCTAATCACTGAAGCGAGTGTTTACTAGGCTTAATCAGTAAACGAATGCTTTCTTCTTCACACGATCTCGTCAAAAGTGCAGTTAACCGAACAGCAAAATGAAAGCTAAAATTTTACGAGAGCGCTTAGGCCTAATCACTGAAACGAGCGCTTAGGCTTAATCAGTGAACGAGTGCTTTCTTCTTCACAGGATCTCGTGAAAAATTGCAGTTAACCGAAGCGTAAAATGAAAGCTAAAATTCTACGAGATTGCTTAGGCCTAATCACTGAAACGAGCACTTAGGCTTAATCAGTAAACGAGTGCTTTCTTCTTCACACGATCTCGTGAAAAAGTGTAGCTAACTGAAGCGTAAAATGAAAGCTAAAATTTTACGAGAGTGCTTTGGCCTAATCACTGAAACGAGCGCTTAGGCTTAATCAGTGAACGAGTGCTTTCTTCTTCACACGATCTCGTGAAAAAGTGTAGTTAACCGAAGCGTAAAATGAAAGCTAAAATTCTACGAGATTGCTTAGGCCAAATCACTGAAACGAGCGCTTAGGCTTAATCAGTGAACGAGTGCTTTCTTCTTCACACGATCTCGTGAAAAATTGTATTTAACCGAAGCGTAAAATGAAAGCTAAAATTCTACGAGAGTGCTTTGGCCTAATCACTGAAACGAGCGTTTAGGCTTAATCAGTAAACGAGTGGTTTCTTCTGAACACGATATCGTGAAAAAGTGTGGTTAACCGAAGCGTAAAATGAAAGCTAAAATTCTACGAGATTGCTTAGGCCAAATTACTGAAACGAGCGCTTAGGCTTAATCAGTGAACGAGTGCTTTCTTCTTCACAGGATCTCGTGAAAAATTGTAGTTAACCGAAGCGTAAAATGAAAGCTAAAATTCTACGAGAGTGCTTTGGCCTAATCACTGAAACGAGCGTTTAGGCTTAATCAGTAAACGAGTGGTTTCTTCTTCACACGATCTCGTGAAAAATTGTAGTTAACCGAAGCGTAAAATGAAAGCTAAAATTCTACGAGAGTGCTTTGGCCTAATCACTGAAACGAGCGTTTAGGCTTAATCAGTAAAGGAGTGGTTTCATCTGAACACGATATCGTAAAAAAGTGTGGTTAACCGAAGCGTAAAATGAAAGCTAAAATTCTACGAGATTGCTTAGGCCAAATCACTGAAACGAGCGCTTAGGCTTAATCAGTGAACGAGTGCTTTCTTCTTCACACGATCTCGTGAAAAATTGTAGTTAACCGAAGCGTAAAGTAAAAGCTAAAATTCTACGAGATTGCTTAGGCTTAATCACTGAAACGAGCGCTTAGGCTTAATCAGTAAACGAGTGCTTTCTTCTTCACACGATCTCGTGAAAAAGTGTAGTTAACTGAAGCGTAAAATAAAAGCTAAAATTCTACGAGATTGCTTAGGCCTAATAACTGAAACGAGCGCTTAGGCTTAATCAGTGAACGAGTGCTTTCTTCTTCACAGGGTCTCGTGAAAAATTGTAGTTAACCGAAGCGTAAAATGAAAGCTAAAATTCTACGAGAGTGCTTTGGCCTAATCACTGAAACGAGCGTTTAGGCTTAATCAGAAAACGAGTGGTTTCTTCTGAACACGATGTCGTGAAAAAGTGTAGTTAACCGAAGCGTAAAATGAAAGCTAAAATTCTACGAGAGTGCTTTGGCCTAATCACTGAAACGAGCGTTTAGGCTTAATCAGTAAACGAGTGGTTTCTTCTGAACACGATATCGTGAAAAAGTGTGGTTAACCGAAGCGTAAAATGAAAGCTAAAATTCTACGAGATTGCTTAGGCCAAATTACTGAAACGAGCGCTTAGGCTTAATCAGTGAACGAGTGCTTTCTTCTTCACAGGATCTCGTGAAAAATTGTAGTTAACCGAAGCGTAAAATGAAAGCTAAAATTCTACGAGAGTGCTTTGGCCTAATCACTGAAACGAGCGTTTAGGCTTAATCAGTAAACGAGTGGTTTCTTCTGAACACGATATCGTAAAAAAGTGTGGTTAACCAAAGCGTAAAATGAAAGCCAAAATTCTACGACATTGCTTAGGCCAAATCAGTGAAACGAGCGCTTAGGCTTAATCAGTGAACGAGTGCTTTCTTCTTCACACGATCTCGTGAAAAATTGTAGTTAACCGAAGCGTAAAATGAAAGCTAAAATTCTACGAGAGTGCTTTGGCCTAATCACTGAAACGAGCGTTTAGGCTTAATCAGTAAAGGAGTGGTTTCATCTGAACACGATATCGTAAAAAAGTGTGGTTAACCGAAGCGTAAAATGAAAGCTAAAATTCTACGAGATTGCTTAGGCCAAATCACTGAAACGAGCGCTTAGGCTTAATCAGTGAACGAGTGCTTTCTTCTTCACACGATCTCGTGAAAAATTGTAGTTAACCGAAGCGTAAAGTAAAAGCTAAAATTCTACGAGATTGCTTAGGCTTAATCACTGAAACGAGCGCTTAGGCTTAATCAGTAAACGAGTGCTTTCTTCTTCACACGATCTCGTGAAAAAGTGTAGTTAACTGAAGCGTAAAATAAAAGCTAAAATTCTACGAGATTGCTTAGGCCTAATAACTGAAACGAGCGCTTAGGCTTAATCAGTGAACGAGTGCTTTCTTCTTCACAGGATCTCGTGAAAAATTGTAGTTAACCGAAGCGTAAAATGAAAGCTAAAATTCTACGAGAGTGCTTTGGCCTAATCACTGAAACGAGCGTTTAGGCTTAATCAGAAAACGAGTGGTTTCTTCTGAACACGATGTCGTGAAAAAGTGTAGTTAACCGAAGCGTAAAATGAAAGCTAAAATTCTACGAGAGAGCTTAGGCCCCCGGCTTAGGCCTAATCACTGAAACAATACTGCGTATCCGCGTATCCAGCCTTTACAGT
>NC_090885.1:60057479-60062479 GCF_036669925.1 Montipora capricornis
TTAAGAATGGCTGTCTGTAAGAATCGAGGATCGTCCGTCAACGACCATTTTGGCGGATAGCTGATATTTTGCCCAAAGATACCCTTTAGTGAACTATTTTCAAAAACCACATTTAAAAGTTCCAGCAATTCTTATATTTTGAGAAATTTGCGAAAATTTGAAAACGCGGTTAAAGTGCGATCTCTGTTTGACAAATTTCCCAAAATTTGCTGTAAGAACCAAGCAACGGTGAAGTCTTAATTGAAATGAATTCAATTGCCACCAAAGGCCGCATAACATGGCGGCGGAAAATGGATATTTGACGCGATAAAAATGTACCTGGTACCTCATTCTTATTTTTTTTTTACTTCATATTCTTCAAATATTGCTATTATTCATTTTCTGTGATAAGTCTTATGCTCGAACTCGGAACGCTTCCCTCCGAAATTATCAGAAATGTTTGTAACCTGATGAGCGAGCTAAATGACGCGAAATTTGAACGCAAACTGATGCTTATTATTCATGCCGAATCGTCGAACTGACTGATTTTCGGCTTGTCGCTTGGAAAAATTTAAAAAATGCGAAGTTAACCTTCAAAAGTATTAAAAGTGACTGAAAATCAAAAGTATTAAAAGTGACTGTATTAAGTCTCGTTCTTCAAAAGATGCCGCTTGGGGAAACAATAGTGGTTAGCTGTGGCGGGGTATTCTGCAGTTGCTCCTAAATATGTTCAGGTTTCTGTCAAAGGAGATTGTGATTCACACGACAAGTTAATATTTTAGGTGCAAGAAATGTGCTCCACTGTAATGCGAAAGGTATCGAGACTTATTTTTGTAATTGTTCACATTACAAAACGCACGCAGTGTCAGCTTCATTGAAATGCATGTGCGACTTGGCGAACCGTTTCATTTCAAGAGTTTTGAAGCAAGCAACCGTGGACAATTTTCCTGTCGGTGTACGTTGGATCAGTGGCTTGATCTGATCAGCGTTATTTCAAGTTGAGAAACTAAATATTTTAAGCAAGAGCCGATACAACGTAGATTTGATTTGATTTTAGTGAGGGGGACATTGGGATTTTCGGTTTTGCGGTTTTGGCTATTTTTTAGATCGGTTTTTCGGTTTTTGTGCCAAAAGACTTCGGTTTTTCGGTTTTGGTGTTCATTGCGGTTTGCGGATTTTTCGTTTTTTTTGGTTTTGGTTTTCGGTTTTCGTAGAAAATACGAGCGGTTTTTCGGTTTTGTTATCCAATGGGTTCTCCTATTTTGTCCTATTTGGGTTCCCGTTTCTTAGATTTGAGCGGCAATTGATCTCGAAAGTAGTATAGGAGTTGGGGGTACGAGAACATTTTTGCAAAAATGTTCTCATACCAACCCAACTCCATACTACTTTCCATATAATGGCTTCCAACTTTTGGTCTCGTATTTTTGGTAATCTATATGTTTTTTCATATTATGGTTTACAACTTTTGATCTCGTATTTTTGATCTCGTATTTTCATTGCGTGACTTTCTCGGAAAAACAGGAAGTTAATAATGTAAACACCACAGCTGTGGCGTGGCGTCATGTTGTTGTAGTTCACTTTATCATTCAGATTGTGCTTGCGGTGCTTGTATGTGTAGACCGGCACTGCTGTGCCGTGACGTCAGCAGCCAACTTTTTAGATTTTGTAATGTCCGTATGCATAACTTGCCACACCATTGTTGTGAATATAGCGCTTATCATCGAAGCAGGACAATGACACTTTATTCAACTCATAGCTTCCAAGTTGATGTAAGTTGCTTCTGATCGTTTTCATTGTGTGATGCATTTGTTCATTATTAAACAGAACATTTTTGTAATTTTTATGTGTGATGTTATTTTTGATAATATTCTTCTTGATTCCCTTTGCTGTCTTTCCGCCTTTGTCATTGTCTTTCATATAGCTATACATTTTCGATCTTAAACCGACGAATTCGGTTATCGGTATGCCTGCCGCTTCATCTTTGAATTTACCGATTACTTTTTTATTTGTCGTGTTGAAATATTGTGAATCTTGTGGATAATCACTGTTGTCGAATTTGTCTTTATCATTCCAAAAGTCTTGATACACATCACTGGTTTCAATTTCATAGGTCAAGCTGTCTGTGTCTGTGAATAATAATTTAGCTTTGCTGTCATATTTTTGTTTTATATAGTTATAATGAAAATCATACATTAGTGTCTTACTAAGATCTAGGATACACATACCCACATATGCCGGCCTGTTTAGGGTTAGTGTTTCTTTGATTTTATGCACTGCCACTAGATTTTCATTAAAGATCTTGCTACTAACATATGTTGGTTTAGCAGCCATTTTTAATAGTTTGTTTTCATCAGTTACTAATCTGACATCTACTCGCTTTCTAATATTTTCCATTGTTTTTCCAAATACACTGTTATTCATAAGCTTGAAGAAGTCTTTCTCAAAAGCATTTTTGGCATTGGTTCTCTTCTGTGTGTTGAAATCAATGTATTCTTTCAACCATGGTGACTGATTGAACTCCAACACTCGATGGACTTTAGTTATTTTTAAACCAAGATCTGTGTATAATTGAAGGTTTCTGTAATGGAGTGCGTATTTTTCTTTATTGCTTAATGTAGGTATCAGTTTATGAACTAAACCAGTTGATACATTAAATTTATCGGCTATTTCTTGGCAATAATTAGAGAGCATATCTTTGTTGACTTTTACCTTTTCAGGTGCTAGTGGGTAGTCATTATGCAAATCATGTAGTTCTTTTGGATATGCTAGGTCTACTTCTAATATTAATCCTTTCTTGCTGTCTTCTTTATACTTGCCTAAGTCTATATTGTCTATCTGTTTTTCTGTCATCCATCTGAATCCACCAGTTGGTAGGTATTGTGATATAGCCCATCCATACAGATTGTTAGCATCAAGATACATGATATACTTTGAGGGCGCCTTCTCATCATATGTTTTCATGTATTTATTGTTAGCTTCACCATATCGATTGGCGATGTAGCTTGTCCCGCCTCGCATGCCCGTTTCGATGAATTGAAACATATCGATGTCAGTCATTAGTTCCAATTTGATATCAGTCATTTTTAGCATAGCATCCCATGACAAACCAGGAGATGTAAAATAATGGCATGGGTCTAATTTGTAGTATTGCAGGCAAGTCTTTCGGAAGTTTTCAAATACATCCGCTAATAGAAGGATGTCAGATTTAAGATATATATCGTGATATTCTCCCATATTTTTAAGAGAAAATGTATCCCATACAGTCTGAGCATGTTGATAATCTTTATCAGTAATATGTTCATCATTTAAGATGCTGTAAAAGTCTTCTTTTGATGGTAGCTTTTCATTGAATTTATCAAAGCTATCCATGAAGTCATATGGGTAGACTCCCTTCTTGCTCATTAAATCAAGTTTTTCACCTTTGAATTTTTGAGATGTATATTTTAATGATTCTTTTGGTAGGTTGCTAACTAGTTTATCAAGACTTGAGCTCATAAATTGAAAACTGTCAATGAAGGTCAGATGATTACCCAACATGAAAGCCATATACTTTTCCATGTTGTTTGGTATGGCATTGATATTTATTTGACACTTTTCGCCTTTCTTGTTTGTATATGTATGCTCTTTGACTATTTCACCAATCTCTTGCATTATAAAATGACTGTCATATCCACGGAGATTGTGAAATATAACTGGTATTTTCTCAGTCAATCTGAAATTTAGGTTACAATCTTGATGTGCGGATCCTCTGTACTGACCAGTCACATGGCAGTGATCTCTTACTCTTACATCAGTTTTATTGTATTCTTTCTCACATATATGGCATTTATCAGCTTTTTGAAATTCTTTTTCATTGTCTTTAGTCATTCTTAATGGTTTGTTGAATTCTTTTTTCATAACCTTCTTACAATATTTAACTTCCTCTAGCATAGCTTCCATAAATTTGTAAACAGCTTTTTCACCTCTATAAATTTGTACTGGTTTTGTGTATTTATCATCATAACAACACACAACCTTATATCCATAACCACAGTCTGTGTGTCTCTGATAAGCCTCTGTGTATGATTTATCATCATTGGGTTGGCATCCATGAATTTTTTCAGTAATAGCCTCGAAGTCTGCATATATTACAAATGGAATTGGTAGTTGTTTATGGAAATTATTGAATTTTAGTATGTTGTCGTCTTTTGTTGGCATTTTAATCACTTGTGTTCCATTCACTTGGATACAGTTTTCTTTATGATCAGTTAATACTCTTTCAGAACTGAAACACTGAAGACAATGCATGCAAAAATGTTTTCTCTCTTTGTGCTTTGTTTGATCGTACATGAACTTGTCGAAATCTTTTATTAACACATAGTGCTTGTTTTCATTTTCTGTTATTAGAAGCAGATTCATGCAATCTTCATACTTTTCTTTTGACACATAAATGGGATATTTTTGTTTTTCTTCATAACCAAATACATTGATGTTGATCTCATTTTGTTTTTCTATTTTGTTGTACTGTTTGGTAGCCATTGGGAATTCAATTCCTGAATAATTTAAATTTTCAATGAATGCTTTATCTGATTTTTTTATTCTTTGAGGATTTCTGTCTTGAGGATTAAGATGCCGAATATGGCACCATTTAAAACATTCATTGTCACTGTTTTTTATGTTGACCAATCCCTTTGCACTGTTTCTGAGTTCATGTGGTAGTTTAATGTATGATGATCCTTTTATTGGTTCATATTTTACCACATTAAGATAATGATTGTCAACAGATTGAACAGTCCAGCCAGATCCTTCTGAAATCCAAACTGCAATCTTATTCAGTATGTCTTGTTTTGATACTTTAAGGGATTTGTCTATTTCTGTGTTATTTATGATAGTTTGAGCTGGACTGTTGAAATATGCGGTCTTATACACTATTTCTCCATTTGACATTTTTGCAAATATTACCTTAAGTGTTTTAACAAACTTGAGCCCTTTCATTGATATTAATATGTTTTCAATATGGTTAGCAACAGCCTTTCTTGTAT
>NC_090885.1:60069979-60087479 GCF_036669925.1 Montipora capricornis
CCAGTTTTCTTTACTCGACGGCTTTTTCCGTTTTTTGAAACTCCTAGACCTAGTTTCTGCTTTGTATTGATAACATTTCTTGCCAACCAATGCCCCCATTGTCTTTCATTATACGGTACGTTGTCTAAAGCTTGAACCATTTTCCTATCTGCTTTGTTTTTACATTTCCTATCATCCTTGCAGACGGAATAATCAACATCGTGTTGCATTGCTATTGCATCAGTTCTTCCAGTTGGCATATCATATATTTCTAATATTTGACCAGTTTTTGGGTCATATTTCAGTTGATTTTCCAAATCATTATAAGGTCCTGTGTATTTATGACCGGGTAGTGTCCATCCGCTTTTTGGTTTTGGTAATTTACCAATAGCTTTGTGAATATCAAGAGCACCGCCATCAAGATCTTTTCTGTTTGTTGTGTAATTTTTTGTTTGGTCTTATTTTTGTTGACAATTGATTTAAAGCTTCTGATCCCACTTTATGCAAAACAGGATTCAATTTTCTTAAACTGTAATCAATTGCTTTTTTCTGCAAATTTGGATCTCTCATCAATTCGGAAGTGTAATATCTTCCCATTTTGACTCCTTTTTTTGCTAAATAAGGCACACCTTTTGTTAGGAACAATTCAGTTCCAGTGTTTGCTAAATCTGACATGATCCCTTTGCCTGCCATCTCTGACAGGCTGTTTAGTTTCCCTGTTTTTTAACGAAACGAGTTTTAGTAATGCCGCATTCAGCACAAGTGCAAAAGAACATTAGTCTGCCATTTTTAGTTGTTTTGTAACCTGAAGGCTCAGTACATTCAGTCACTTTCTTTTGTTTAACACAATATGATTTCATAATATATATAAGTTAGATATTTCTGAAATAATGTTCGATAAATGTCTCATTTTTCATTGTATCATTTATGTCGAACACTTGTAATAAATCATAATACGAATTACCCTTATTCATTTCATTTAGAAAGTATAAACAGAAATACCCGCAAGTTGTTGTTTGTATGTTTTGTATCTGATTGTTTTGATGTAACAAAGTCAGATTTTTCTTTTTGGCATGATTTACCATTTCTTGAAAAGGTGGCATACCAAACGAATCGAAATAATTGATCACTTTATCTTTCACATAAGTGGCTACCCAGTGACTTCCACTCATATATGCAGGTTCAAGATTGTAGATGAATAACGCCTGTTTATGGTTATGTGGAACATTTTCGTCTCTTGACAGTACATCATTGATCGGTATATTCAAATATTTACACCATTTTATTAGATCGTGGTTGGACATAGGTATGTTTTTGTGAAATTTCGGTTTCACAATATGTCTCCTAGAATTGGGATTGAATTGAATGGTGAGTTTTTTCCCAATAGTAGTCCCTGTCCTTTTTTTTTGGCCGAGGTTTTTTTTTACCATTACCAGTCACATATGGTGGATAACTGTAAAATGGAGGGGGCATTCCCATTCTAGGTGCTCCTGTACCATTTTTGAACCAAGGTGGTCTACCTATCCTCGGTGCTCCTTTTCCAGTCATCTTTTTCACAAGATCCAAAGCCAAAGGAATTCCAATGCTAGCTAACAAAGTGCCTAAAAATCCACCTGATTGTGTTTTAGTTGGTTTTATACGAACACCTGAACCCGTTTGAAGGGCATTTACTATATCCTGTTTTTGTTTCGTCGATAAAAGATGTTTATATTCTATCAGCTTATTAATTTTATCTTGGGGTATAAGGAAACCACCAGTCTGTTGACCGGATCCAATCAATTTTTTAGCTCCGGCTTCTGCTAAACCACCAAGAGCACTCAACCCAAGGGTTTTACCAATAGCTGGAAGAGCTCTCATTCCAAGTGACAATACGGTACTCAAAAGACTTCCACCAACTTGTTTCCTGATATTCGTTTTGGCTAATTTGATGTCCATTCCTTTGTTCAATTTTCGATTTTTTTGTAATCTTTTTTTTTACCATTGCTGGAACATAAAGAGTGTCGTTTCCATTAAGAGAATCATTCGTTAGTCTTAGAACAATTGTTTCCCTTTTATGGTAAGCATTACTCAGATTTTTTTTTTTGATTATCTGAAAGTTTTACGTTGATTTCATAAAGTTCAGTCATATAATATATGTTATATAATTCCAGTTACAAAACATATACAAATAAATAGCAGTCATTTACTTGATTTCATATTACTATTTCATTTGTGGGCTTAAACTATCACCAGTTCATTTCCAACTTTGTCAATAACAACCGACTCTTCGTACAATACAACTGCATGGACATTGAAATCTGCTGCACTATTAGCATTGAGTTTGTACCTAAAAATCAACTGTTTAGGATCTCTTGTTACTTTCTCTGCTTGATATGATAGATCGAAATAGATTAGTGGATACAGGCTGTTATAATTGGCAAGATTCAACTGGGTTCCGGTGTTGTAATCATTTTTTCGCATTGCATAAGACATCAGATCATTGAAAATTCTCACTTTGTTCTCACTGTCATATTCCGTTTCTGGGTAGAAAACACCATTACCATATTCGAGTCTGCATGTTGTCAAATAACTGTTTGCGTTTGCTGCATTTAGTTTGAAGGTATCAAGTAGATATGGATTTTGAGTTGCAACTCCGGTTTTAGCCCGTTGTAAATAAACGAAAATTGCTTTGACATTGTCAATACTGGAAGAAATCTGAAAAAAACCACTGACTCTAGCTGGTGCTGACACTGCATATAGTTCACGCTGATACGTCCATTTGTCCTGTTTCAAAAAAGAACCAATAAACTTATCATACAGACTGTCTTTTGGAGTCAGTTTTGGAACCCATAGTAGAAATCTGTCAATTACTACTCTGCCGGCATCTACTCCTGCTGCCATATTGATGAGTTCATTGTCGTTCTGGAGATTCAAATTGAATTGTAACTGCATAGGAACCAACATTTTATCCTGCAACTCTTCAAAAAAACTGTAACGATTGAGAGGTATGATCAAATTCACATCTTTTAATCCTCCTGTCCCATCATTATTAACAGTTTGTGTAAGCACTCTTCTGGCCTCAAATCCTAAATTGGTATTGGCTGTCGTATCATTCGTGTCTAAATACCAAAAACTGTTTTTAGCTACACTTCTCGAGTAATCATCAGAATATTCCAACAGATTCTTCACAAAAGTAACCTTATGTAGATTGTCAGTGTCATAAACAATTTTCCCAGCACTTTTAATCATCATATGTGAAATAAATGAATGAGATCCGTTTATCACCGTTATTCTATCAGCTGCTGCGTAACCGGATCCATCTGCTGTTTTTTGTAACTGGAATTGAATCTCGAAATAAGCATTGTACCAATCATAGAAAGAACTTCGGTCGTTGATGGTGAATCTGTAACCATTTTTCTCCTGATGTTGATTGTTAGCAGGGGTTCTAATTACATCATCAAGTTGGAAACGCACCAACTCATTTCTTTGCAAAAATTCACTTGTTCTAAAAGCCATTTATACTATTGTATTATATAATTTTGCTGTCATGTCATTTATTCGAATACTCAACGCCTTCTTTTCATACCTGATCCTGATATCAATCTGTTGAGGATCATATCAGCACTTTCATCTTGCTGTTTAATGGGCGAAGATGGGGCTATTGCCCTTTGTGCCGTAGCTCCTTTTCTCAAATTTGCCAATTTTTTCATTATTAGGTCTCCTGACTTTTCTGCCACCGTCTTACCAATTTTATCACCTGCATGGGAAACCCCTGATTCTAATGCCTTCTTCGCTATTGGCTTGGCGAATTTCTTGAAAACAGATGATGCCACACTCTTCAACGGTTTAAAAATATTGTCAACGATAAGTCCAGACCCTTTGTGTTGAAAAACGAATCTACCAAGTTTTGGATGACAGAACCTCTTGAATTCATACGGTTTCATTTATACTTTTATGTTACATTATTATATGCTTTTTAAAATCAGTGAAAAAGACGTATCCGCTCCATTTAGATCGAGCAATCTTCTTTTTCCATCTGTTATCCACATTCTGATTGATGAAATTGTAATTTTATTAACTGGATTAAATGTGACTCTTCTTGGTTCTAAGGTAAAGCTATAACTTGGTCGTAGTACACTGGTTGAGAATGAATAAATGATGTCTGTGTCTTCACCGTCTACAAGCGATTCATTTATCAAATCACAATGAATATTGAGTATGTCTGTGTCTTGACTCAGATTCGGCACTCTTGTTCCAACATGCGTTCCACTTGCTAATATCTTTTTGTCGAAACCGATCAGTTCATTAAAATTGCTTGCTGTCAAATCAAGCCGGTAATTATTAGCCAATACAACCGTGACCCTAAATGTTGTGTCATCGAATTCAAGAGTTATCGGATACGTATCACCGGTTTTTGTCTGAGTTTTTATGTATTTTTCAAAGTCCGTATAATTCCATACCCCAGCTGGAAATGCTATGTTTTTAAAAGTTGAACCATTATCTGAGCTATATTTGATCAATTGATTTTGGTATCCCGGATTTACATTAAACCATGTGAATGACATGTTGATGACTCTGTTAAGACCAACAACATATCGCTTGTTACTGTCTAGAATTATAGGTCTGGTAAAATTTGTTGTGAAATTTTCTGGTTTATTATCCCCTTGATTTTTTACACTATAAGATGCCAAGACTATCTCTCGTTCCATTATATAATAAAGCTACATTAAATTTTGAAATATTGTTTGTATAATTTACCATATTGTGATTTGTTAATTGACGACATTTTTAATAATGTGTCCAATATAGAAACACCCATATTTCGCATGTCAATGCTTGTATTACCAGCCAATATCTCACCAATGATCAAATCCAATTTTTTTATGAGTTCTTTCGGTTTGTTGAAAAATATCACATTACCACCTTTTTGTTTTTTCCTACCAGAACCTTTTATTGTTTCGATTTTATTTTGATAATGTTTTATGTATTCATTTAGAGTTCTCATAGCGCGATCCACTCTTTTGTTTTCCTCTTGCCTATCAGCTTCCGTTATAGTCCCACTTTTGTATTGCTTTGTAACGTTTGCTTTGTAGGCTTTAAATTGATTTCTTCTAAATTTAGCCGCATTGACAATCTTATTGAGATATTTTTTGTTTTTTCGTTCAGTCATTTCTTGTTGATTTATTACCTTTTCAACAGAATCATAATTTGGTATACCAAGATCACCTAATATCTCATTATCCATATCTTCATCATCTAATCCATAATCTATCTCATCGTCGTCGTCATATTCTGGTGGTAATTCTGGTTCTTCAGGAAAGTACTTAGGATCAACATATATCTCTTTTTTTCCTTCCAGAAGATCTTGTAAAGATTCTTCATATGTTGGTGGTTTTGGCACCAGTTGTTTTTCTTGCTGTGGCAAAACAGGTTGTTCAAATAGATCATCCAAACCCATGTCCTCAACTTCATCCTCTATATCAATGCCGTAATCAGGAACTTCTCCTTTCTTCAGTGGTCGTTTTTTCCTTGGCAACCTTAAAACCTGATTACTATCAATAACATCATCTAATTTACTTGTAATTGGTTTGAATACTTTTGAAAATCCCTGTTGACTGGTCTGCTGACCAATATCATGCTTTTCAATTGCATTACGGACATAATTGATCTTATTCCCTAATTCAGATTTACTCTTTGCGAGTTCTTTCCACTTAAGTAAACTCATTTATTGTTATATTGTTACGTTACATAAAATGGAAATTCATATATAAAAAATAACGTTTAACACCATGTTGAACACCATGTTGAACACCATGTTGAACACCGTGTTATACACCATGTTATTGAAACAATATACCCATATAATATAAAAATGAAAATACCAAATTATGATACTGACGATAAAGTCACATCCAATTTCGAACAATTATATGATTTTATGCCTGATCGACGCTTCTGCATGCTGATTTGCGGACCTTCTGGTTCGGGAAAAACAAATACACTTATGCATATGATTTACAATTTATTGTACTTTGATAAAATATACCTTTATGCAAAAAACTTAGAGCAGTCAAAGTATCAGGATCTCATGGATGAGTTCGAACCAATGAGTGATGAAGCTGGTTATGATGTTATTGAAGCACTCAATGATCAAATTATTCCTGTAAATGATCTTGGTAGTGGAAATCAGAAAATTGTAATATTCGACGATTTTGTATGTGATAGAAACCAAAAGCCATTAGTTGACTATTTTATACAGGGGAGACATAAAAACTGCTGTGTTATATATTTGAGCCAAAGCTACTATAAGACACCAAAAGATATTAGATTAAACTGCTCACATTTTGCCATTTATGATTTCCCGAGTACTAATGAAAAAAGTCTCATATGTCGTGAAAACAATGTCTAAAAAAAATTATACGAGAAAGCAACTAGAGACCCTTTTGGTTTCATATATATTGATAAACCAAATAAACAAGTAAAGATGAATTTTGATGAAGAAATATAAATCAATTATATAACTCAATTATATATATATGAGTTACTCAAATGGTAAATTACCTGAAGACACATTTTCACATGAAAAAGTTATTGAAATAGTGAAAGGATTGCCTGGTGTTGGTTTTAAACTAACAGATGACGGTGATTACGATATTCAAAATAAAAAACTGAGGAATGTAGCTTCACCGCAAGCGAATACCGACACAACCACTAAGAGTTATGTTGATTCAGAGGTTTCTAAGACATTAAAATTGGACGGAAGCAATGCAATGACTGGAGCCCTCAATATGGATAATAGACGGGTTGAGAACATCGCTCCTGCTAGGCATGGTCAAAGCGATGCTGTGAGCAGTTCACATTTGCATAGTTTTTATATGAATCTCAATACAAATGATGGTAAAATAAAATTGCAAAATCCAATTGACATGAAAGATCAAAAAATAACCGATTTAGCCGATCCAACCATTGATCAAAAAGACGCAATGTCATACGATTTTTTCACCAAAAATTATTTGAGAATCAACTCTCGAAACGATGTCGACATGCTTGGTAGGCGGTTTTTCAATTTACGAGAACCTCAATTTGAGGATCAAATATTCAACATCGCGCAGGGCAATACAAGATTCATGCGTCATGACGGTGCAACAATAGATATGAGGAATAAAAGAGTTGTTAATGTAGCCAACCCAACAGGGAACACTGACGCTGTCAATAAACAATACCTTGAAACACATACCACAAACTTGAAATTGGGAGATTATGTGAAAAGAGATGGGACAGTTTCTGTGACTGGTGATTTTGACTTTGGTGACAATAAAATTACAAAGGTTGGTAAGGGTTCACAATCGACTGATGTAGTGAATAAAGGATACATTGATACTGAGCTAGCCGCCAAACCAAATGTCAATCAGGTTGTATTACGGGATGGTACTCAAGAAATGAATGCAAATCTGAACATGAACAATAACAAGATTATTAATCTTGCTGATCCAACAGGTATAAATGATGCCACAGGAAAAGGTTACGTTGATCGATTATTTTTGGATTCGCTTCGTTTAGATGGTTCAGCTCAAATGACTGGAAATTTAGACATGAACAATCGACGAATAAAAAATTTAGCTGACCCTATAAATTCTAAAGATGCTGTGAACAAACAATTTTTAGAAACACACACTACGAACCTGAATTTGTCCGATTACTTAAAAAAAGACGGTTCTGTTATGCTGACTGGAAATTTGCACATGAACAATCAACGAATAACGAATCTCGGAAACGCCACACATAATCAAGATGCCATAACTTTGAAGCAAGTAAATGATGCTTTTTCAACTATAAGTACTGAAAATAATAAATACACAGACCAAAAAATAGCTGAAAGTCTTATTAGTACACATCAAAACCGTAAAAATGTGTTAAAGTATGCAATGGATGATGGGGAATTTACAGAAGATTATGGAATACAGGATGCCAATTTAATCGCCTATAATGACTCACCTCATAAAACGAACAAAAAAGCATTCTCTTTGAAGGTTCAAAAAACAAATGACGGATCTAGTCTGTTTAAAGGAAGGTTTGATTTTAATTTGTTCAAGATGATACGTGATGATTTTAGTGATAACTACACTGTTTGTATTGAAGTATATTTCGAAAAAGATGGTAGACATGACACAGAGTTCAACAGATTCAACATACAATTTGAAAGACTGAACATGAACATCGACAATTACAACACAATAAAAGTCAATACTGATTATAAATATTATCGAAGTATATTGAATTTGAGTCCTGATGGTACTTCTAAACAAATCCAAAGAAGGTTATATGTAACTGTTCAATCTACTTATGACAACCTTAGTCCTAGTCTGTTACCTTTATACGTTCTAATTTACGGCATTAAAGGTGAAGCTAAAAACGATCTCGATTTTACGATCTATGATTACGAAAAAGCTTATGAGGTTGCCAACAATGAATTTCAAATGCATGTACCAATCGATATGAATAACAACAAAATAACAGGTTTATCATCACCTGTCAATGACACGGATGCAGTCAATCTGTCGTACCTTTTTAACACAAATCTTGTATCTTATTTATGGGGAGAAACATCAAGAGCTTCAGTTGTTACTGAATGTATTTTTACACTCATTGGAGGGTATGTAGCAATGCCAACAGATATGTACATCGCAGCTGTAACTTTGATTACTGATAAATTATATCCCCTTTCAAGCAATCATAGGCTGACAATAGAAACAACAAATACATCCGTTTATAATCTCGATTTTTCTTCAAAAAGAAGCATCGCTGTAAACATTAACAGACTTTTCTCGAATATCCAAAAATTAAAAATTACATATTCAGGCACTGCAGACTCAAGAAAATTTCATTTTATAATTTCACATAAGTCTTTTGGTCGTTAAAATAATATGGCATTATACGTTGAAAAAACAATAGTAGACCATCATACTGTCTTAATGCAAAGGTATAATATAACGTAAATATATATGTATATCAATTTATTGCTTGAATATGTGACATACAATTTTGAAAAAACAAAGGAAAAACATCCAAACATTGACGATAAAATATTAAAATCAGCACTTGTTTACAGATACCTGCATTTTTATCATCTCGAAAGAGATATATCTATAAATAAGATTCTTGAACTCAATAATGGTGAAATAGGTCTTCTTGGATCAGGTAGTGGCTGTCTAACATGGTTACTTGAAAAGATCTTCGGTTGGATTGATATATTAAATTCACATAGTGTATTACATGATGCTTCCGGGAGGTTTTATGTCCACCATAAGCTCGGTAGAGGGTACACTTATGCTATTTCAGAAAAATACACAACTAAACTGATTAAAAGATCACCTTTTTGTGGCCAAGTCAGTGGTATACTATATTGTCTATGCAGACGATTAACAATCTAAACTATAATCATGGCAGATCGAAAAAAGAGAATATTCAGCTGGAACCATATTTCAGATTCACTGACTGAAGATCAGGTTGACGAACTAAAGAGCTATTATAAAGCGTATCATAGGAAATGCTGGGCTTACAAGCAGGCTGTAAAACGGTTCAAAAGATTTAAATTGATAGGTAATAGTATTTCTGTTCTAACTGGAGCAGGTGGTTTGGTTTCGGCTGTTGTAACTGGCGGTATAGCCCTAGTAGCAATAAGCACTTGTGCTTTGTTAATCAAGTCTTACATGGATTTCCAATCACTGGATCTTAAAATACAAAATTGCACATACGCATACCAAAGTTATCAACATCTATTGAATTCAATAAAAGACATGTTGAGAAGCGGTGAATTTCAACCATCGTTTCACACACAATTAAAAAATGTAGATGATTTTGTAACTGATGTTTGTCCTAGTGTTGACAAATTCTACGCAAAATACAATGACAAATTCATTCCTTAACTATCACATTTATTTTATCGAATGATAATGCTAGGATGTCTTGCCAATATCGTTTATAACTTTCAAGTGACTTTTTAGACTTTGATGTCTTGACCTTTTCATAAGGAAGATCAAGCATTTTAAATATTTGTTTCAAAATGAAATTTATGTTAATCATACGCTTTCTGTCTATATTCACAGATTTTACGACCTTACCAATTTCATCAAAAATTCTCAATATCTGATCTCTATTTTTCACGGTTATCTGAAAACCATTTTTTACAGCTATATTATTCATTATGTTTTCTATATGATATTTTCTTTGGTAAACACTTTTACGATGGAATCTATGCTTATTTGAGTGAAAATCAACAAATTCTATAAGTGGTTTATAGCCATTAACTGTCCCACATTTTTTACAAACTAGCATATTATTGTCATTCACTACATCAGGTTGACTGCAGCATTGCTCAATTTCTTTCGTATGTTTCGAGATTTGCTTATTACAAAATGGACAGATAACTTCTTCCATATTGACAAGTTCTTTATGCAGTTCTTTGCAACTCATTATACTATTATATGAGATATTATTTTAGGTTTTTTAAAAACATATAGTTCCAAAATAAATTTTGCGCTGGACCCATTCTGCCTCGCCACGGCATGGATTCGCAGAAATATAAAACATATAGATTTCCAAGAATATGAGACCGAAAATACGAGATCAATAATAGTAGAACAAAAATAGTAGAACAAAAATAGTAGAACAAAATATGGAAAGCCATTAAATGGAAAGTAGTATGGAGTTGGGTTGGTATGAGAACATTTTTGCAAAAAATGTTCTCGTACCCCCAACTCCTATACTACTCTCGAATAGAGTGTTTAATCTTTATTTAACCACGGTACAATTCATCAGCCATATAAAAACCATATGTACAATTTTAAAACCAAGTGTAGATAAACTATGT
Source organism: Montipora capricornis (assembly GCF_036669925.1). Taxonomy (NCBI): domain Eukaryota; kingdom Metazoa; phylum Cnidaria; class Anthozoa; order Scleractinia; family Acroporidae; genus Montipora; species Montipora capricornis. Next base: position 60,080,808 of record NC_090885.1, read on the forward strand.
AAACTACATTAACTATCTTACTCAATATCATACAATAAAGCTGCTTTCCATGAATGCCGTGTTTAGAATAATGGCTTAGATAACCTCTTTAATCAGACCTTTGAATTGATTGAGGGACGCTGCTTTCCTTAGTTCTAATGGCAAACTGTTCCACAAAACTGCGCCACTATAGCTAAAGCTGTTTTGTAGTAGTTTGTGCGCGGTTGCGGAACATTTACCTTATTCACAGAGTCTCTCAAACAATTACCAGAATCGCGATGGACAAATTTCGAGCAGAGATAATCAGGTGCTAGTCCCTTTAGGGATTTAAATACCATTGTTGCTCTTTCAATTTACCTTTGAGAGACTAGGGTTTTCCATCTTACGAGTTCAAATAAATTGTTGACATCAGCGTCATAGTTAGGGTAGGTCAAGACACGGGCTGCTCTGTTTTGTAGTTTTTGCAGTTTGTCCTATAAAGTTACTCCACAGTTTCCCCAAAACAACATTGCAGTAGTTGAAATGGGACTTTGTGCTAGGGCCTGACAAATAGAATGTAAGGTCCCATAGGGACAAGATGCCTGTTTTCACTCACGTGATCAGTAGCCCTGTTTTTCCTTCGAAACAAAAGAAAACGTTTGAGTGATGATAGAGCTCAATTCCCGGAGACGTCACATGAAAACAGTCTATAGCCGCGAAACGCCAAAGTTATTGAGAGGAATGCGTGACAAACTAAATGTCATGGTAGGGGATCAGGCGTGTTGAATGACGCCCGAGTTGGTGTGGAGTAGATGAAGATGAAGGACCCCATGAAGATCTGAATGAGCATGAAATGAGTGAGGAAGCTAGTGATTCTGATGAAGGCCAGCAAGAATTCCATTCGAATCTCCAAACTGTCCGGTCTTAGTTATCAAATAGAAATGTTCAATTAGAGATTTTCGATTGACGTTTCCAGAGCTATAGCTTTTTGATATTGCAAAATTGCAATTTTAGAGAGGGCTTGTGTGCAAATTCTTCTAAGTTAACTTGGCTTCATTACCAGCTGCTTTACGGAAAATGAGCCCACAAGGTCAGGTGTCTGACATTTGCAGACTGCCGACTGCAGACAAATAGCGCTGATCCCATTTCAAATAGCGCTGATAAACAGTATTTAAGTCTAAGAACTCATTTTAAACCCATTTTAAAACGGTTAGCGCTATTTGTCTGCAGTCTGTAAATGACATACACTGCACAGACACCGCATAAAGTCCGGGTGTACTATATTTCGGCTGGCCAAACCAGCCTTCTTCAGGTACAATGAGAGTTTACAATTTGAATTGCTTCTATGTACATATATATACAGTAAATGGATGTTGACGTAATACTTGAAAGAATGTGATAAAACATGGCAGTTACAGAGATTTTGAATTCAAATACTAAGAGTCACGGAAAAATAACGGAAATCACTCAAAATAATAAACTGAAATCTAATACGTTTCTTCGCGGATATTAAGACCGTTGGGATCAATTGTTCTGCCTTTTAAAATTAAAAAAGCTTCCCTGGCCTTACAGATCGAGTCTCTGTTAGAAAAATTTTTTTCGATAGGAATTAATTGCATGTCCTTGGAGATGTTGTGGGGAGAGGAGAGGAAATGTTCTGCGACTGTAGTAGGTTTGGATTTGGTGTTAGCGTTATCTAAAGTGCGGCGGTGCTCATTAAAACGGTCTTTTAAACGTCGTTTAGTTTCTCCTATGTACTGTAGATGGCATCTGTTGCACTGAATCATGTAGATAAGGTTTTTAGTTTCGCACGTTATGTGGAAATTAATTGAGCGCGTTTCGCCAGTAGAGAAGAAATTGTAGTTTGCTAACACCAAATCCAAACCTACTACAGTCGCAGAACATTTCCTCTCCTCTCCCCACAACATCTCCAAGGACATGCAATTAATTCCTATCGAAAAAATTTTTTCTAACAGAGACTCGATCCGTCCATGGAAAATGTAAGGACAGGTAGCGCAGTTTTTGCCACAGCGAAAAGAACCGGAAGGAAGTGTGGAATTAGAATGAGTTACATTGGGGGACAGTTTAGCTGTAACCAGCAGGTCTCGAAGGTTAGGGGAGCGCCTGAAAGCCACAACAAGTAGATGTAGGAAAGCATTTTTGCAGCGGTCAGAAGAAAGAAGTAGATTGTAGGTCGTTATGAAAGGTATGCGTTTGGGTTTGTCCATCTGTTTAGGTTGTAGGGTATGTGTGCGGGGAATGTCTGCAGCCCGTTGTATTTGTTTAGTAACAAAGCTGCGTTTGTAACCTCGTTTCAGAAGGTTTGGCCAGCCGAAATATAGTACACCACTAAAATCAAATCAAATCTACGTTGTATCGGCTCTTGCTTAAAATATTTCATTTCAAGAGCACGCTTTTAAAAGGTAGTAGTAGAGCAAAAATATGACAGAATTTCAAAGAATTTCAAACCAAATCAGTATACATATGCTCAAAAACGAAAACGGAATGAGAGTCAGTTGTGCGGTATCCGAAAACATAAATGATACAAATTGACTTAATGAAAGGTTACTACCGAAAGAAAGCTACCTAAAGCAGTACGTATGTGCATTTCAGTGAGCTACGGAAAGTTTGAGTCCATAATGTTATCCAATGTTATCCGTTTCATTGTGAACTCATTTTCTTGAGGTATACGTAGTATACGTAGTATACGAGATGTTGTTAACTTGAACTCTAGTAAATATTTCTGTCACGCAAAGTAACGAAAGGTTTCTTTTGTTCCATTTATGCCCTGTATTTGTATCGTTATTGAGGCTTTTCCAGGGTAAATTATGACAAGCGACATGCCCTAAAAAGTAGTGACAAATGACATCCTTTCTTTAAATTTCCGACAGCAACGGTCACAGCAACGTGAAACATTGACAAAGCAGCGACACGAAACCCCCCCCCCCCCCCCCCCCTCCTTTCCTGGCAGTGCCTCGTTATTGTTGCATGAGAAGTGTTTTGTTCTTGTTGTTTCTCTTCGAATAAAGTTGCATCCTCGTTTACAAGACTGTGATAAAAATAGACTTCCAAGGACGATGGTCAGTCGATGGTTTGAAACGCGCAATTCGTAGTAATAATTTACGACGCTGGCACACGTAAAAAGTGTTACCCATGCGGAAAAAACCCCGTACCTGGCACTGTTAAAAGACATTACTAGCAAATGTACTTGCCAAAAATAATTTGGTCACTACGTTTTCTGTTAATTTGGCCTGGACGGGAGAGTGTGGAAGAGGGATACTGAAGGGCTTACTCGCGTCCAATCGTCAGTTACTGCTCATTTTATTTTTAATACATGCGCGTAACGAGATTTTCTTTTTTCTTAATAGCCCTTTTTTCACCCTTACCTGTTTGGCCTCCCATGTGTTTCGATCATCCCTATAACGTTTACGAGATTACTGAGGACAAACCAGTAAAAAAAATTCACTGCCCTTTTAGGAGCCAACCATTAGAATCAAAGTGCCACTGTCGTTACTCGTGGATATGAAAGTTACCGCGATTGTTTAAAATTGGCAGGCTGAAGTTTTCTTTATCCATTAGCATTGATAGTTGGATAATTGTGTAACAGCACGGTGGGCTCTAATATGCAACTAGCATGTATGCATGCATGTATGTGAGGTAATCCCCTTTGCTGGAATTCAACCCTGTGAAATAAGTATACCATTTCTCCAATAGGCATAAGATTACTCTTTCACACATCCTCTATAAAGAGCTGTACCATGTGGTCAAATTTTGTTGCACAGATGACAGGGTAATTTTGAATAAGGTCTGATTTTTGTTGCCACGTCGTATTGTTAATGTCATCAGGTTTAGCAAGTAGAGCAGATCAATTCAGTAATATTAACACTTTTTGCGCCGGTTATACATTCCTCCAACAAACCTTGCGAATATTTATCACTATATTTGATACTGTTACACTTAGAAACAGATGATCTGAGCCATAACTGATCACAGCAAGTGCATATAAATTCAGGGCCATGTGTTATCTTATCACGAAAAAGACTGAATCACTTTTGACATGGAATGTATAGTGGAGTCTTGACCTTGAAAAATTTCAGTTTGGTTTAGCCTTGAGCTCTGCATAGCTTTACTTAAATGGTTTTATGCTTTTCTGTTTTGGTCACTGATATGTTCTGGATTGCTTTTCTTTTCCCTGAACTCTTCAAGTGATTTTGTTCTGTGACCTCAATGGCGGGCGATTGAACTGTCGAGCGAGCTTGATTTGGCAGGTAAATCAGGGACAACGTGTCTATATCTGGAATTCTCTGACTTTCAAGTGCCTTCAACTACATCCTGTCTCCTTCGATTAAAATTTGGTCAACTGTAGCAGTATCCCAGTGCTGCACTGGAAACAACTGTGCACACAACAGCGCTGAAAAACTCATAAAGCAGTATTGCCTTCCCCTGGAAATTTCACTAAAACGTTCGTGATCTTGATGACTACTTCCAGCGATTGATAAAATTGCGTTTAGCCTGATAACACTGTTGAAACGATAAATCAGTGGGCAACCATGTGCGCTGAGCACGCACAATTCGGAAACTACTGCCGCTGATCCACCGTACTGCAGCTACTCAAAATCATCGCCACCGAAAAAAAAAAGAATCGAGAGAGCTCACAGATTATAAAGCGCCCAGGCCCCACGCGGTCTATCAAGAATAATGTTGCTGCTTCGCTAAGGCTTCCCAGCAATAATCTAACTGAAGTGCTGAAACATAGTGTCTTCCATCTAGATGTCCAATGTTCACAGTAGTTCCCTGTTGTCCGCTTATAGGACTGATAATAGTTACTGGTGCCCACCCCTCAATGGATTCATTTATACGCAAACTGCTCGCACAATAAGTGCATCACACCATGTATGTTGCTGTGACAACAAACGCACAATTGCTCGGTAATGGGTCCAATAAATTTTTGACAGTTGTTTCTGATGGATTCAACTCCAGCAGCATGCACATTCATGTGATAGGATCATTGTATAACTGGTGGGCAACAGAAAAAAAGAAGCATGAACCATCTGAGGTACACTCTAGTGCCTTCAATCCTTTTTGAGCTAATCGAGCCCGGCTGCAACAGTGCTAGAGAAGGATTTCTCACTATTGTATGTGCTGTATGTGTACTCGTTCTATGAGCAACAGGACCTGGGTTCGATTCAATGTCTCCTGATATCAAAAGCTTTTCTCTTGATAGACAATAATTCTCATTTTGTTGGTTCAATTTTGTCGAATGCGTAGTAGCAGATTGATCTTGAATACACAATAGAACTGACAAGTCTTTTTTGTGTTTAGCAGTCCTGCGGATAATACGATAAAAATGACGATTAGAATCTCCTACTTTCGAAGATTGTTACGTCTGAGTTGCGGTCTAGGTATAGAGATATAATATTTTCCAAAGGCAAGAGATGAACACTTTCTCAACCCAGACGAGCTCGGTACGTCCTTATTTAAATACTGCACCATACACTTTCTAATTACCTTGTCTTTCTGAAACAAGCTCGACGTTTTCTTGTAAGGAATTAATCGTGGAAGGTTCTCTGTCCCAGGGAGGAGATTGGTACGGATTTCTCATCAGTTTTCGTTTCATAATCAGTGACCGAGTCTTTCGACAGTTCTTCATTATGGTTCACCACACAAGTACTAGTGTCTGGAAGCATGGATTGCTTGGTTGCCTCACTGTTTTTCATGTCACGGATGTTGTTCAAGTTCTATTCATGTGGCTTTGATGACTCATAGCTTGCAAAACTTCGTGATAGCTTTGAAAAACATTGGTATACTTTGAAAGCTTCGATGTTACTCTCCAAATGGAATTTATTTATCCCCCGTGAGCTTAGGGGATGAACAGGCACTGTCTTCTCACCATGTGTCAGACTGTCGATTCCATTTCTACATGTATTAAAGTCTTCGCGTTGGTCAGTGAAAGGCGGTACACAATTAATTGCACCAATCTGTACTTGTTCTGAATATTTTGCTTCACCTTCGAAGAAAGCCATTTCTTTAATTCTTCCGTTTCTTGCTTCTAAATGCAGCGGAAGGTACTCAAACACTTAAATATAAAAGCGACATACAGCAATGGCGGCGCACAACCTCGCGAACAGGAAGTCACAGCTGGCTAAGGTGTGTTGTGATTATCCATCCTGATTGGCTTATTAGATCAGACTTCCGGTTACGCAGGAGTGACACGTTTGCACAAAGAACCTCACCAAAACTCGTGGATATATCCACGAGTAAAAATGGCGAAGGTGGGAGTATTCAGTCTGCAACCTTTTTCTTACTTGCAGGTTATACGTATCTTTTCAATTACGTTTACTTGCAGATTTTTATCAGTTTTAGTTGTGGTTCTTGCCAGTGCATTTCTCCTCTACTCTCGACAGATGTTAGCAGGTATTAGAAGTGTCGTAGATTATTACAACGAATTGCGCGTTTCAAACCATCCACTGACCACCTTCCTTGGTAGTCTATTTTTATAACATACGTATGTAAGCGAGGATGCAATTTTATTCGAAAAGAAACAACAAGAACGAAACAACACTTCTCGTGCAACAGTAGAGATACGAATACACGACATGAATGGAACAAAAGAAACCTTTCGTTACTTTGCGTGACAGAAATATTTACCAGGCTTGAAGGTCAAAAGTCCAAGTTAACAACATATTGTATCAACCTCGTTCCCAGGGTCTTCTC
>NC_090885.1:60092479-60109979 GCF_036669925.1 Montipora capricornis
CGTCTTGGAAGGTAAATTTTTGACTTTGCAGAAACAATGGTCAACCTCACTCAGAGTTTGGGCGTGTTTTGAATTCGCTCATTTATTGTCAAACTTTACAACACTTGACAGGAGAAAAACCTTACGAAAACCCGGTATCTTGCTATCATCTGAGACAGATGCTTCACTGTTTGGCGGGTAAACATGCCGCGGTAACTTAATCACGGCGCCCGGTGAATTCCGGCGATGTCACTTTCGATTTTGCGATTTATTTGTGCAACCAAACAGTACAATAATAAAATTGAACGTAGAAAAAATCTCCCAAAATGTTTGTCGCTGATCGTAACTTTTTATAGTCTATATTCACGGTTCAAAACTAATGTTGTTTTCATGTCGTAAATATGTTATTCTCGAGCGACCGTCCTGGAAACTTCCTTCTGCTCTTTCTAAAAACTGTGTATCAATTTACTTTTGCATCAATATTTGTTTTTGCATAAAGCAAGCTAACAAAATCTGTACCTTGCTGAGTTAGCATTTCTCTGGTGGACACATTATAACGATTAACTTAACCGGCAATGGCGTCGAAAGTCATGTAGCGCGAATGGCGTTTTAGTAGATCTTTGAACAAAATATACCCTTATGAAGCTCAATAATGGCAAATCAATTGGATACTGAACAAGACAGGCGACAACATCGACAACAATCTGTCGCCCGTTGAGCCGTCTTTTACCAAGTGTGCTGTTATGTAGAACACTGAAGATTCGCAGGGCAGCGATAATAGTGAATTCAAAGACTAGACCAGGTGGATTGAATGGAATTTCAAGCGTTAAAATCGCTGAAAAGGTAAGATTATTGTCGAAGCTTCGATGCCGCAATTGCGTGTCTTCACCACATGTTCCTTTGATCTCACATTATTGTGTCTTCCGTCAAAATATTCGCTTGTTTTCGCTTTCGCTCGAACATAATTTACCTTTATTACATGTCCAGTGAATAGTTTTATCCTCTGGCATGAATTTTCCGTCGAAAAATCGGTTATTTGGGCGGTCAGTGTAAAACGCAGACTGCAGACTTCAGACTGCAGACCGGGGGTAAAATGCAGACTGAGGGTAAAATAAATATTTAAAAAACGAGTCATAAGGATAAAATAAAGATTGTTTGAAAGACAATCCTGTTTTACATCGGTCAACAACTCACATTATCATGACTGCAGGTCGCTGCACCTTTTGTGGATGCGATCGTACGCGTTGAAATCATCTGTGCTTTGTTTTTGCGCTTCCAGATGCATTGCAATGTTACAAATTATTTGTCACACCGGTACATCGAGGGAAATCGATCGAAAAACCAACAATTATTACTTCGAATACCTGAATAATCTCGGTTGTCTTTTTTCGGTGCAACGAAATGCACAAAGAATTTCATGTATTTCGAGCAATTAGGACGCGGGGATTTCATTGGTTAAGCTATGCGTGATAACCCCTAGGGAGAGGTTATAATTGAAAATTACATCTTCCAGATGCAAAACAAACGAACTTGTGAACTAAAGGATAAACATAACGTACACGAAAGCGAATGAAAGGATCCTAATAAGAAATTTTTACACCTCAGTCATACTGGCTTAAGCCGACTGAATTGAAACGTTAAATGGTTGCAAAATCCACGTTATCTCTGTCTTTGTTAATTGGTATTGTAGCCATGCGTGTCAAAATAAATTGAGTTATTGGGTAATTACTCGATTACTTTGTTCAGTGCAGCAAAATGGACAGTTGAATTACGGGGTGGTGACTTCTTTGCCTAAAAGCAACTCACTTAACGAAACTATCCTTTTTCCAACAACAACAAGGATTCAAACAGCTTTAATTCTTACAGAGTTCGATGAAAATCCGGATTTAAAACATGCGGTGGGGCAACCAAAGCGATGGGAGCTGTGTTAGGGTTTCAGTGTAAAAGTACAAACGGCTACTAACACTCTTATAACTCTTTTTTCATTATTATTGTATTAACGCGCAGTCTGCAGTCTGCAGCCTGCATTTTACCCTCTGTCTGCATTTTATCCCTGGTCTGCAGTCTGCGTTTTACACTGACCGGTTATTTGGGTGACTTTTGGCAACAGAGGTTAATTATTCGTAGTGCGATCGCTTCCGTTGCCGTTAGCAATGGGTCGCAAATTTGACACTTTTATCGCATTATCACATTACGCATTGAATCCACGTTATCTATTATTCCTGAAAATCTAAAAATATTCCTGCCTCATCAGTTTTCGGTCGAATTTATGTCCAAGAAAGCAGATAAATTGCAGAAAATTTTAGTTTTGCATCCAAAAATTCGCTAAAATGACCAAATTTTGCCTGGAAAACATATTTTACTGTTATTTTTCTTAAATTTTTTCGTTCAACTTTCGCTTTTATAAAATGTTTCAGTTGTCTGTAAATAAGTTATATGCTGTTGGAAAGCTTATTTTCTTAGCTTTAAAATGATGTATTTTTTTCCCCCTAACTTTAAATATTTTTTGAGCAAAAAAAAATATTTTTTGGCGATGGCTGATTTACCGCGGTTTTCTCGCGGTTGGGAAGTAGGAAAAAGAGTTAGGCCGGTAGCCAGGTTTTTAACCTCAGAAAAGGATCTGTTTCGTCGTACGAACGTGTGAGGACCTGTGAGCAAAAGGGCCTCTGCTGGTATGACTTCTGGGTGACCCCTTAATAACTTCTTACTAACCGAGCGCGAGGGCCGTACTGCCAGGGAAATATTGACCCGAGGTCGTGGCAGGACGGACCGAGCGCAGCGAGGTCCGTACAAAAACGACCCAGGGCCAATATTCCCCAGTACGGCTCGAGCTAGCTCGGTTAGTAAGTAGTTTATTATATGGTTTTTTAATTACCTTTTGCTTTGTTTTTGCAAGCCCGTAGTCGGCCCGCGGGCTAGTCACAATCAGCCAATCAGAGCGCGCGTTATATCGGCTACAAACCCCAACTTAAAAAAAATTGCCTGGAGTTTGAGTTTGAGTTTGTAAAATACGTATGAAAGGTGAAGTGAACTATATAATAGTCACGTTTATGGAAAATTCACCTAGAATGACCTCGTGTAGGCATTCACGTTAGTACCACGTGACGTCTGTTCGCCAGCTTGAACTGTACGAATTCCATTGTACGGTACATTTCAAAGGAGAAGTGATCTATTTTTATAGTCACATTTATTACAAGTTCACCTAGAACAAGAAGATCTTTCAGATCTTAAAACCGCGCTTTGAAAATTTATCTGTTTTCTTACCACTATAATCGCAACGTAGTACACATTCCAAAGCAGTCTTTGTTGACTCACTATGACTATAGACATAAAATCACCTGATCAATCTGTAGCACAACAACGACTACACACGAACTTATTGCACTATCACTTATAGCCGAGGTGAATTTTCCGAGGAATCTTCGATGACGAAATGGTCTTAATTAATCTGGAACTGTCATCAGGACATCTATGGGTATGAATGATACGATAATAACACTTTTAACAACTTACAGCTTTCTTCCCTAAAAGTCGCGATTAAATTTAATTGGGTTTTTACACGAGTAAAGGCCTAGCAAAGTAGTCACACGCGTCACTTAATTTAAGAATTACGTTATCCACGGCTGTCTTAACTACGGTGGTTATTTCCCTACCAATGAAACTTGAAACGTCGACATATTCCATGGATGACATAATGACCTTTTATGTATTCAATACTCGCTTCGAATCAACCGCTTAAATAACACAAAAAGGCATGATATATTTTGTACTAAATAAAGAGTGGAATATTCATAAAACTTTAAGTACATTAACGTTTTAACAGCTTTTGGCGAATACCGGTAACATCATATGTTGCGTGATTCGAAGTGCCACTGACTGTATGACCCAATAGAGATTTGGGTCTGCTCACCAACAAAACTAAATTTTATCTGTTTTCTTACCACTATAGTCGCAACGTAGTACACATTCCAAAGCTGTCCTTGTTGATTCACTGATGACTATAGAACCAAAATCACTTGATCAATCTGTAGCACAACAAACTGACAACAACGAATGCACACAAAGTTATTGCACCATTACTTATAGGACCTTATAGCCGTTGTCAAATCTCCGATTGCGCCATCATTCGTTGGAAAATTCACCTAGAATGACCTCGTGTAGGCATTCGCATTAGTAACACGTGGCGCCCGTTCGCCGGCTTGAACTGTACGAATTCCACTGTGCGGTACATTTCAAAGGAGAAGTGATCTATTTTTTTAGTCACATTTATCGCAAGTGCACCTAGAATAACGTTGTTAAGGCGTTCACCATTCATGGTGTTATCTAGTCGAGGCGCTTTACAGCCTGAAGGCCAGCCAAAGAGCGGTCTGCAATCCTCAATTGGAGGGAGTGTATAATAATATTCATTTGGCTGTGACCTCCTAAGGCATCCATAAGAGCAACCTGGGATCTGGTTGCCATGAGGCAAACCTTGGTAGTTGAGCAGTGAGAGCTGTGGTATTCAAATCAGTGCTTAATGACAAAATGTCTGGCAAAGCCTATCAAACAGCTCAAGGTTAAGTTGCCATTTATGATCTGAATGATGCTTTCAGGACAGAGTCTGCATCTACGTTAGCAGAGCCTGCAGTAGCCTACTTTTAGCTTCTGTTAGATAATGTTCGAGGCAAGTGACTCCATTGTTGCCACTTAAAAGCCTAAAGACCAGCCAGAGAGTGGTGCAATAAAATTATGTCTGTAGGTAATCCACCAGGAACAAAGTGTGACAATAATGAAATGCCACCGCACACCAAAGAATGGCAAGGTATTCATACCAATGTGTGAACGTAGTATCTGGAATAAAATCCCTGGTTAAGCTTATTGTGTTAAGGTTTTTGATCCAGACAAGTCACATTGTTAGCCTCCATTTATAGCCAATCGGAAGTTGCAGATTCGTTGCTTTAAACTCTAGCCCCGAAGGAAGCTTTAACTTCATGCTAAGGTGGTCTGGCTTTGGCTATGACTTCTTACTATGAGTTGAATCAGAGGTTTAGGGATGCCATGAAAGTCCATTTTACAATGAAGTTGCCTGGGGTTCATCAGTTCTTCTGGTCATGCTGATGAGTTTCTGTTTGGCGGAGAAACTGCTAAGAGAGTTAGAATAATAGCAGAATTTAAAAGAACTGCAACTACGTTTGTTTTCAGTTAGTATAAGTTTATTATTATGCACAATTTCCTCAGTTAGTGCCCTGGTGCTAAGAATTTGTCACTTAAATAATGTTCATTATTAATAATTAAGGGGGTTTGCAAGTATGCATCCTCAAGGCAGACCAAGTAACCCTTATTCTGCTTGAGGTAGTTTTCCGAGGGGTAGGTGCTTCCGAGGTCGTGGTACCCAATCGGGTAATGTTACTTCCCTATCTGTCTAGCCTTTCCTGAATGTGGTCCAGCCAGACAGGCCATGGTCCTTTCCCGAGGCAACCAACAATTTTGATATGTATGTACAGATGAGGAAGTCCACAGTTTGTTAAGCAACCAGGCACCTTAATGGTGGGACAGACTGAAAATTGCTTTTCTGAGCGGCTGAAGGTCACCTCAGATCCAGAAATCTTGGACTATGCAGAACGTTGTCACATAGAATTTACATATGATCCTTCTGAGCGACAAATTTTTAATGTTCAGTTTGTTATGTCTAGGACGTTTTCTCAAGCTAGAGGAACTTTGTGTGATCCGAGACACTCACTCACTCACTCACTCACTCAGCCGGCTGCGAGGCAGTCGGCCACAGCCAAAGCCCAAGTGATCAGAGATCACTGCATGAACTCGGGGAATGCTTGGCCTATTTTACCAAATTGGGCGGATGGTTCGCACAGACTGATGTTTCATTTTGAGAACTACAATGCAGCTCTTAGCTTTCGGCATTTTAAGTTGGATGCAGTCAACGCAGTCCTTATTTTTCGAACCCCGTGGGGAGCTTATTTGGCAATCTTAGTTTTAAAACTTACCTATTATTCTTGTCTCGTTGCCTTAAAGCACAGGAAATTCCTTCCGTTACCTTTAAAGAGTTTAACTTCTGTTCCCCGGGAATTTTCACCAAGGTTATGGAACATCCCCTGGCGGTCCTTAGGCATAAGGGGCTTTCAGTGAGTTTGCTTCTCTGGTAGTTGGTTTTATATTGCAGGGAAAGGATGTTCTTGGTTGCTTTCAAGCTATGTGAGAGTCAGTTCAATTATCATTAAAACTGTTTTGACCCCCACAATTGCAAAGGAAATCACTTTCTTGGTTCTCACTCTAGATTCTGACTTGATGAGGGTGTAACTATCCGATAAAAAGAAAGGGAAGCTGAAACTCTTGTGTTTAGAAGCTATCAGTGAGAAGGAGTTTACTATTCGCTTTGTTGTTCAGGTTATTAGAAAGGTATTGTCTATCACTACCAGGGGTCCAATTTGGGAAATTGCATTACCGTTATTTAAGACGGGATAAATTTCTAGCCGTGGCCCATAATACAGGGGATTATGATGCCCTCGTGTTTTTATTTTGCTCAGTTAGGGCACTGAGTTACAAATGTGGGTTGAGAATGTCCCCCAGGCGTTTCGTTACATTGATCATCCACTAGTGGCTTAAATTTTTCAAACTGATGCGATTGCTAGTGGCTGGGGCATTACCTGTGCAACTAATGTCTCTTGCAGTCTCGGGAGCAGGAATCGCTGCACAGTAATTCTAATTCCCAAATGTTTGGGTAAGATAGAGGCCGACCAGGCCAAGGGCATCTTAGTGGTGCCAGCATGGACCTCTCAGGCTTAGTATACTCGAGTACTATCAATGATGGGTCAGCAGCCTTTGGTCTGGACTCCAGGCAGCCAGCTGCTGGTCCACTCGTCTGCTAGTAGCACGCATATAGTGCAAAATCATCTCAAGCTGATTGCATGGCCCATTACCTGGGTATTTCATCAGAAGTGACGCTTTTCTGAGTACGTTCCAGAGGTGTCGTTCTACTCAGAGACACCACAGCGTTTATCCTTTGAAATGGGCTGTATTCTGTAGTCAGAGAGAGTTCCCTCCACGCTCCCCGGATCTAGCCCTTGTTTTTAGAATTCTTATAAAGGGAAGATATAGTTCGCGTCACTTATGGTCATTAATGTACCAACCAGAGCCTCGTTGGCGGTCGAAACGAAGGCTCTTTTGTTCCTGTGGTTGGCACATTTGAATAACAAGAGTAATGTTTGTAAACAGATAACTTCCCTATTCCGAGTTCCCCTATATGTCATTCGGCCTGATCACTGCTACATCAGCTTTCTCTCGTATGATTAGCGCTGAGAATACCTTAGTTGGCTAACATCCAGTTGTTCGTCGTTTCTTGAACGGTGCCTTTGGGAGTAAGCCACCCTCAAATAGATTTTATGGTATTTAAGATGTGCAGCAAGGGCTGAAATTTGGGAGACTCGCACTTGCGTTAAAAGGAACTCTCGTTAATACTAGCCACGTTATTAGCGTTAGCAACAATATTTTGCTGCGACATAATATAAGCGATAGTTACCTGGAAAAGTTTCAAGATGAGTGTGTGTGTGTCTCGGTAGTCATGTTAGCAATGCTAACGCTGTTAGGAGCGTTTGGAGCTACAACTTAACTTTGTTCATTGCTTGTTTAGAAGTATTTGGTAGTTTAGACGTAATTTGTAGAATAAAATGGATACATTAGGACATTGTAAACTTGGAGTATGTTTGGTGTTTTGGGCTCCTCATAGTGTCCTCACAAGCTTTGAAGGCTTCATGTCAGTACCGGAGGTTAGGGTTTATGAGATAGAATTGGAAAGTTAAACGAGACTTACCTCTAAGTTGAAGTTTGACTTGAATTCTATCTCATAAAGAGTAGTAACCGAAAGTGCCTGACGTGAAGTACGAGCCTAGTCTGCCGGGAGTGACGTCACAATCATTGTTTCAAATCTTCCTCCTCATAGTGGAGGAACATTTAGACACAGAAAGTAATTCCATAAAGAGGATTAGTAACCAAGGCCTGAGAGCTCGACACAAACACAGGGAGGTAGAGGTGGGCATGTCAGACACCTTCGGTTACTACTCTTTATGAGATAGAATTCAAGTCAAACTTGAACTTACAGGTAAGTCTCGTTTAACTTTCTAATTCACTAACGGGTATCTTTGGGCAAAATATGAGCTATCCGCCAAAATGGTCGTTGACGGACGATTCTCGATTCTTACAGACAGCCATTCTTAATGATTTGACTGGTCGAATGGTCGCCGTTGTTTACTGGCGTTAATGTTACAGTTTGTAAATGTTTTGGGTCGGAAATACGCCGTTGGTTACTGGCTTAAAATTTTACAGTATGTAAATTTTTTGGATCGGAAATACGCCGTTGGTTACTGGCTTAATATTTCACATTATTATATGGCAAAGCCAGTCTTGGGCAAATCCCAGCGCTCTGATTGGTTTTTTCTCGGTCGGGATTTTGCAGTACGGATCATTTCCGTGGAAACGGTCCAAGCCGTGTATTTTTGTTTTGGAGCAAAGCCGGCAAATTCATAATTTCCAACCACAACAGCGAAAAAAAAAACTGTGAATATTGTCATTCTTCACAGTGAAACTACCGTTCCTTGTGCGTGACAGATCAAAATCACACAACTGGAACGGAAAAGGAGCGAGAGTTAAATCAAAATGCAACTTTTACGCTTAGGCAAGAAGAAACCTAAGCTCACTTTCTGAGCAACAGTTTAAATACACGAGCGTTAAAG
Source organism: Montipora capricornis (assembly GCF_036669925.1). Lineage (NCBI taxonomy): Eukaryota > Metazoa > Cnidaria > Anthozoa > Scleractinia > Acroporidae > Montipora > Montipora capricornis. Next base: position 60,101,182 of record NC_090885.1, read on the forward strand.
AAAACATAGCACTCTTCTCCTTGAAAACAGCATACAGAAAGGAAAATACCGGTTTCAGCCTTCTAAAGAAACACAACATCAAGCTACGCTCATATGGATCGAAAACACATTAACTCCATTGGCTAGAATTCTATAGCCAATCAGAACTTAGCAAGTTCGATCCTTTCATCGAGTACAAATAGAGACAAACACACATGGTTTTTGCAGACAAAGCTCTTCACCTTAAATCAAGCTATCGGCAACTGATGAGATCCACATGATAGGATCGAAACCGCGGTCTTGCCTGACCAAATAATATGTCAGAGAACTTCCATCTAGAGTCGGGTTATCTTAATGCCTCGACAAAGAAGCGACCTAAAGACATCGGCATCAAATATCAAAAGAGCATCCACGAGAACGAATTAACTCCAGAGGTTCAAGGAGGACAGCTACTGACCATGGCCACAAACCAAAACACGCTGACGAAGTCAGAAGAACGAGTGAAAGAATTTAAAAAAAACAAAATGAACCCGGGCCCGGGTCAAACATTTAAGAACAGAAGATCTCTCGCTTCTACCGCCGATGAATATATCAGTCGAGCCTAGAATTAAATTGGCGCAAAAGCGAGACGCCATAAGGTCACATTCACATTACTGCTGAGAAAATCAACACCAAGAAACTAAAAACATTACTTTCGAGACCAACTATTTTCTTGGAAGAAAACGTATCACACAGCAGTATAGAGATTCAAATGTAAAGCCTCATAGGGCAAAAACCATTGCTAAATGAATACTACAGGAGCCGCCTAAAAGAGGCATCCATTCAAATATGTACTCAAGAGAGCAAAATAGGCCTTATCACGGTTTTCGACGCCATCTTGACTGGTAGGCAAAGCGGTCAGAAATTACAGTGTTTGTATGAGAATCCGATAGCAAATAACTTCTTCCAAAATTGAATTTTTCACCATTTCTGAATCGCAACGTTAAAATACTAGGTAGAAGGTTGTATTCACCAAGTTTGAAGTATGTAGCTTGGCTAGAAGACGCTCAGTTAATTTTTTGAATTTTCCACACGTTTGTCTGTAAATTTGGCTGGGTAGACAAACGTCTAGACGCAGTTCGCGGGAAAAAATTTTTAAGACTAATGTATTGAAAATTAAAAAAAAAATAGCTCAGCGACTTATAGGAAAGCTACATCCTTCAAACTTGGTGAATACAATCTTCTACCTAGTATTTTAACGTCTTGATTCAGAAATTGTGAAAAATTCAATTTTGGAAGAAGTTATTTGCTATCGGATTCCCATACAAACACTGTAATTTCTGACCGCTTTGCCTACCCGTCAAGATGGCGTCGAAAACCGTGATAAGGCCTATTATGACAAAGGCAACAGAAACCAGACCACGTACAAGGGGGTCGTGTAGGCCTGTCAACTCTTTTTAACACTTCACCAAGGGTATCTACACAGTTTCTGAATTGTCTAAACCATTTAATGTCTGTTTTATTCATTTCACTAAAGGTGACTTGTCCATTTGTGTTTTAAATATATCTTTTCAAATTCTGATAAACCGTTCTACAAAGGACAATTAAACCATTCCGGTTTATTCTTAACCATTAACTAGGCTTGTATTTTTGGCGGTGACGGCTGCCCATAGATGCATCTGTTGCTTCATACATTCAATTACTGTACTAATTGAGCATGAAAGCATGAAATTTCATTTTAAGTACTATTTTGAACTTGTATAATTATTATATAAAAGGGGACAAAGGGGAGGACTCCTCTCTAGTTTGGCACACACATTAGACGTGAAGCTAGGGTCATCGGTCACTTCAACAGAGAAGATTCCTTGTTCGGTCCACACAACAAATTGACAATGTTTCAGCCCACTTACAAACATTAGTACTTTGAAGTTGATTTCAAAGCAAAACCGTCACCATTTGTGTATTACGTTTAGATCGCAATTTTATCTCGTTAGCACAGTATCTTCTTCATTTCATGGTTCAGGTTTATTTCATTATCGCCTCCTCGTTATGTAATTTAGTTAAGTTTAGTCTCTCGGATTACGGTATATTTGAGGGGGTCTGAGGAAATGATTGACTTTATATCGCTGTTGTGATCGTGATCGTGCTATCCCAAGCTTTACATATCCATCGCTGTGTTTTTTTTTTTTTTCAAGTACTTAGGAGCTTCACCAAAGTAATTCGGTTAATGTTGTTTCCATGCTTGGTTTAGCTGCTTGTTTATTTTTACTTATTAGTTTCCCGACGTATACATTATGTTAAATCGCTTCATCGCTATTCATCTATTGTATTTAGTTGCGCATTATTCTTAGTTCGGTTGCGTTTTTAATTGCCTTTTAGTTCGAACCGTAATCGTTTATCATGACAACCACATCGCTACTCTTCTACTTGGGAATAAATAGTGTTAATTTTCATTAACGATTCTGCACGTGTTGGTTTACGTTAAGCGTTCAATTTTGCTCCTAATTTACAAAGCTACCCTATCCCGTGACCTTTCGAAGGTCACATTGTTTTGCCAACGATTTCCAGGGTGAAGAATCAGTGCTAGCTTCTTTTGGGTGAAGATCTCTGTGTTTCCAGTGTCACTTACATTCTACAGTGCTCAGTGGTCCTCAATGTTATACAGTGCTCAGTGTTAGAACACTGGCATTTCTGAATATTATCGCTCCAAGGAATGGCTTTGACTTTGCAATCCAAAAGCCGTTAGAGATCAATTCCAGTTTGTGGTGGGTATGGCTCACAACCCACTTACATGCATTGCAAGCACTGACTTCATGAAATAGCCCCACTCTCTGGCATTTTAGGGTTCCATTGTTTGTTTACAATTTCTGGGATGTTAGTGCTTATGCTATTTTCTATTTTCGAATTCCCCATAGTACATTTCGTTTTCCCCCCAAATAAATTTTACATAAACTATGGTTTTCAAATATTCCCAAGAGCATTTGAAAACAATAGTTTATGCAAAATTGGGGGGGGGGGGGGAGGGGGGAGGGCAAACAAAATGTATTATGGTGCATTAAAATATGGAGAATGGCTTGTACCAACTTTGTGACATTTTTAGCACTATCAAGTTTTCTTGAGAAGACTCTCTTGCACTTTGAAGCGGTTATGAACCCCAGTCCTCATATTGCCATTGCTTTGTCGTGGCGCTTTCAATGTACTGAAAGACAACAACTTCCAAAACTTCTTCCATCAAAATGTTTGCTTCAGTCTTAGAAGCTCTTGTAGTTTATTCTTAATTCGTTAATACCACTCCCATGCTTGTTTTCATTTGATTTAGCAGTTTCATCAACTTTATCTGTCTGCTTCTGTAGCTGGTAATTGGCACATTACCTCTCATCTGGCAGATTAGTGTCTTCGGATGCAGGGACACTGATCTATGACTATATGTGTTCAATTTTTTTTTGGAAGGGGTGTTTTACTTTCTCAATCAACAAATCCTTTTCATGAAGCGCTTCACTTTGGCTACACTCTCATATACATGGACACACTCCACATTGCAGAGATTCCACATATTAAACCATCAGTAAATAAGCGACAATCACGAGGCTCTCCCAAAAGGGGTCCTTGTTCCCTTTAAATATTTGCTTGGGTTGCCTTGTTTTCCAAATTACTTTCAAACTTGTTCCCAGCTTTCTGATCTCTAAAATTGTTTTAAATTGTTTATGCTCCCTTTTTCCCTAAAATAGTTTGACAGCAGCCCAGTCAAAATGTTTTCGAGTAGTACTGAGGCAAGCTGGCTATAGTAATAGGCAGGAGAGGCCTTCGGACTCTGCTGTAAGGGCCGGAGCCCCTTGCATAGTTTACAGTGATGAACAAAACCTCGAAACAACCACATCCTGAATACCAAGTCTGACAAATGTGAATTTGAAGTAAGCGGCAGATATTGTGTTGTAGACGGCCAAATAGCCGACTGCCGGCGCATATTGACTGGGCTGATCGTCGTTATTGTTTCCCAGTTCCAATGAGCCATGTTCCCTTATTCCCTAAAACCCCTGGGAGGCCGGTCTCAACCAACGAGGGACTTGTAAGCGGTGAGGCCCTGTTTGTCGTATTCAGTGTAGTGGTACATTAAATGGATAACCGAATGGCGCCGAGGAGTTGAAATTGTTCATGATCTTGACTTCATCCAAAATGGATTGGGATTAATAAATTGTCTGCATCGTCGGTTTTGTCTTTCTACTAATATAAACGTCATTTGATTCAACTGCAGCGGCGATTGCTATCAGCGAAGACTTCAAAACCGTAAACGCGCTCACTGAAACTCCATGCTCCTGCAAATATTTTTCTGTGCGGAAGTCCCTCTTTAATAGTCATCTGCTTAGACATGTTGAACCTGGAACTGTTGCTAACAGGACTGCTTGCTGAAGTTCGCTAGACTTATTCGTCGTTTTCGAACTAGTAAAGGCCCACTGACAGAGGAGGTTAGATTTACACACACTCGAATCACATTCATTCTGTTTCGTTACTGACCTCAAAGTGCACAAATATATGACAATTTAATACATGGAGGTATTCGTAATAACATAATGCAAGGAATACATTTCGTTTTCGTCCGCCTAGCGATCCTAGCTGTAAAAAACCTGACTCACCCCCGTAAATCTTGTCGACATAGGAGAGTAAAACTATCACGTTCCACACCAAATCATAACGATGGAAGTAACTAGTGTCTCTGTTGGGTCACTTCAAAGTCCCACACAAAAAGAAACTAACATTCATATGTCCGATCTGCTCGAATGTCCGAACTTTCGCGGTTTGTTTACACAAAAAGTCACGTGATACTACATGTGAAAGCTGACGCTCAAAAGGTGAATTAGCTATTAGAGACCTTAGATCGAGGTTTTGCGATCTTACCACAAACGGCAAGCCGCGGTTTGCAGTTGGCGGTTTCATGTTAGCCGTCCGCCCATATTTGGACTTAAGATTCGCGGGTTAAATAGCCGGCTGCCATGTTTGTTTTCATTCGTTCGTTCACTTCTGTTTTAGCTGAGAAAAGTAAAGTCAAGTCTCTGCTTACGAGCCAGAAGGCCCATCAGGCCGGCACTTACTAGGAGTATTTCTACTCCCCCTTGGATAGGATGCTAGTCCATCGCAGGGTTATCCCCAGCATTAAATTAGCCGGTACCCATTTATACACCTGGGTGGAGAGAGGCACCGTGAAAGTAAAGTGTCTTGCCCAAGAACACAACACAATGTCCCCAGCCAGGACCCGAATCCGGACCACTCGATCCGGAGCCGAGCACTCTAACCATGAGCTAAATTCAAAGTGGAGAGAGAAGAAAAATTGCAAAGAAAGATGCAAGTTGCGCAAACACAGTTTGAACAGAACCCCTGTGATGAAATCGAAAATATTCTTGCAGAATAGTCTCGAACTGATTGCAATAACGGGAATTTGTTTTGAGGTGACGTTCTCGTTTCCGTTCCCGTCGTCGTTGCTAAGGCTCACTAGGGAGCTTACGCAGAACGACGACGCCGCCAACCAGCTGCGGGCCCGGGTTGCTCGAAGCATGGTTAGCGCTAACCGGCGTTAAATACCATGGACACCTATAGGTTTTCATACCTCTTAGTCCACGGTTAGCGCTAACCAGGCATCGAGCAACCGGCCCTTGAACGTCGCCTAAAAACATTATTTCCTGTTAATGTAACAATTTCGTTATAACCCTAGGTCGTTCAAAAAGAAAGTGTGTATCAACATTGCAGGACTAAAATTGGCATGAACGGTGGGGTTGTTTGGGAAAAATTATAAAATGTTTCATCAGGTTCTCACGTCCTCTTCACAACCTCAAATTTGGTCAATTGACGTCGTTGTCAGGACGAGGACGCGAAGAAATGTACCAAAATGCATAACGCACGTGCAGGGCGTGCAGATCTTTTGATTTTGCTCATTAAACCCATTGTTTTGTGGCGTTCCCGTAGCCGTCATCGTTGTCCTTGCGTAAGCTCCCTACTATTGCGCCGGAGTCTTCCTCAGTTAGTTAATTACACTTTCTTCCCATTTTAGGCATTTGCTGCTCAAGATGATCAAGTCACAGAAACTGACATTAAGCATTTCTTTTGGTGCAGTGTTGCTGTTGCTGTTTCTGTTGAGGCAGTACACAAAGGTCCCTAATGGTGCGTAAAATAATTTTTGTATAGCGATATTTCTTTTACGGTTTACAAACATTGACGTTACATTTCTTTTGATATTCGCATTTGCCAACCACCTGCAATTAGGTTCTCGTTGTCGTATTAATAGCAATGGCTGGAGTCACGTAATGCCAAAGAAATGTTGCTTGAGAGCGAGGCTAGTGAGTCTGATTGGCACATAAACAAAAGAATACATTTTTGGCCGCCATTTATGCATTTGGCCAAAAAAAACCGGTCGAACTTCTGACTGAAGTACGGAAAATGGAACTTTTTTTCCTGCAATCTCGGCACTTTTCCTGAAATTTTACCCATTTTTTAATTTTAGAATAACCGAAAGTGGAGTTTCAAGCAATCGTTTTAATAGGGTTCAGATTCTCAAACATAACAAACAGACCAACTAAGAGTAGTATCATAAAAATTTAATGGCTACCTGCTCTTTTTATCGTGAAGTTGTTCTTTCTGTCTGCTTGCGAATTCGCCGAGACACTGCAAAGTGTATGTGTTCTTCCTTTCCTGTAATCAGGATCACGAACGGTGCATTTAGTGGGCTTTTGCGATTTATCGCTCTTTGTAGAGATCGGCAATATGCTCAATGACACTTCCAAGTAAATAACTTTGGTAGAGATCCATGGAATGTTCCCCTACGAGGCATACTTCGTTTCACTCCCCATCATGTCTTTTCAATGCCCTGCTGTGGGCTCGTTTGTCTGGGTCGACGAAGTTTAGGCGATGGTTAACTGTGAGATGATGTTAGCCCTTGTCTTGTAGGCAATTGTAAACTTTCCGGCTACAGGTAGCTAGGGCTAATATTTTTTCAAGGAAAGTTTACTGTCAGAAAATTATGTGTGCTGGCGGATTGAAGGTTAACCATCATGTGCAGTTTTTTCTTGAGCATCGCGAAACATATCCATCTCCCAATGCACTTTGTCTTTGCCAACTGATTGCGTTTCCACACAGGTTTTAGACACAGAAGACGAAAAGTAAATTGTTTTCTTTGCACCACCCTATGCCTAAAACTATCACAGGGACTAACCTTAAGCTTAAACAGTGCCTTTAGTCGTAATTAGAGTTATGGTTAGCATTAGTAAAGGGATAGGTTATTTCAAGAGTAGTAAAACAGGGATCCCTGAACAGCAACGTGTAAGTACGGTTGTAGGTGCTCGGTGCGGCACGTGTATATAATTACGTATCATTCTTATGTAAATAGTCAGCCAGAATTCAAAATAAATATCCTTTACATGGTGTGAATTAGCAACTTGATACGTTAGCTCAGTGGTCAATGACAGGGACAAGTAATCCAGAGGTTTACAGTGGGTCGGAATTCAAGGCAAGCTGCGAGTGACATCATGGGATAAAATGGCAGAAAAAGCCGAGCGGGATTTGGAAAAAAGGACACGACGAAGGGATAGAAAGAGGAAAGCTGGGACGAAAACGAGTAACGGTGTGGGCGATGTAGGAATAGAGGAGAGAGAGGGAGGGAGAGAGAAATGAGATCCATCTTTATTCATCCCGTAAGTACAAATTACCCATGTATATATTCGATTCTCTTGGATGGATGGATGGACCGACGGACGGACGGACACGACGTATTGTTCTACAAAACAATAGCGCGAATGAATCATTAATTTCTTCTGCATGCATGATGAAGTAGGGACCTGTACGGAAATCATTCCTAAAAATAACCTTTGTTTAAAAAGGCTACGTGAACTTGATTTTTTTTTTTTTGACGGTGAAGCACCGATTATTTGGTTTGAAGATGAATCAAACTTTTTGCTGCGTTAACGATTTATTTCATACTTGTGAACCTCATTAGATTTGCAGACTTCTGTCTTCTCCTTAAAATGTCTTCGTAAATAAAATTATGATACAAGGTCGAGAGTGTTGCTCTGTTTGAATTATGAGTGCGAGTTGTGGATCGCCACAAACGATGTTTCCCCGCGCGCGTAAAACGGTGGAGCCTGATCGCGGGTTATTCGCTCTTTTAAGTTTTACTTTTCGCTTACATTTTGTTTGAACAAATGTATTAAATACAGGCCGGACTTGGCATATTCTTTTAATGAAATTCTATTATAAAACCGACTTATAAGCTGCATAGCCAATTTTTTTTTTCTGCCATTGAACATTGGGATGGTCAAACCAAGTAAGCTTAATTTTGCCTTAATTTTGTCTCTCTTTATAACCATTTTTATAATGCAATTATATTTGGCTGTTTATCGTAGGGGCTATGTTTGACAGGTTGTATTGGTAGATAGCTTTATTCAGTGGATGAGTGGTATTTAAACACTGGCTGGCTAATTTTATGATTAATTATCCACTGGAAAAAAGTTATCTGCAATTTCAACAGAATGTCAGTCATAGTATATCTTGTTTTCCTAGATTTATGATAACTTTTAATACATGCTCCCAGCTGAGCAGGTTTTCACATTTAATTAACAATATGTTGAATGCATTAAGATATGTTACTCACTGAACTCAAAGTCCGGCAGATGTTAGCTTTCTGAAGTTCATACATTTTGCAGGAATGATTTCCCAAACAAGGGGATATAAAGCCCAGCCTGACTTAAGTTTAAAATAAGGTGGGCTAATCCTAAGGTAATCATTTTCCTCGCAATCTGAAAGCTCATCAAACAGCATGGCTTGGGAAATCCTCTGTGGGCAAGGGGGCAATCATGGTT
>NC_090885.1:60119979-60122479 GCF_036669925.1 Montipora capricornis
GGACACAGCCCCTAAACCAATAACCTTCTGAGACACGGTCTCACGGTACACAGTACCACGGGAGATAAGTGGTAGAGGGGGGGGGGGGGGTAACCCTTCCCCTAAACCAAACAATAACACTCTGGGACAATAAACATTAACTCTTGCCCCTTAAAAATGGTGATATGCAATAGTTGTAGAAACATTACCACTCCGAAAACCTTGTTAGGTTTTGCCTCAACTTAAGTAAAAGGAAAATGACATTCACAATGAGTGGAGAACTGAAATACAAGCCCTATGGTAACTGAGCAAGGATGTACATGCAATTTAACACATAATGGATTTAACTCTGGATATGCCCATCTCCTTTACCGTTCAGGGCAAATAAAATGGCTCCTCGATAGCTTCGATAAAGCGCTTGATGGCCTTCCTCGTTCAAGTGAATGCCATCCCCGGTAAAAATGTTCCGCGAAGGATTACATAGTCCACGGTGTACCCAGAATTTCGCCCCGGGAATGCTTTTAACCGCTTCCTTCAGTAAGCCATTCAAATGCCAGACCCTTTCGTTGTATCCCGAAAATAACTGGTTTTTCCTGGACAAAACTTGACATAATACAAAACATCGTAGCTGTAACTCTTTTAACAGAAGCTCAACCAGGGCGAGGATCGACCATGCGACCGTGTCCGGGTCCGCGTCCTTGTCACATAAATCGTTCGAGCCGATGTCCATAATTACAACAGTGGGGGCGGTACCCCGAATCGTTTGTAAATCAAACTTGATCAGTTTGTCCACTGTTCTCCCCCCGATTCCGATCGTTTCGACCTTGCACGAGTGATCAACTCCGAACGTGCGTGAATAAAAACCACTGTAGTGGTTACGTTCAATAAATTCGACCATTCTTCGTACGAAGGAATGGCCAACCAACAAAGCACATGGCGAAGATTTGCAAGCCATCAAGTTACCTCAAACGCCCTACTTTGCGGCGATAATTCGCCTCAGAATAACAACAATGTCTATACTTAACTTGTTTGGCGTCCGTTCTTGGATTTTGGATCTACAAACCTCTTTTCCCGTAGTCAAGAAGAAAATATCCTACCAAATCGGCCTGCACGAACACAAATGGCGAACTGCTCGGAGAGCTCGAGTTGTGGAAAAGAGGACAGTAACGTGGCCTCATCTTCTTAAGTATTGGATGATCTAAGTCCCGGATGACCCCTAACCACTTGCTGGGAGACTGGCACTAACAAGCAACATAAAATCATTTATTTCCCTGGTGGGGTGAATAAATTTCCTTTAAAGTGGTACTATGACTTTAAGAAAATCACTTCCTCGTTCTCTTCAGATTTTGAAAGTGTGTTTGCTTAACACCCGCCTGGCAAAATTCTGAGCCTTGATTTTTATCCAAAGGCTGTTTTATTTGAGTGTAAGTTTTGGATTTCACCGTCGCCATTACTCGCGTTCAAAACTGACCGGCTGGACCTCAGAAGGTGGGATCTAGGGAAAAGTGACGTCATTTACTCAATAGCTTAAAATTTCAGCGTGTACAAGCAGTTTATTATATACGCATGCAAAACACGAGTTTAAAAATCTGAAAGCCCGAAACTCCCGTGCTGCATATTAATTTAGTCGGGTACAAACACATTGCATTCTTAAACTAGTGAGTCTTTGACGTCAGATTTTAGAGTTAATAATGGCTGACCATTAAATTGGAAAATTCCAGTTAAAATAAACAAGTGTCTTTTTTAAATTAAGGCTTAGAACTTGTTGGTGTTTTTTTAACATAGTTTTGAAATCCAAAGGAAAAAGAAATAAAGTCCCTCAGCAGGATATAACCCAAGATCAAGGTCATGTTGTAAACAGCAGTTTTTTCCCCCTTACAGTGGTCTTATTAACGTACTCTTCGTGCTATTTATCACCTGCTACTAGGTTGAGGCAATTCACATCCTTTTCGAAAGTCTGGAGGAGCCTGCTTTTATCAAAGCTCTGAGGCTGAGGATGGACTGGAAACTAGTCTTCATTTTCCTCGGTCGGCGCATGCGTTACAAAGACGCTTTTGGATATGCTTCGCACGTCTTGATACGTAAGAACACGATGCTTATGAATGGCGACTGTTACATCGATACGGGATTTGAACATTTGGATGAAACTATTTTAAGCAAGAAAACAATGTATGCATTGACAAGACATGAAACTGCGGAAAACGTAAGACTTTGTGGCGTGACTGATTTTTGCGGCCCGACAGCAAAATACATTGGCTCCCATGATGCCTTTCTTTTTAGGCTCCTTTCCCCACTCTCTCGGGAATTCCTGGATAAGGTGGACTATTTCAATAACATGTGGGGAATTGAGCAAGTTCTAATGTTTAACTTGAGAAAGTATGAGCGGTTCACGATTAAAAATCCCTGTCGAATTTTGCGCATTGTCCACCACCACTGTAGTGGCTTCAGAAGCGACTATGGAACAACAACTATTCAAGGAGTCAGAGTTGATCATTATTTGAAAATTTCAACAGATAATCTA
>NC_090885.1:60137479-60144979 GCF_036669925.1 Montipora capricornis
CTGCGTCTTTTTCGCAGTGTTCTGGTTCTGTGTTGGGCTCTGAGTCCATGTGTGTGGACGATAGAGACAGAGCTAGATGAGATGGTGAGCCAGCCGTTGCTGGGCAGTGGGTCGGGGGGGCTGAGGAGAGGGTTCTGGATCCCTCTCCTAGCCCGGGTTCTGTCAGTGTTTTGGGGGCCTCCACCGGTCAGGTGGGTGTGCCTCAGGAGGAGGTGTTGGATTCCTCCCCCTCTTTTTCTCCCCTTTCGGGGTCTGTATTATCCGTTGAATCATCATCGGGTGTTTCAGGAGATGGGGTGGACTCGGGTGATGATGCTCCGGCCTCTTTGGTGGACTCTAGACCTGTTAGGTCCAAAATTCCGGTCAAAGTTGGGCGTAATGGTTCGGGGGGGTTGCATTCCTCTCTTGTGTCAAGGGAAGAGACGGCGAGTTTGGTTCAGAAGCTAAAGGCAACTCTTCCGTCATCCACGGATGATCTTGTTGTTTCAAGGCGGGTTGGGGACTCTGCGCAGCCCTCGCCTCCGTTTGCCGTTCCTCTTCCTCCCCGGGTCAGTTCTCGTAGTTCTGGCTCGGGGATGGCTCTCCGTCCGTCCTCTCGTTCTCGGTCCCGTTCCGGGGACGAGAGGCCTCCTCTAAGCCCGGATCCTCATAGGTCTCGTCGTCGTGCTTTTTCGCCTAGCCCTGCTAGGCGCCGTTAATTTTAGCGTTGTCTCGCCACCTTTTAGTTTTTTGTCATGGGTTTGTCACTACTTTTTTGTTATATTATGGATCTCACTGTAATTTCTGTTAACGTTAATGGGTTGAGGGATGGTGACAAGCGTCTTGGATTTCTCCAGTGGTTGTCCCATCTCTCTCCTTCGGTAGTTTGTCTACAGGAGACCCACGCAGTCTCTAATGATGATCTTCTTTCTTGGTTTTCTCGTTTTGGTTATTTCTGTGCTGGTTCTTTTGGTACAAATCATTCTCGTGGAGTGTAAGTCTGTTGTTTGCGAGTTTGATGGTCGTTTTGTTTTGGTTGAGTTTTCTCTTCGTGGTTCTGTTTTTCGGGTTGCTTCTATTTATGCTCCTAACCGTAATCCTGATCGTGACGCTTTTTTGGTTCGTTGTGTTGACTCTATCGATCCTGCTGTTCCTACTCTTTTGTGCGGTGATTTCAACACGGTCCTGGACCGTGTTCGGGATCGCCGTGGGTCTTGTCCTTTTAATGTCTCTCGTGAAAGTTCTGCTTTGTTGTCAGCGTTGTTTTCGGATTGTTGTGTGGTGAATATTTGGCGTGAAAGGCACCCAAATGATTCTGCTTTTACCTGGTTCCGGCCCGAAGGGGCCCTTGCATCGCGCATTGACCTTATCGGTTGTCCGTATGCTTGGGTGCCTTATGTGTCTTCTGTAGACATTCTACCATGTCCTTTTTCTGATCATTGTGCTATTTCTTTCTCATGGGCTCTCCCCAGCTCCGTTCCTCCGGATCCGGGGTTGTGGAGGCTCAATCTTTCTGTTCTGGATGAGGCCGAGTATATCGACCTCATCTCAACTTTTTGGTCTTATTGGCAGTCTCGTCAGTCTTCTTTTCCTTCCCTTACTAGGTGGTGGGACAGCGGCAAATCCCATATTAAGCTTATAAGTATTAATTATTGTAAAGATCGTGGTAAATGTAAAGTAGTTGAACGTAATATTTTGTCTAGTCTTGCTGCTCATCTTAAAAGTCATATTGATTCTGGTCGTCTTTCTTTCCTTCCTGTATACCTTTCTACTCTGTCTCGTCTTCGTGCTATGGATGTTGAGGTTGCTCGTGGTGCTCAAGTTCGTGCCCGGGCGAGGTGGGTGGAGGAGGGTGAGTCCTCCTCTGCTTACTTCTTCCGGCTCGAAAAGAAAAACGGCACTGGCCGTAATATCTCGGCGCTGAGAGCTAGTGATGGTACTTTGGTTACGGATAAGGATGGGTTGTGTGATGTTTTTCGTTCTTTCTATTCGGATCTTTTCTCTGCTGCTCTTTGTGACTCCAATGCTCGTGCTGAGCTTTTTTCTAACATTTCTTCGCCGGGTTCTTCCTTTTGATGATAGTGAGGTGTGCGAAGGTCTTCTCAGCCAGGAGGAGTGTTTTGCGGCTCTTCAGGGCATGGCCCGTGGTAAAGCTCCTGGTTGTGATGGCCTTCCCATGGAATTCTATTTAAAATTTTGGCATGTTTTAAGTTTTGATTTAGTTTGTGTTTTGAATTCTGCGTTTGGGTTGGGTTCGTTGTCTCGCTCTCAGCGCCGGGGTATCATTACTTTATCATTTAAGAAAGGGGATCGTCTTGATCCCAAAAACTGGCGTCCAATCTCCCTGTTGAATGTCGATTACAAAATTGCTTCTCGTTCTATTGCTGCTCGTCTTCTTAAGGTTATTCATTTGGTTGTTGATAAAGATCAGTCTTGTGGTGTTCCTGACCGTTTTATTGGTGAAAATGTTGCTTTTCTTCGTGATGTTGTTGATTTTTGCTCTTCTTCTGGTGCTCCTGCTGCTCTTCTTTCTCTTGATCAAGAAAAGGCATTCGACAGGGTTGATTGGACGTTCCTTCGTTCTACCTTATAGGCTATGGGTTTTGGGCAGTCGTTTGTTGGGTGGGTTAATTTATTTTACAATAATGTGAGTAGTTGTGTTAATGTTAATGGTTATATTTCAAATTCTTTTAAGTTATCTCGTGGGGTGAGGCAGGGATGTCCCCTGTCCCCCCTCCTTTATGTTTTAGTTGCCGAGGTACTTGCTTGTAATATTCGTTCCAGTGGTTTAATTTCTGGTTTGTCTCTTCCTGGTTCATCGTCTTCTTTGCCTGTTGTTTCTGCCTATGCTGATGACACTACGCTGGTTGTTTCTTCTGTTCCTGGTATTTTGGCTGTCTTTGATGTTTATTCTTTGTACGAGAAGGAGTCTGGGGCTAAATTAAATTATGGTAAATGCGAAGGTTTGTGGTTGGGTGGTTGGAGTGGGCGCACTGACTCACCGGTTAACATTACTTGGTCGTCGGTGAAGGTGTTGGGGGTTGTTCTGGGTCCGGGCAATCTGGAGGAGGACAATTGGAGGCCGCGTATCACCGCGGTGGAAAATGCTTTGAACTCTTGGCTTCAGCGATCGTTATCTTATTAGGGCAAGGCACTTGTTATCAATGCCTTGGCCCTTTCCCGTGTGTGGTACGTGGCCTCTCTTATCCATGTTCCCCGGTGGGTCAGTGTTGAATTAAATACGTTAATTTTTAAATGTTTCTGAAGCGGTAAGCGGGATTTGGTCGCTCGTCGTGTTGTGGTTCAGCCTTCTTGTTTGGGTGGGTTTTCTGTCGTGGATTTTCGGTGTAAGGTTATGGCTCTTCATGTTCAGTGGGTTCGTCGTTTTGTTTCTTCTCCGTCTTCTTGGGTCTCTTTCATGGTTTTTTGGTATTCTTCCCGGCTTGCCGCTCCTGCGCATCTTGTTTTTTCTGCTCCGCTTTGTTTTTCTCCGGATTCTCTTCCTCCGTTTTATCGTTCTCTGTTGACTGCTTGGCGGGCGTGTAAAGGATCCCTTACGGCGTCTTCTTTGGATATTGGTTCGGGTATTGATTTTTGTCCTGTTTCTACTATGTCTACGAAGTCTGCTTATTTGTTTCTTTTGTCCGAGAATGCTGTCTCTCCTCATTGTGAGGAGAAGTTCTTTACTTTGTTTGGTTCTCTTTATTGGTCTTCTACTTGTCGTCAGCTTTTCTTTTTTGATTTGGATCGTCCTGTTATTGATTTATGTTGGAAAGTCTCACATGAGGTCCTTTACACGGCCGAGAGGCTTGCTGGTTTTGGTTATGCTCTTTCTACTGCTTCTTTTTGTTCTGCTCCTGTCGAGTCTCTTTGTCATTTGTTCTTTCACTGTCCTCTGGCTGTCAGTGTTCTGTCGTGGCTTCAATCACTTATGTTCTTGGCTTCTCCTCTTTGTCCTTCTATCTTGGTTCGTCATGCGCTTTTTGGTTTCTCGGCTGATGAGTTGTCTGTGGTTCCTCGGGTTTTTGAATGTTGAATGTCTGCTAGTTTTGTATTTGGGGGGCTCGGAATGATTTTCGTTTTAGGGGTGTTCGTCCCTCGGCTGTTGATGTTATGGAGCGTGTGAAGTCTCGGGTTCGGTTTAATCTCCCTTTGTTTTTCCGTCGTTTCCGGGCTGACCGCAGTCGTCGTTATTTTGTCCGTCAGTGGGGTGCTCGTGGTGTGGTGGCTTCGTTTCAAAATGATGCTCTGGTTGTTCATATTTAAGTTCTGGTTTTGGGCTGTGTTTGCGTGCCCTGGCCGTTTTTCTGGGGTGAACCAACGTCTTGGCGTTGGGTGAGTCTGTTGACGGGTGGCCTTTTATTGGTCACTTTTCACCCTTGTGCTGGGTCGTGCTCGTTTTGGTTTGTCTAGTTGTTTTTGAGTCTTTTTTCTCGTTTTGTCGAATTGTCATTTAGGAGTGTAAGTCAGGCGAGGCATCTCCTAGATGCAATTCTTCGATTTGTCTGTTTGTCTTTTGTTAATTGTTGGTAGGGGCAGGGTTCGATTCCCCGGCGAAGTTGGCGTGTTGGTGCACCCCCGTTTGAGATGAACCGTTGTGTTTGACGGATTCGTCGTTATGTCTGGCGGCCATTGCACTCACCCTACCGGGGGGCCAGCCACTCGCCTTAAACACAAAAAACATTGCTAAGAAAATTGGACTTGACAATTGACCCGGTTACCAATCAGAGACGCAGTAGGGCGAAGGTAAGGGAACTGCTTCAAATGAGGGAATGTGAGAAGATCAAAGACACTTGCTATCAAGGTTTATTTGTTCGAGATGCTCTTGCTGAGACATTTTGGTGAGAGAAAGAAACTGGTATCATCAAGTCAGCAGACCTAAACTGGGTTTTAAGTTTATTCATCTATCATACAGTAATTCTACCAAAGTAGATGTACCGATAACAGTGATTACACTTCATGAAAGAAGTGTGTTGAGTTATGACATGTAGGAATCACAGAGGATGTAAGATGAGGCACAAGGATTTTCAGAAAATTTGTTTCATTATATGTAAGCTATTAATTTTGATAGGTAGGAAGACTTGTTATCATGTGAAATGATATGGATGCAACTGGGTGGCAATGAAATTTCACTCCTAGCTGTCTAAACAATTGGCTGTAAGAAATAGTTCTTGATAACCCCTCCTGTATCACAACCTTCACTTTTACTTTCTCACTTTTAAAAGTGGACAAAGAGAATTTGTAATCAGGGTCATGAACCAAGGCACTAGCCTCGGTAGAAAGTTTAAATTTCTGTAGTTTTGTGTGGTTCCTGTTAGTTTAGGAGACTCTCTTTTATGAATAAAAACATATATGAGAGTTTTTTTTCCCTGATATTGCATCTGAGAAAAATAATCACCTTAATACAAATCATCAGACTTGTCAAATGATTTTATTATGCAACTGAAGGTTATAACACAACAATACTACCAAACTTACAGTGATTACCAGCTGCAGGGAAACGTAAAGCTGTAAAAACTGACATAACGTTTCCTTTCTTGGCCCTTGGACTACAAGGCGGCCAATTTACATTATCAACTCCGTTGATAAAACCAAATTCTTGGACTACAAGGCCTATCTATTTCTTAGTAATACTAATTTCAACTACATAACTTGTTTGGTCACTTTTCATTTTAACAATAATAAACATTTACATGGTTCATTTTGAAGTTTTGGTTAAGCGTTTGAATCAAAAGAACCTTTATGAGCATAGAAATTCCGCTGCTGGAAGTCAGAATTCAGTACAACATAATTTTTGTCATTCCTTTCAGAAATCCTCTTAGGCTGCGTTCCTTTGGGAAGATCCGGATCAGGATTTATGATCCAAGATCGCTCGGATCATGGCGTACCAAAGGAACGAAACTTTGGTTCGTAGGATCCGTTACCATGACAATAGGCGCGAAATTGCCGAGCGCGTGTCAGCGGACTGCAAAAGCGCGCAAAAGCACTAAATTTGAAAATAAAAACAACATGGCCGCTGCGTGTGGTGCAGCTGTTGTCTCATTGTTAGAGGAACTACTTGCTGATAATTCAGTGCTAGAAGAAGCGAGCAGTTGTGAAGATGATGAATTTCTATTTTTCCTGTTGATAGACAGTAAGGAAAGAAAAAGCCTTGTCCGTAATGATAATTACTTCGAACGCATTATACCACTCTACAGTGTTTCAGATTTTCGAAGTCATTTTCGGATGTCAAGAACTACAGTCAGCTGTTTGGAACGCCTTTTAGCTGCTTGCCCAGATCTGCCCCATGAACAAAGGAATGGAGGAAGACCTGTCATCGACTTAGAGAAGCAGGTATTGATTACGATGTGGATACTTGGTAACCCTGAGTGTCTGCGATCAGTGGCCGATCGATTTAACGTCACAAAATCGAGTGCATTTTGTGTTTATCGTAGAATCTGTGAAGCGATTGCCAACAATCTCTCCGGCCAGCTAATCAATCAGTACATTAATCGTAAAGGGTTTCACTCGCTGCAGTTACAAGTAATCTGCGATATGGACATGCAATTCACTGATGTGTTTTGTGGTTATCCTAGGTCTGTCCATGATGCGAGGGTGTTTAGAAATTCACCCTTTTTCCAAGATGCTGAAGCAAATCCAGACAACTTGTTTCCAAGAAATACCCATCTGCTTGGCGACTCGGCTTACCCTTTGAAGAGGTGGGTGCTTACCCCATTTCGTGACAATGGTCGTCTTACTAGACAGAAGAGATATAACTTTGTTCATAGCTCTACCCGAATGGTAGTGGAAAGATCCCTTGGCCTTTTAAAGGGTAGATTTAGGAAACTGAAAACACAAATGGAGGTTGATAAGATTGAGGATGCTCCTGTCATAATTGTGGCTGCCTGTGTGTTGCACAACGTTTGCCTGATGGACGATGAAGATGACATTGAAGACTTTATAGACGGTAACAATGATGATGATGATGATGATGATGATGACGATGACGATGACGACGATGATGCTCCACCATGTGCAAATGGTGAAGATAAGAGGAATCAAATAATGAGAAACTTACCTTGATTATGTTGATTATTCATATATGTAGTAACTGTGTGCTTTAAGATAGTGTTCTTGGGAAATAGGACATAAAATAAATAAGTTGCTCAAGAATTGCAGGCAGTGAAATATATATGCTCAATATTCCGTCCTGAGCTAATGTTAGTAGTGTAATTTTATCTGTAATTCAAGGCAAATGTTTCAAGCAAAGAAGTTAAAAAAATTGAAACTTTTCTTGCAGATGACAAGGTAGCCTGCTTGCAGGCGGTAGTTGTTGTGTCGCCACGAAACACTATCAGACGCCATATTGGAAGAGCGTGGGATAGGTCTGGGCCCCGTGACAAAACGACGGGGTGGGGGGTGGGAAGAGCGGAGAGAAAACCGCCTGCCCGAAAACCAGCCTTTTCTCGGTAGCTGCCCACTTTCTTTTGAGCTTCCGGTTGCATGTCACGCCACAATAATTGACAAATAAGTAAGAGACTG
>NC_090885.1:60149979-60152479 GCF_036669925.1 Montipora capricornis
CTAGCCAACGTAACAGGTATCTGTCCAGTCGCACAATAAACTGCTCCGGACTTTCGTCGAGTTCTGGTTTGGATGCTCTAAATTTTCGACGATAGCCGTCTTCGGTAAGGTCATATCTCTTCATTAACGCAATCTTTACCCTGTCATAATCTTTAGCTGCGTCCTCCGATAAACGTGAAAACACTTCTAGTGCCCGTCCAGACAACAGAGCACTGAGCTTCGATGCCCATCCATCTTTTTTCCACTTAGCTGTCTCGGCAAATCTCTCGAACCTCTGCAAATACGCGTCCAAATCGTCTTTACCATCAACAAACGAGGGGAGTTTAGGTGCCTTAACCCGATCCTCTCTCACTTCAGGACGTCCGTCAGCACTCTCCACAGCCAAACGTGCAATTTCCAGCTCATGTTCTCTTCTTGCCGCTTCAATAGCCTCTTTCTGTTTCAACAGCTCGGCTTCCATCTCCAATTTTCTTAGTTCGCGTTCTTGTCGCCTGGTTTCTCTCTCTTCGTCTTCTCTTCTTTTATCTTCTTCAAGTAATCGACGTTTCTCTTCTTTTTCTTCTTCAAACCGCCTACGTTTTTCTTCTCTTTCTTCCTCCAATTGTCTTCGTTTTTCTTCACGTTCTTCCTCTCTACGTTTGTCTTCTTTCTCTTCTTGTTCACGCACAAATTCAAGCAGCTTTTCTCCTTCCAGACCAAACTTTTCGCCAAGCTGAATAAATTTCTCCATTTTCACAGCACTAAAATTCCACGGCTCTTTCACTCGCTACAACCTTTTTTCCAGAGCAAAAACACAATATAGTCTCTTGTACAGTTCTCCTTACTTTAGCTGTAACTCCTTCTTGAATTGTCCTTTCCTAATTTCTGTAGTCGGCAAACAAATGAATTCCTCTCCCGGACAGGCCCCCAATGTTACGAGTTCGTGTGTTTTGAGGAAAGGTAGTTTGCAGACTAAACTGAACGCAGGGTTGTCGGAACAACAACAAGAAGATTTATTCCAAAAATGAACGTAGTTTCCACGAAGTAAAACTCTGAACAACACGTATTCGACAAACTTACACGGCCTCCGCCAACTTGAATAAACACTGCTTCTGTCACACTTGACTAAACACGGCCAACGCCAACTCTCTTCGCTTGTGAAAAACTAGTTAGAAAAACACTCCGCTTGGACTCGTCTACTTATATACTCGGACAATAAACTTCTAGAACTTTCTAAAATAGTAATGAATCTAATTATAGAAAGATCACAAAACACACCGATTTAGAAACGCTTACACACGAACCTAAATATAAACAAACTACGAACTCTCGCGAAGCTTCTAGACAGTGACGCTAGTCACGCAATACTATTTTTCGTAACAGAACGATTCAAGCGATCTTTGTGGGGAAAGAAAGATTTGATTCGCCGAGTGTTAAGAAAAATAACTTTGAGATTAACGATATAATAAAACTTATTTACGTACACAAGATTAACTATGTTATTTTTTTCTTCATCTGTCTTTTGGCCGAAAGGAAGCGTTCCTCCAGCGCTTGCTCTGGAGAGCAGTAGATGAAGATAGGAGGATCTTCGATAATTTTCTTAGAGCTCTCTGGGGTGAATTCTGCTGCCGAACACAAACCTTCCAGTTCGACAATCTGATCTGATATGATGCTCTTGAGTGGGCAAATTACAAGCACTGACACCGGACGACCTTCAAGTTTCTCACTTTCGGCTATCGCAAACACTGTACATATCATGCTTTTCCCAAAGCCAGTGGGAAGCACGGCCAGCACATCTTCACCATTTAGTAAACTATCGCCTGTTTTTGTTCACGCTTCAGAAGAACGCTCCTTTCTCTTGTCGCCAAGAAATCTAAAGCACTTTGAATCGCTCGATCGACATTCGAGCTCATCAATTTGCCTATGGTGACAAGAGCGGTATATGAATATTAAATCTTGTGTTGATTGACAGCATGTCTGCCGACCAATCAGAAGACAGCGTCCACCGGCGGACGCTGCGAAATTGTGCTACTCAAAGGGGGCTGGTTTTCGGGCAGGCGGTTTTTCTCTCTCCTCTCCGCCCCCCTCCACTCGCTCGCTTTGTCGACCCTCAACCCGGCCCAGACCTAGCCGCGCGAATCCAAGATGGCGACCTCATTACGAATTCCGGTTTTTCGACCATCCAACCGCCTGCGTGCAGGCTAATGACAAGGTTTAAATTTACCTCCATCAGTTTCAACATTTCTTGTTTCTTAGGAAGAACTGTCATATCCTAATGTTCAACATTCAAACTCGTTTCCTAGGAAACTGTCGTACCAAGGTATTTGCTGAAGATATCATTAAAGAATTTTGAAATTACTCATAACTAACGCTGACCTTTTTTCATGTTCAGTAATAATTATAATCACCACATAAGCCAAGAGAAATCGAGGTTATTTGCCTTGGCTTCAAATTTTCATCTAACATTTTTTCTCCAATACTTATCGTGGAACTGTTTACACCTTTCTGAATAAGCCCCAAC
>NC_090885.1:60157479-60162479 GCF_036669925.1 Montipora capricornis
CGTGAAGAAGGATCCTAACCTACCAAACCGGGCAAAAACAGAACTTCAAGAACTCAAGGCTGAGGTGGAAGTATTGAAGACGGAGGTTAAGAGTAGATCAGAAGCGAACGCCCAACCAGTCCGACAGGGAGGAAACAGTTGGAGTTATGGAAGGGGTTGGGAACAACGGGAAGCAAGACCCCGACCATCCAAATGCCAGTCCTGCTTTGAGAAAGGGGAAGAACGGTGTAACCACTGTTGCCATTGGTTGCCGACAGGGTCAGTCACCAGGACAGAGATCGCTAAACGAGAGACGGCTACTTGTGCGGGACCAGAAGTAGCCGAGCCCCCACATGTGTCCCACCAATGTAACTGCTGCGCCAAAACCGAAACACAAGTCCCTTATCAACGCTGTTCCCAGTGCCAGGCAGTGTGGTATTGCTCTAAAAGATGCCAGAAAGAACAGTGGTCCGCCCATAAGACGATTTATCAAGCAATTAAGGAGCTGTCACAAAGAGAGAATCAAGTAATCCTTGAAACCGCATTTATCAGCCACCTGACACCCACACAGCATGCAAAAGTTGTCAATCTAGTTGGAAGAAAATGTACAGTTAAGTGTTTACTTGATGACAATGAAGTTACTGCCTTATGGGACACTGGTGCCCAGGTCTCGATAATGACAAGAGGCATGCTGGAGGAAAAACTTCCAGGAACAGTGGTGAGGGGATATATCAGAACTGATCAGTGTAGGACTTGACCTAACCGCAGCTAATGGAACCAAGATTCCTTTCATTGGATGGGCTGACGTGAGGGTGCGACTTCCTTCATCGGCGGAGGAGGTGCGAGACGTGCATGTTCCATTTCTGATTACAGTTGATCGGCTAGAAATGCTAATATTGGGCTACAATGTCATTGCAGAATTAGTAAAGATGTCTACTCAAGAACGAGAGTCTACATCAGGATTCAACATTTTAAGTGCTTTCAAAAAAGGATTCCCAGATAGTGATGAGAGGCAGCTGGAAACTTTGAATAACTTGATTCAAGCCCCAAGTGATGATTACCTCTGCACTGTCCGAACTTCAAAGAGAGACATTATCATCCCGAAGGGCCAGATTGTTAATGTTTCATGCAGGGCAAATACTGGGCCTGTGTCAGCAACGATACCAGTTCTGTTCGAACCTGATGAAATGGCTCAATGGCCAACCGGTCTCCAGATTTATGAAACGCTAAAGACTGTTAAGAAGGGATCTGTGTCACGAATTGATATTGAAGTCCATAATACAAGTCAACATGACATTACACTTCCCAACCGCACCCCACTGGGAAGATTGCAGTTAGTTAAGTCTGTTACACCCATGGAAGCCCGATTAGCCAAAGAGAAGGGGCCCGAAACTTGTCGTAAAGACGACTCATGTACCCCTACTGGAGTAGACGATGAAGGACTTTGCAAGGAGCCAAATAATGCTGTGCCTGAGGTTGACATGACTAGTCTGACAACGGAACAAAAGGAAGTAGTACAACGGATGTTGAAAGAAGAAGCCGCCTCATTTGCAACCAATGAAGATGATATAGGGTGCATGGAAGGTCTTCAGATGGATATTGAGTTGTCAGACAGTACACCCGTTCAGCGGAATTACGTGTCAATCCCACGGCCCCTTTATCAAGAAGTGAAGAGCTACATTGAAGACCTAATGAACAAACTGTTCATCACCAAATCACGATCATCTTATTCGTTGCCAGTAGTGTGTGTTAGGAAGAAGGATGGCACTCTTCGACTGTGTGTGGACTATCGCGAATTAAACCGTCGTACCGTTCCTGACAGACACCCCATTCCAAGAATACAAGAAACCCTGGATAGCTTAGGTGGTAATTCGTGGTTTAGCGTCCTAGATCAGGGCAAGGCGTACCATCAGGGCTTCATAGCACCACAAAGCCGACCATACACGGCGTTCATCACACCGTGGGGTTTATATGAATGGGTTCACATACCCTTCGGGTTGACAAATGCGCCCGCAAATTTTAAACGATACATGGAACATTGCCTTGGCGAATTCAGGGATGAAATAGCCATTCCCTATTTAGATGATGTCATCGTTTTTAGCCAGTCCTTCGAGGAACACGTGGAACACAAACGAAAAGTACTCAAGCGCCTCCGGCAGCAAGGTATCAAACTCAAGCCGTCCAAATGTAAACTTTTTCGAAGAGAAGTTTGTTTCCTGGGACGTATTGTTTCGAAAGATGGATATAGAGTGGATCCCAGTGGAATAACTGCTGTGACTACCCTTGCAGAAAAGAAACCAAGGATTGTCGGGGAAGTGAGACAGTTAATTGGATTTCTGAGTTACTATCGTCGTTATATTCCCAATTTTGCCTGTCTCGCCAAGCCCTTGTATGGACTGTTAAACACACCAAAGCCTGAAAGTACACCCAAGCATACTGTGAGGAGGGCCTCGGACAAAAGGAATGGCCAGTTACCATCTGCAACACCAATTACGTGGACAAAAATCCATCAACAGTCATTGAGAGAACTCATTGGATATCTGACTAATCCACCGATTATGGCCTATCCAGATTATGAAAAACCATTTATTGTTCACACGGATGCATGTAATGATGGCCTTGGTGCGGTCCTCTATCAGCGACAGGATGGGAAAACCAGAGTCATCGCATATGCGTCCCGCACTCTTACACCCGCAGAGAAGAACTATAACCTTCATGCCGGAAAATTGGAATTTCTGGCCTTGAAATGGGCAGTGTCGGACCAATTCCGGGATTATCTATATTATGCACCCCAAATTCACAGTGTATACCGATAACAATCCGCTGACATATATACTGACTTCCGCAAAGCTGAATGCGACCAGCTTACGCTGGGTTGGCGAACTAGCAGATTTCAGGTTCCAAGTGAAATACCGTCCAGGCAAGTCCAATAGTGATGCTGACACGCTGTCACGAATGCCTCTGAACATTGAAGATTACATGACCATGTGCAGTGAAAGAAGCAGCTTAGAGGTCGTACAGGCAACTATCTGTTCCGTGCAGTTTCAAAGTCGAGGTGACTTTCCGTGGCTAACAGCTTTAACTGATTCGATTACAGCCCTAGACGATGACAACATTATTACAACAGACCAGCACATTGACCTTAAGCAAGAGCAAGAATTAGATCCAGTGATTAGCAGGGTTATGCACTTCATACAAACAGGGAAGAGACCTTCAGTCAGAGAAAGTAAAGCTGAATCCAGGGACGTACAGCGGCTGCTGTTCGAGTGGAACAAACTGATCCTAGGAAACGACAATGTATTGTACCGTAAAACAAGCACAAACGAACAGGTTGTATTACCCCGGAAACTTCGTAGGATTATTCTTAAAGAACTCCATGAGGACATGGGCCACTTGGGTGCTGAAAGAGTGTTTGATTTGACAAAAGCAAGATTTTACTGGCCACACATGAAAAACGATATCACACACTTTGTTACCAAAGTATGCAGATGCAGCAAACAAAAACCACCTGTGATCAAGCAGCGAGAGCCACTTAACCCAATTGTCACCACAGCGCCCTTTCAAATGGTCTCACTGGATTTCCTCCATGTTGAAGCAAGCGCAGGAGGCTATCAGTACATCTTGGTAGTGATGGATCACTTCACCCGGTATGCTCAAGTTTACGCAACCAAAGATAAGTCTGCAAAGACTGCAGCAGCGAGGGTATACAACGATTTCATCTTGCGTTTTGGAGTCCCTGAGACAATCCACCATGATCAAGGCGGTGAATTTGAGAACAAACTGTTTTACAATCTGGATAAACTTCTTGGAACTCGTCATTCAAGAACTACGCCGTACCACCCCCAGGGGAATGGTCAGGTTGAACGTTTCAACAGGACATTACTTTCGATGCTCCGGACTCTACCAGAAAAGCACAAGTCAAGGTGGCGTGATCACCTGAACAAAGTGGTACATGCATATAATTGCACGAAGAATGACTCGACAGGTTACGCCCCATTTTTCCTTCTATTTGGCAGACCCCCGCGTCTCCCTGTTGACCTGATGTTTAATCTTAAACCACCCACTGGATTCAGTTCCTACCCAGAGTATGTTAGACAGTGGCGAAATGCTATGTCGGAAGCTTACAAGATAGCTTCAGAAACTGCCCAGCGGAATGCTCAGCGGGGAAAGAAACAGTATGACAAGAAGGTACGACACATCGTGCTTATGCCTGGAGACAGAGTGCTTGTTCGAAACCTGAGTGAGCGAGGCGGAATAGGAAAACTGAGGTCATACTGGGAAAACGAGGTGCACATAGTTGTGGAGCAAAAGGGCAATGGCATGCCAGTCTACGAAGTCCGACCAGAATCGGGAGCCAAGCCATCCAGAGTACTACACCGCAACTTACTGCTACCATGTACTTACTTACCTGTGGGCGAATCCAATCTACCAGTTTCTCAAACCTCCCGAAGTGGTCGTAGACAACGTAAGCGGATGCATGTGCCAAAGGACAAGCAGTTTGCCCAAGACTCGTTCACGGCTAGCCAAGACGAAGACAACAGCAATGAAGATATCCCATCATTTGTCCCAAGTCAACTGCAACCGTGTGTCCGGCCCGGTAATAGTGCGCACCCTTCCGAAGAATTGCGGGTCAACCAAGACTCTCCAGTTATTGGCAACAACTATCACTGTGAACAGGAGGATGTCCCAGAGCCACCTAATGATGATGCACCAACCGAGAGTGTCCATGTGACGTTTGAGGCAGCCAATGAGTCAGAGCCATCCAGCGTCCTGGAAACCAATGAGTCTGAGGAACAACGTCCACAAAGGCTTCGGAGAGGCCCTGTCCGTCTGACATACGATGTTCCAGGCCAGCCCGTGTACTACCCTGCCGTAACTACTAACATACATTCTGTTTCAGGGTCCACATACCCAGCTCCTGTATCCTTCGGGTTGACACCTCCATATCTACCGTCATGTCATTGGCCGCAGTATGGACTACCCATCTAACCCATGTATTATTTCTGTGCTTAAATACACCT
>NC_090885.1:60184979-60197479 GCF_036669925.1 Montipora capricornis
TAATTGTCACCAAAAAGACTTGCCGTTAATAAGAAATTTTTATGTGATTGTTTTAGAACCAATCAGATAGTGGTCAGACAGCGGTTATAAATTTCTTGGAAGAAGTCTTGAAAACTACGGACAATAGAGCCGCTGCGAAAACTGTTTATTTACCTAACGTATCACGTCTGTGGCCCGCCTGTAATGAAGGGCTAATTAAATCAGGATATAAGCAAGCTTTGTAGTTCCATTCAGTATATCATATCATATATATCATATATCTTTATTTACCCTCGGATTTTTAGAGTAGCTTGGTGTAGCTAATATTTCTCCGAGCATTTACCCTCCCAACCATGATACAACACAGAAGACAGACCACAACACCGGGAACTAAATGCCATACTCTTTACGACAAGTGTGCGGGTTCTTTTACGTCCCACAGGATTATGAACATTGAAGGGTTGTGAGACGGGACCTCCGGCTTATCGTCCTTATCCGAGAAGACTAGAGAGTCTAACCATTTGCAGATGTAATTACAAAGGCAGCACTTTCTCCTCAGTTTTTTTAAAGACCCTGAGTGTTGGTCCGGCCGGAGTTGAACTCACGTCCTCCCGCGTGACAGCCCGGTGCTCAACCAACTGAGCCACCGGTGCGCGGTGGTGGTACTATAGCCCACCTGTTTGGGTTTTAATATTTTCTGAAGAAAAAAGAACTTATCGGTCTCTTTAAATGCAACCGCAACATCTGTCATGACACTACTTGAGAATCGTTTTGAACCTTTAAGAAATTTCGAATATAATTAAAGCTAATCGTCTAACACAAATTGTAGTCACTCTTCCAGTCTATTTGCAAAGTGTCTGGATAAATTCACTTACAAAAAACGCTTACCTGGCTTCACTTTTACAGACATGCCCCTTTCCTACAATCCCTTAAAAGTGAGGTAACATTAGAAACTTTAGCCCCAGCGATAAATTGGTCGCAAGTGCGTCGTTGCGAGTTAGATATACACAGGTCGATTAATACGGTACGTGACGAGGTCATTGTAGTTTGCTGGCTAGCTATGACTGACTTGGAATTCAGTTGTTTTCTCGTGCAGATTCGTCTTCTTGATATTGCAGAGAATGATAATGATAGAACTTGTATGAGAACCTCAATGGCATAATTTGTTTACTGAATATTTACGCAAACAGGTGAATTTTCGGCGGTGACGTGGACATATCACAAATCGTCTTTAATTCATGTTTTTTGACGCCAGACAAGCCAGCTTGGTTAAGAATTAACTTCCATTCAGGAAAATTGTCAACTCTGTGTGACGCAGTCAGTTTATTACCAGCAGCACCCACTTTTACTAGCAGGTGCGTAACATCTCGATCTAATGTCGCTAATGGAGAGTCACAGCAGGCTCTGACGGCTTGTTATCTAGATCTCTTGCCCCACATATGTCAACTTCTTTCCAAGAGGTGCACCGTATACTCATGGTTTGATTTCCCAAGAGACTAAATTGTGAAATCCAGACTTTCGCTACTCTGCCTTTCGAAAGCACTCAAATGGACTCAAATGAAACAAATTCGCTTATAGACTTAATAGATTTAATTAGTTTCATTAATAGATCGCAGA
Source organism: Montipora capricornis (assembly GCF_036669925.1). NCBI lineage: Eukaryota > Metazoa > Cnidaria > Anthozoa > Scleractinia > Acroporidae > Montipora > Montipora capricornis. The sequence continues at coordinate 60,186,576 of NC_090885.1, forward strand.
TAGTTTATTTTCTCGCAAATAAACAAAGCAGCGGGCAAGGTGTCCACTTTCTTTTGAAAGTGCTGGCCATTTATTTCTTCCCCGATGCATTTTGTTGATTTAGGACAGATTAAAGTCCATATTACATTCGGATTCTACACAAAAAGGAACTGGCATAGCGCGTTAGCGGGCTTAGACTCTGGATCGGGCGGTCCTGGTTACTAGGGCGTTCACATGTCGTCTCGGGAAGGCAATTTTCTTTAACAGTGCCTCTCTCCACCCAGATGTATAAATGGGCACCAGTGATTATTATCCTGTCCAAGAAAGAAGAGCAGTAACCAATTTAAGCTTCAGCATGCAGGAACGAGCGGGACTAGGCCTTGTGACGACTTACCTTATCACCTACAGCATGCATAATGGCCATCCAGAGTGATTACCGCCTAAGTAGCTTCTTATATCCGAAACCAGAGTTAAGGGTCAGCAATTCAGTGTGAGTCCATAAAGACTTACTTTTTCATGTGATCTGCAGCTACAGGTGCCATAAAAAACCCCCAAGTCCTAAAGGTCTCCAAGAAAGCTGAAATATTTTATTTCCCAAGTTGCCAAAACAGTAGTCTTTGCCGGAAAGATAACCCACTCCACCCCTGTCCTATCTTTGGATATATATGCAGTATGGATGCCACCATGGATCTGTGCTGTTTGAGAAAGCAACAAAAGGAAAATACTGATAGATAAATGGAAAGACTGCCCGTGAGTAATCTGCTAGCAAGTTAGCGGATTGGCGGAAAACGGACCGTGTTGGACGTCCTTATCAATCATTTACAACATACGTGAGCCATTTACACTGGAGCACTGGGCATGAAGAAATATTCAGTAAACAAATCATACCATTGAGGTTCTCATACAAGTTCTATCATAATCATTCTCTGCAATATCAAGGAGAAGAATCTGCACGAGAAAACAACTGAATTCCAAGTCAGTCATAGCCAGCAAACTACAATGACCTCCTAACGCACGGTATTAATCGACCTGTGTATATCTAACTCGCAACGACGCACTTGCGACCAATTTATCGCTGGGGCTAAAGTTTCTAATGTTACCTTACTTTTAAGGGATTGTAGGAAAGGGGAATGTCTGTAAAAGTGAAACCAGGTAAGCGTTTTTCGTAAGTGGATTTATCCAGACACTTTGCAAATAGACTGGAAGAGTGACTGCAATTTGTGTTAGACGATTAGCTTTAATCATATTCGAAATTTCTTAAAGGTTCAAAACGATTCTCAAGTAGTGTCATGACAGATGTTGCGGTTGCATTTAAAGAGACCGAAAAGTTCTTTTTTCTTCAGAAAATATTAAAGCCCAAACAGGTGGGTTATAGTACTACTGAATGGAACTACAAAGCTTGCTTATATCCTGATTTAATTAGCCCTTCATTACAGGCGGGCCACAGACGTGATACGTTGAACGAGTTGAACAAAGGAGATAAACTTAACATTGCAGTTTGGACGAAAAAGATGCAATTTTGCATTGTGATCTACCGGCAAGAGATGTGTTGTTAGGTAAATAAAGAGTTTTCGCAGCGGCTCTATTGTCCGTAATTTTCAAGACTTCTTCCAAGAAATGTATAACCGCTGTCGGACCACTATCTGATCGGTCCTAAAACAATCACATAAAAATTTCCTATTAACGGCAAGTCTTTTTGGTGACAATCAACTTCAGAATCTCTTTTAACCATAACTTGGAAGGAAAAAAGATAATCGAAATTAAATGACTGATTTTTGTAGACACGCTTTGTTCAAACTTTAACCGGAAGTGGCCAGGTTAGCCATCTTCTCGTAAGTTTTTTCTTAGTAAAAAGCCTCAACCTTAGTATTTTTTTCTTGACATTACTAAAGTAAGGGCTAAACTTTGCAGGGATACTAAGACCTCAAGATATAAAACATGGGCATGGAAAATATTTGGTCTGAAAAACAGGCCATTTCCGGTTGCTTCCCATATGCTTCAAATATGACCAAGTTGTGATGACAGCCACAGACTAGCAAAAAATTTCCACGAGCTAATGTTCTCACCCATAAAAGCCTAAGGATAGGGCTTTACAAAGATGGTTTTGTTTTTGCCTGAAACTAATTTCATGTTGCTAAAAGAGAGATTTAAAAGTGCCCAAAATTGCACTGAAAATCAGCCTCTGGGGACCCCTGAGGGGCTGATATCCAGAACTCGGCTAAAAAAAAGTCGTTAAAGCTGAAACTTTGGCATATTACATAAGTCGACATAAGAACTTTGTGTACCAATTTTAAGCGAAATCGGCCGACCTTCATTTCCAAGTCTGCCCCGGTCACTCAGGCAGAAGCTCTTAAGGACACTTTCGCAACATTTGTGAATGCTATTCTGGTCGATTTTTATAGTTTTTTATGCGTATATCGATATTTTAGCCGCTACTCTAAGAGAACGAAAGCATAAAACATTTTCGGAGCAGCACAGCCTCCTTTGTTCATCGAAGTATTTCGTTCTCTCACCACCTGACACTTCCATGGCTGCGCTTTAAGAACGAAGCATTCAACATTTCGGAGCGCTATAACAGTCAGTCATTAGCTCTGAACAGCATGTTGTCAGGGTATTAAGGACACATTCGCAACATTTGTGATTGCTGTTGTGGTCGATGTTTATAATTTTCTATGCGTATATCGATATTTTAGTCACTATATATTTTGAGGAAGGGTACGGCGATTTCGCGACGCTTTAAGAACGAAGCATTCAACATTTCGGAGCGCTATTACAGTCAGTCATTATTGCTGTTTCATAACAGCATGTTGTCAGGGTATCAAGGGCACACAATCGCAACATTTGTGAATGATGTTCTGGTCGATGTTTATAATTTTCTATGCGCATATCGATATTTTAGTCGCTACTCTTTGAGAACGAAGCATACAACATTTTTGAGCAGCACAGCCTCCTTTATTCATCGAAGATTTTCTTTCTCTCACCACCTGACACTTCCAAAAGAGTCAGGTCGTCACGACCTGATCGGATCGTCACGATCCGTCGAAATATTTGAAGCTGCTCTAGGCAGTTCGACTTCCGGCAGTAAATCTTACTTCTTTTTAAACTTCACGACCCGACATCCGGTGAGTCGGGTCGTCAACAGCAATTGACGACCCGACTCAGTTCATGTATATTGGACATGTGTGTCATTGAGAAGTAAAAGTCAGGCTTTATAATACTTTGATGGTTTAAATTTTAGTTGTTTTGAGTTGAAAATCATATACATGTACAGGTAGTTTAGCATATAATATCTGAAGGTGCAGAGCAGCTTAGGCTTTTTAGGCTGTGGTTGCTATTACTCTATGTCAATAGCATGACTGTTAAATAAAAAAAGGGATTGAACCTGTTTGATACACAGTTTACCTACTTGTAGAATAATGAAAATAATAGTCATTATATACACATTGCTCCAGAGATCGTCAACGGCAAAAGTGGACAGAGCCGAAAAAGTGACATCTACAGTTTTGGAAAGTAGTCAAGTCTATTTTTCGTAAAGCAAATTTGGGTCCTGTCCCACACGTTTTCACTCACACATTGGAAGACGCTCCAATGTTGCGCCCAACTTTACAGGGAGTCCTGAAGGCTACCTTTTAACTTTGTATGCAGAATAATAGGAACTGTAATAGTAATTTTTCAGTACTACCACCTTTTTCCGGTTTTTCCGGTCCACACATGACATCTAAAGCGCGCGCAACATGTACGAAATTAGCTGTTGTTTACGAATGAGAGACAGACATAACCTCTCCTTTAACTGCGATCGCATGCCATTGAAAGGGTACATCCACTTTCCGAAAAATCAATTCTTAGCAATCATTGTTATACAAAGATACATTTTCATAGAAGTCCATTCGTAACATTACTTATCGCTTTCGGGCTGGTCTGCTGCCAGAGAAGGGATCGATAACGCTTCCTAGCAAGTCTTCTAAGTGACGTGTCGGGTACAGGCTAATTCCATTTTCTTTGGAATGATTGACTGAGCACAATGATCAAAAGAAAGCACCCGATTGTGTTAAATCCTTTGCGAGATTTGTTTTACAATGAGATACAAAAGTGAACAAATTTGTACCGGCTACACATTATGACATTTATATGAAACGGACTAACATTAAACAATTTTCTGTTTTCTATCAGGGACCTAAATTTTACAATTCTCTTGGCATTGATATAATGAATTCTTCCTTAACAGCTTCCTTCAAGAAAGCACTTAAGTCATTCTTTTTTAACAACTATTCTGAAAATTAAGTATTTTGTTCTTCCTGTGTCAAATTGTTTACACCCTGTAATTTTACTTTCACAACTGTTTTCATATTTCAACACCTTAATTAAATCACAAAGTGTTTGTAATTCTATGCTTCATTACCAACTTGTAAGTTCAAACTGTTTTTAATTTCCGTTCATTACTTTATATTTCAACACGTTAAATAACTAAATGTTTGTAACAATTGTATTCTCCGTTGCCAACTTGCATGTCAACAATAGATAGATGCTTTTACTTGGGGAGGCCTAATTTACATAAGCTTAGTAGTTTCTTTTAGGCCTCCTCGCCACCAATGTAATTCAATAATTTTTATTTCCATCTTCTCTTTTTTGATTGTTCATATTTGTATTTTAATTTCTTCTTTCTGTGGCAAAAAATAAATAAATAAAATAAAAAAAAATTAAAAAAATAACGCCACCATCCCGGTTAAAGTCACCAAGAAACACAATAAATGGAATTGTGTTACATAATACGAGCCATTGTGTAACTTTCCGAGCATCAGACCTGCAGTGCAAAATACTTTGCTCGCTTTAGTATTTGGAACGGAGTCTTCTGTTAGCGATGATAAGTCCAAACACTCGAAAATCGATGCTACAGTATGTCAATAATTAATATCCTTTCGTGTTTGGTACACTGTGCTTTGCACTTCGCGCGCAAACTTCTGAAATGTTTCAGAGCTTATACGATATTTAATGATTGTTTCTTTAGTTCCTGCTTTTCTACGTTGAAACGTTTCCCTATAGGATTCAAATCCGGACTGGCAAAATTATTGCAATCAATCAGACAACAAGTTGCAAAAATAGTGGAGACACTTCACCTTCTTAGGACGTTATTAATTTCCCTATTATCTCTCACACTGCAGCCCCCCTCCCCACTTATCAGTGTTGCTAGCGAGACAAAAAAATGTTGGGAACTTAAGCAGTCAACATTGAAAGTGGGAGAGGGGAGAGGAAGTGGGTAAGGTTTAAATTCTAGATACGCCGAGTATTGGAAGTTAGAAAAGGTGTTTTTTAATGAAAGTGTCTCAACAATTTTGCAACTTGTTGTCTGAGTTGGTTGTCACTGTATTGGCGTACGGTCACTTTGTTTATTGGAACGGGAAGGCGTCTATCGTTTGCGTTTAATATGGTGTTTCCAAAAAAAAGGGTTTAACTCTCTGAGCCTGCGATAAACTGGATTTTGGCGGGGTTTCGGTATGACGTAATTTGAAGGCATTTCAGTGCTTTCTGTGAGTCAAGTCGAACATACACATAATTTAGTACTCGAAAACGTGTGATTTCCATCCTTTTGCCTGGAACCGATTTCGAAATAACTTCCCTTAAACACCTATATTTCGGTCCACACATAACATCTAAAGCGCGCGCAACATGTACGAAATTAGCTGTTGTTTACGAATGAGAGACAGACATCACCTCTCCTTTAACTGCGATCGCATGCCATTGAAAGGGAACATCCACTTTCCGAAAAATCAATTCTTAGCAATCATTGTTATACAAAGATACATTTTCATAGAAGTCCATTCGTAACATTACTTATTGCTTTCGGGCTGGTCTGCTGCCAGAGAAGGGATCGATAATGCTTACTAGCAAGTCTTCTAAGTGACGTGTCGGGTACAGGCTAATTCCATTTTCTTTGGAATGATTGACTGAGCACAATGATCAAAAGAAAGCACCCGATTGTGTTAAATCCTTTGCGAGATTTGTTTTACAATGAGATACAAAAGTGAACAAATTTGTACCGGCTACACATTATGACATTTATATGAAACGGTCTACACGGTCTACCACAACTTTTCACTGAGAAAATAATATGATATCATATTTCTTGCTGTTGTGATGGTAGACCGTGCTTGGATGGTAGACCGTTGGTAAATGGAATAGACGATATGTACAGGATTTCTAACTGTGTGAGCTTTATTACGAATCACCTGGTAATGTACTGGATTGATTAGAAAAGAAAGTGCTAGTTAAATTGTGCTGTTTCCTCGAAGATACGGTTTTCAACTGTAACGCCACCATCCCGGTTGACGTCACCAAGAAACACAATAAATGGAATTGTGTTACATAATACGAGCCATGTGTAACTTTCCGAGCATCAGATCTGCAGTGCAAAATACTTTGCTCGCTTTAGTATTTGGAACGGAGTCTTCTGTTAGCGATGATAAGTCCAAACACTCGAAAATCGATTCTACAGTATGTCAATAATTAATATCCTTTCGTGTTTGGTACACTGTGCTTTGCACTTCGCGCGCAAACTTCTGAAATGTTTCAGAGCTTATACGATATTTAATGATTGTTTCTTTAGTTCCTGCTTTTCTACGTTGAAACGTTTCCCTATAGGATTCAAATCCGGACTGGCAAAATTATTGCAATCAATCAGACAACAAGTTGCAAAAATAGTGGAGACACTTCACCTTCTTGGGACGTTATTAATTTCCCTATTATCTCTCACACTGCAGCCCCCCTCCCCACTTATCAGTGTTGCTAGCGAGACAAAAAAATGTTGGGAACTTAAGCAGTCAACATTGAAAGGGGGAGAGGGGAGAAGAAGTGGGTATGGTTTAAATTCTAGATACGCCAAGTATTGGAAGTTAGAAAAAGTGTTTTTTAATAACAGTGTCCCAACAATTTTGCAACTTGTTGTCTGAGTTGGTTGTCACTGTATTGGCGTACGGTCACTTTGTTTATTGGAACGGGAAGGCGTCTATCGTTTGCGTTTAATATGGTGTTTCCAAAAAAAAGGGTTTAATTCTCTGATCTGCTGTGAATGGAAAATGGCCAGCGATAAACTGGATTTTGGCGGGGTTTCGGCATGACGTAATTTGAAGGCATTTCAGTGCTTTCTACGAGTCAAGTCGAACATACACATAATTTGGTACTCAAAAAGGTGTGATTTCCATCCTTTTGCTTTTTAAAGTACGCTAGAAATATCCTGGAACCGATTTTGAAATAACTTCCCTTAAACACCTATATTTCGGTCCACACATGACATCTAAAGCGCGCGCAACATGTACGAAATTAGCTGTTGTTTACGAATGAGAGACAGACATAACCTCTCCTTTAACTGCGATCGCATGCCATTGAAAGGGAACATCCACTTTCCGAAAAATCAATTCTTAGCAATCATTGTTATACAAAGATACATTTTCATAGAAGTCCATTCGTAACATTACTTATTGCTTTCGGGCTGGTCTGCTGCCAGAGAAGGGATCGATAACGCTTACTAGCAAGTCTTCTAAGTGACGTGTCGGGTACAGGCTAATTCCATTTTCTTTGGAATGATTGACTGAGCACAATGATCAAAAGAAAGCACCCGATTGTGTTAAATCCTTTGCGAGATTTGTTTTACAATGAGATACAAAAGTGAACAAATTTGTACCTGCTACACATTATGACATTTATATGAAACGGTCTACACGGTCTACCACAACTTTTCACTGAGAAAATAATATGATATCATATTTCTTGCTGTTGTGATGGTAGACCGTGCTTGGATGGTAGACCGTTGGTAAATGGAATAGACGATATGTACAGGATTTCTAACTGTGTGAGCTTTATTACGAATCACCTGGTAATGTATTGGATTGATTAGAAAAGAAAGTGCTAGTTAAATTGTGCTGTTTCCTCGAAGATACGGTTTTCAACTGTAACGCCACCATCCCGGTTGACGTCACCAAGAAACACAATAAATGGAATTGTGTTACATAATACGAGCCATGTGTAACTTTCCAAGCATCAGATCTGCAGTGCAAAATACTTTGCTCGCTTTAGTATTTGGAACGGAGTCTTCTGTTAGCGATGATAAGTCCAAACACTCGAAAATCGATGCTACAGTATGTCAATAATTAATATCCTTTCGTGTTTGGTACACTGTGCTTTGCACTTCGCGCGCAAACTTCTGAAATGTTTCAGAGCTTATACGATATTTAATGATTGTTTCTTTAGTTCCTGCTTTTCTACGTTGAAACGTTTCCCTATAGGATTCAAATCCGGACTGGCAAAATTATTGCAATCAATCAGACAACAAGTTGCAAAAATAGTGGAGACACTTCACCTTCTTGGGACGTTATTAATTTCCCTATTATCTCTCACACTGCAGCCCCCCTCCCCACTTATCAGTGTTGCTAGCGAGACAAAAAAATGTTGGGAACTTAAGCAGTCAACATTGAAAGGGGGAGAGGGGAGAAGAAGTGGGTATGGTTTAAATTCTAGATACGCCAAGTATTGGAAGTTAGAAAAAGTGTTTTTTAATGAAAGTGTCTCAACAATTTTGCAACTTGTTGTCTGAGTTGGTTGTCACTGTATTGGCGTACGGTCACTTTGTTTATTGGAACGGGAAGGCGTCTATCGTTTGCGTTTAATATGGTGTTTCCAAAAAAAGGGTTTAATTCTCTGATCTGCTGTGAATGGAAAATGGCCAGCGATAACCTGGATTTTGGCGGGGTTTCGGCATGACGTAATTTGAAGGCATTTCAGTGCTTTCTATGAGTCAAGTCGAACATACACATAATTTGGTACTCAAAAAGGTGTGATTTCCATCCTTTTGCTTTTTAAAGTACGCTAGAAATATCCTGGAACCGATTTTGAAATAACTTCCCTTAAACACCTATATTTCGGTCCACACATGACATCTAAAGCGCGCGCAACATGTACGAAATTAGCTGTTGTTTACGAATGAGAGACAGACATAACCTCTCCTTTAACTGCGATCGCATGCCATTGAAAGGGAACATCCACTTTCCGAAAAATCAATTCTTAGCAATCATTGTTATACAAAGATACATTTTCATAGAAGTCCATTCGTAACATTACTTATTGCTTTCGGGCTGGTCTGCTGCCAGAGAAGGGATCGATAACGCTTACTAGCAAGTCTTCTAAGTGACGTGTCGGGTACAGGCTAATTCCATTTTCTTTGGAATGATTGACTGAGCACAATGATCAAAAGAAAGCACCCGATTGTGTTAAATCCTTTGCGAGATTTGTTTTACAATGAGATACAAAAGTGATCAAATTTGTACCGGCTACACATTATGACATTTATATGAAACGGACTAACATTAAACAATTTTCTGTTTTCTATCAGGGACCTAAATTTTACAATTCTCTTGGCATTGATATAATGAATTCTTCCTCAATAGCTTCCTTCAAGAAAGCACTTAAGTCATTCTTTTTTAACAACTATTCTGAAAATTAAGTATTTTGTTCTTCCTGTGTCAAATTGTTTTCACCCTGTAATTTTACTTTCACAACTGTTTTCATATTTCAACACCTTAATTAAATGACAAAGTGTTTGTAATTCTATGCTTCATTACCAACTTGTAAGTTCAAACTGTTTTTAATTTCCGTTCATTACTTTATATTTCAACACGTTAAATAACTAAATGTTTGTAACAATTGTATTCTCCGTTGCCATGATAAGTCCAAACACTCGAAAATCGATGCTACCGTATGTCAATAATTAATATCCTTTCGTGTTTGGTACTGTTTTAATGTGCAATCAATCAGACAACAAGTTGCAAAAATAGTAGAGACACTTCACCTTCTTGGGGCGTTATTAATTTCCCTATTATCTCTCACACTGCAGCCCCCCTCCCCACTTATCAGTGTTGCTAGCGAGACAAAAAAATGTTGAGAACTTAAGCAGTCAACATTGAAAGGGAGAGAGGGAAGAGGAAGTGGGAAAGGTTTAAATTCTAGATACGCCGAGTATTGGAAGTTAGAAAAGGTTTTTTTAATGAAAGTGTCTCAACAATTTTGCAACTTGTTGTAGAATGCTATGGTGATGCTTAAAAACACCCTGTTACAACACCTTGTTAGAATTTACGGGGTACTTCCGCAAACATTTCAAAAAATCTCTGTATTTAAAAGAGACACAAAACCGGAAGAAAAGGAAAATGCAGATCAAAGTCCAGAAAATGGCGCTAGATTATTTGTTGAAATTTTCAAATAATGATCAACTCTGACTCCTTGAATAGTTGTTCCATGGTCGTTTCTATAGCCACTACAGTGGTGGTGGACAATGCGCAAAATTCGACAGGGATTTTTAATCGTGAACCGCTCATACTTTCTCAAGTTAAACATTAGAACTTGCTCAATTCCACCCATGTTATTGAAATAGTCCACCTTATCCAGGAATTCCCGAGAGAGTGGGGAAATGAGCCTAAAAAGAAAGGCATCATGGGAGCCAATGTAGTTTGCTGTAGGGCCGCAAAAATCAGTCGCGCCACAACGTTTTACGTTTTCCGCAGTTTCATGTCTTGTCAATGCATACATTGTTTTGTTGCCTAAAATAGTTTCATCCAAATGTTCAAATCCCGTATCGATGTAATTGTCGCCATTCATAAGCATCGTGTTCTTACGTATCAAGAAGTGCGAAGCATATCCAAAAGAATCTTTGTAACGCATGCGCCGACCGAGGAAATGGAAGACTAGTTTCCAATCCATCCTCAGCCTCAGAGCTTTGATAAAAGCAGGCTCCTCCAGACTTTCGAAAAGGATGTGAATTGCCTCAACCTAGTAGCAGGTGACAAATAGCACGAAGAGTACGTTAATAAGACCACTGCAAGGGGGAAAAAACTGCTGTTTACAACATGACCTTGATCTTGGGTTATATCATGCTGAGGGACTTT
>NC_090885.1:60202479-60204979 GCF_036669925.1 Montipora capricornis
TCTACGAGAAGTTGTGGGTAGAACCGAGATCACCGAGATAATATTTGAGAACTTTGACACAGAAGATGCAGATCAAACAAATAACCTGCTCAGATCGATGAATGAGTGCGGCTGCAACCTTGACACGCTTTGTGTGCCTCGTTGCCGGACCATCACTCTGTACAGTTACGATAGATGGGGAAAAAGGAGAAATATCCGGAAGACTGTCTCTCAAAATTCCTGTTAAGATGATAGAAGAACAGCGAGGATTGGGATTCACTTGGCAAAGGATTGCAGAGATTCTCGGAGTTTAGCACTAATCGTATGACTCCCAAAATATAACAACACGCAATAGAATATATATTTAGGCATTCCTTGTAACGTCCCGTGGTCAGCTTATCTCAGCATATTTTAGTTATTATTCATGGTAAGGTGTAGGCTAAACTTAGTGTTGTGAATGACTTGGGCTTTATTGTTCTGTTTTTTAATTGATTTAGTTTGATTTCTGTCGCTGATTATGAATTCATGGTTGACATTTTTTATCAACACTTCGATCGTATCAGTGTTAGATCACCTTCACGTTTTCTATATGATCTTTGTATCTCGACACAAGCGGTCGGCGAAAGGAACGTTACGGTCAGTTCGGCCAGCTTAGTACTACTTAAGATTTGTCAAATTTGCAATAACTGCACGAGGATCTACCCTTCAGGTACCACAACATTGTCAATGACATCTTATTTTGTTTCAGTTATCATGTATTATGGTTTCTTTGACTGCACAGTCCACATAAGCAGTTTTTGTGTAAAGATATGATCAGAATGTTTCATCTAAGCTAATCGGTTAAAATAGTAGCAATATATCTTTCTGTCAGAATACAATATTAATGAAAATCCTTGTGCCGTTTGTGAGTAATCGTTCTTACCACTTAGCACACCTATATGCTGTATATGCCGTCCTATGATAGCTGTATCAGTCATTCCTTGAATAAGTCTCAGTTTGAGACAAAACGTGTCGGAAGTAAACGATAAGTAGTACAAGCAGTCTTCCTTTGTGCCGCTCACTAGCCCTTGTTAAAAATTAAAAAAATAAAAATAATAATATTTAAAAAATTAAAAATAAAAAGAATCACTCCCATGCATGGCTGTTTATGTAATCTTCAATGATCCGGAAGAGTCATTCATCAGGTAAGTCGTCAAAGCCCCTCGTGTTCTCTAAGCCATTCTGGGCTACTCGTCTGTGAACTGTCCACCTCGAAACTCCGCGCATCTCTGCAATCCTTGTCCAACTGAAGACCAGTCCTCACAGTTCTACTGGCATCTCAACAGGAATTTTGAGAGATGGTCTTCCGGGACTTTTTCTTTTTTCCTCATCTATCGTAACTGAATCCGCAACCAGACAGAGTGATAGTCCGGCAACGAGGCACACAAAGCACATCCACTATAGAATCAAGATCATTCCTTGTCCCTTGTGTCAAGGTTGCAGCCGCACTCTTTCATCGACCTAAGCAGGCTAATTGTTTGATCAAGAACTTCGGCCCTGCGTTTCTGCAGCTCCTGTGTCAAAGTTCTCAAATATTACAACAACCCACAACTTCTCCTAGAAACTTAGGACACTCAACTTCTATGTCAAATTCCGCTTCCCACTCTGCCATCTTTTGTTGTGTAACTTGCACAGGTTACTCAGGTTCTATGTGGCCGCGCTCGTCCCAGGAAGATTGAACACTTTTTTTTCGGATTGCATATAATAACAACAAAGGAGACTAATGTTGCGCATGCGCCTCATTACCCCGAAAATCCCTTGAATTTCAGTCAAATTCATTCGAAACGCGGGAACATGAGAAATGGCGGATGTAGTGCTTGCATCGTTAATATTCATCGCATGTTTCCAAAAGGACGGCACACAATGAATGCAAAGATTATGAGTCATTTGAAAGACCCGGGCATTACCTTATCTTTATGACTGATACTGGTTCGATACAACGGGAAATACGGCGACGAATCACAAATGAAGCGAAGATGGCGAGTCAAAAGTGTGGCGATGAATTGCAGAACTTGCAAGGAGCAGAGGATAGTTTTGCCTTCCTGGCGTTGTTTTTCCTTATTTAAGAGACTTCAACTCAGAATGGAGTGCTGTTAAATAATAAAGTAAGTCGGATTTAAATTGAAATGTGAGTTTACATTCAAAAATATGCGTAAACTGGCGTTTGAAGCGAGGACAACGATAAATCAGCTAACAAGATGGAGTCGAAAAATGGCAGCCCACTTGTGAAGAACATCTCAATTCGCTATAAAGCTTCCCATCCTTGAAATTTTGAACCACATGGTCAAAGTAGAGTCGGCAATTGTTCTGGAGAAGAAATAGGGCTGATTTTGAATCTTGAAGCGAACAGATTAAGGCAAGACGCAAGGCTTTACTTTACGTGTGCTCCAGATTATTTACATTTTCTTGGCAAAAAATATTTTAATTGCCTTTTTCGAGACTTTTGTCATAGGCTGTGATACGGGAATTCCTGCTTGCTGCA
>NC_090885.1:60212479-60214979 GCF_036669925.1 Montipora capricornis
CAACGATACATACATACATACATACTTAATTGACCGCTCCCCATAGGGGCTTTTCAGGGCCAATGAAACAATCAACGAAACAACAGAACACAACAACAACAACTACTGTTAAGAATCCCAACTGGCCGGAGGCAAACCAGTTGGCTATTTACAAGTGCAGCTGGGAAGTTGAACCAGGGACTACCAGGATCAAATTCAGCGAGTGGTCAGAGCGGGTCTTGAACCCAGGAACTCCGGATCTCAAGGCATGCGCCCTAACCACTGGGCCACACTGATCACAAATTTGTCATAAGCGCTTCCCATACGATCAAAATAGTCAACAGTTCGCAACAACAATTAATCGTGTGGATGTGTCAAGCCCCTCGCTAAACAAAATGGCGCCTTCTTCATTCCACATCACCCACACGCGAGAACTCGCGAGTATCACGCTGTGGAAGTAATTTTCATCGGTTGAAGTTAACAAATGTCAATCAATCAAAAAAGTGGGCGGAAGACGTCCCATTGAAGAGTTGGGTCAGGCTCTATTTTCCGTCGTCCCCCTGCATAACGAAAATAATACCTGATCGCTGGTTACTTGAGGCTTGCAATTGATCAGTACTTGCCAACGTTGGATACCCTGACAACCGAAAAATTATCAGTGGTTAGCACTGGCTATGTTGCCAGCAACAAAGCCTAGACAATCAGGAAATTAGTCAGTCAGACACTCTCTCAGTCACTCAGTTGTTCACGCAATACGTGATACGTGTGTGATACGTAATGCGTGAGACAGTCATTTAGTCGATTGGTCAGTCAGTTTAGCCAATGTTCAATCTAGTAAGGAAAGTATTTAGTCAGAGTTAACAAAAGCAAACCCAGCAGACACGCCTTCTATTTATCACTTTCGTCTTCGTATTTCCCGATTTCGGAGTGATCTCTTCTTTTGAGGGCGGGGATAAACCGAAACCAAAGACGTAACAACTTCCTGCGCTATACCGATGTTTCTCGTGACTCCAGCCATTGCTATTAATATGACAACCAGAACCTAATTGCAGGTGGTTGGCAAATGCGAATATCAAAAGAAATGTAACGTCAATGTTTGAAAACCGTAAAAGAAATATCACTATACAAAAATTATTTTACGCACCATTAGGGAGCTTTGTGTAATGCCTCAACAGCAACAGCAACAGCAACAGTGCACCAAAAGAAATGCTTAATGTCAGTTTCTGTGACTTGATCATCTTGAGCAGCAAATGCCTAAAATGGGACAAAAGTGTAATTTACTAACTGAGGAAGACTCCGGCGCAATAGTAGGGAGCTTACGCAAGGACAACGATGACGGCTACGGGAACGCCACAAAACAATGGGTTTAATGAGCAAAATCAAAAGCTCTGCACGCCCTGCACGTGCGATATGCATTTTGGTACATTTCTTCGCGCCCTCGTCCTGACAACGACGTGAATTGACCAAATTTGAGGTTGTGAAGAGGACGTGAGAACCTGATGAAACATTTTATAATTTTTCCCAAACAACCACACCGTTCATGCCAATTTTAGTCCTGCAATGTTGATACACACTTTCTATTCCGAACGACTTAGGGTTATAACGAAATTGTTACATTAACAGGAAATAATATTTTTAGGCGACGTTCAAGGGCCGGTTGCTCGAAGCCTGGTTAGCGCTAACCGTCGACTAAGAGGTATGAAAACCTATAGGTTTCCATGGTATTTAACGCCGGGCCTGCGGTTGGCGGTGTCGTCGTCCTGCGTAAGCTCCCTAATGAGCATTAGCAACGACGACGGGAACGGAAACGAGAACGTCACCTCAAAACAAATTCCCGTTATTGCAATCAGTTCGAGGCTATTCTGCAAGAATATTTTCGATTTCATCACAGGGGTTCTGCTCAAACTGTGTTTGCGCAATTCGCACCTTTCTTTGCAATTTTTCTTCTCTCTCCATTTTGACTTTAGCTCATGGTTAGAGTCCTCGACTCCGGATCGAGTGGTCCGGGTTCGGGTCCTGGCTGGGGACATTGTGTTGTGTTCTTGGGCAAGACACTTAACTTTCACGGTGCCTCTCTCCACCCAGGTGTATAAATGGGTACCGGCGAATTTAATGCTAGGAGTAACCCTGCGATGGACTAGCATCCCATCCTGGGGGGAGTAGAAATACTCCTAGTCGCTTCATGCTAATGAAATCAGAGACAAGTGCCGGCCTGATGGGCCTTCTGGCTCGTAAGTAGAGACTTTGCTTTACTTTTCTCAGCTAAAACAGAAGTGAACGAACGAATGAAAACAAACATGGCAGCCGGCTATTTAACCCACGAATCTTAAGTCCCAAATATGGGCAGACAGCTAACATGAAACCGCCAACTGCAAACCGCGGCTTTCCGTTTGTGGTAAGATCCCCAAACCTCGATCTAAAGTCTTTAATAGCTAATTCACCTTTTGAGCGTCAGCTTTCACATGTAGTATCATGTGACGTTTTGTGTAAACAAACCGCGAAAGTTAGGACATTCGAGCAG
>NC_090885.1:60219979-60242479 GCF_036669925.1 Montipora capricornis
CATGTCTTCGAAATTAAAAAATGTCATAACTTTCTTAAAGATAACGATTTACAAACATTTCTGATAATTTCGGAGGGAAGCGTTCCGAGTTCGAGCATAAGACTTAACACAGAAAATGAATAATAGCAATATTTGAAGAATATGAAGTAAAAAAAATTAAGAATGAGGTACCAGGTACATTTTTATCGCGTCAAATATCATCCATTTTCCGCCGCCATGTTATGCGGCCTTTGGTGCCAATTGAATTCATTTCCATTAAGACTTCACCTTGGTTCTTACAGCAAATTTTGGGAAATTTGTCAAACAGAGACCGCACTTTAACCGCGTTTTCAAATTTTCGCAAATATCTCAAAATATACGAATCGCTGGAACTTTTAAATGTGATACCTAAAGGGTATCTTTGGGCAAAATATGAGCTATCCGCCGAAAAGCGTATGGTCGTTGACGGACGATCCTCGATTCTTACAGGTAGCCATTCTTAAAAGCGTAAACTGCCTCACTTGGTAGGTTAGAAACAAAGCACGAAAGTGCGAGAAGTAACTGTTGTAAGTATTAAAAACTCACCTCAACTCACAGAACTTTATTCTTCACAGATCATCGTCTGCTAACACAAGGCACTCGAGCATTTCGTTCGCAAATCGTTCGGCAAATCATCGTACTGTCTGCAGAGTCCGGACTTTGGTACTCTTTGTATGCGGATTGGCTCCGAAGTGTAGTCTATTGTTACATTTCTCATCTTCGGAAAAACTAAGAGGATGGCGCATGCGCAGTAGTCACAAAAACGAGTGGGGACTTGGGTCGACCGTTTTTCATACGGAGTTGTGTTTCGTTGTCCCGACTATCTGGTAGCCTGAAACAGGCTAGTAGAAAATATGATGATGTTGTTGAGGAAAGATCTTGTCCCATCGAATTTCCAACAGAGCTTTTCGACAGTTTCGTTGAATGGCAAGTGCCCCTGTTTTTTCTGGTTTGGAAACTTCGTGTTAATAATTATGTCAAACATTTGGGAAGCGTGCTTCATTCGGCTGCTTCCTTCTTGTTTATTTCGGCAAGTTAGTTCGCATTTGGATTTAAATCTTTAGTTGTTAATTATTTTCTTTCATTAATTCTTTCTCTATGTTGTTTTGGGCTGGTCCGTGGAGTGGTTCCGAAGGGGTGGTCCCTTGGACTGGTCCGTAAAGCAGTCCGTGGAACCGGTCCGTAGGGAACTTACGCCCGGTTCAAACGTCGAACTTTTCATGAGCCGAACCTAATAGCCTCAATTAAGTACATGACGAGATCGACGTTTGAATCAATTAAGTTCGACAGATGTTATTTGGGTCGACCCGAGAATTAAGTTCGACATGGCCAGTCGGTCATTTCGACTAGGTACGGAGCGTACTTGTGTTGTACTTGTGTTTTGTCCAAAATAAAATAATTTTTCTTGCCTTAAGGCTTATGAAAATATTTGATTTTGGACAAAGCGTGTGTGAAATTATTCCCTAAATTCACTCATCCCTATTTAATAACCCATACAAATTCAACAAAATAAGGAATAAAATATATGCAAGGCATTTCATTATTATCAAATAATAAGTATATAAATCTGGCTTATGTTACCCCAATTACAAATATTTTACATAATACTCTCAATAAAATCTACAGTAAGTACATGTATATAAATAAAATTATTACTATAAATTCAATACAAATAAGGAAGACATATATATCTCTGGAATTAAATTGGCACACTGAAACAAATTAACCACATGGATCACCTGCATGGTTACACCTACTTTTCAAGTTACATTGAACTGTATGACGCGTGCCACCCACCAGTTCAGATGAAAAATACTACATAGCATACTATAACAAATTAACTGCATGGTTAGACCTACTTTTCAAGTTACATAGAACTGTATGAGGCGTGCCACCCGACAGTCCTGATGAAAAATATTACACAGCATACTATAACAAATTAACTGCATGGTTAGACCTACTTTTCAAGTTACATTGAACTGTATGAGGTGTGCCACCCGCCAGTCCAACTGAAAAATACTACATAGCATACTATAACAAATTAACTGCATGGTTACACCTACTTTTCAAGTTACATTGAACTGTACGAGGCGTGCCACCCGCCAGTTCAACTGAAAAATATTACATAGCATACTATAACAAAATTAATTAACTGTATGGTTAGACCTACTGTTCAAGTTACATCGAACTGTATAAGGTGTGCCACCCATCAGTTCAGATGAAAAATACTACATAACTGTAGCACTCTATAACAAATTAACTGCATGGTTAGACCTACTTTTCAAGTTAAATCGAACTATATGAGGTGTGCCACCCGCCAGTTCAGATGAAAAATATTACATAGCATACTATAACAAATTACCTGCATGGTTAGACCTACTTTTCAAGTTACATCGAACTGTATGAGGCGTGCCACCCGCTAGTTCAGATGGGTAATACTAGGATACTACAAGAAATTAACCAAATAGATTACCTGCATAGTTAGACCTACTTCTCAAGTTAAATCGAACTGTATGAGGTGTACCACCCGCCAGTTCAGATGAAAAATACTACATGTACATAGCATACTATGACAAATTAACTGCATGGTTACACCTACTTTTCAAGTTACATTGAACTGTATGAGGCGTGCCACCCGCCAGTTCAGATGAAAAATATTACATAGCATACTATAACAAATTAACTGCATGGTTACAACTACTTTTAGAGTTACATTGAACTGTATGAGGCGTGCCACCTGCCAGTTCAACTGAAAAATACTACATAGCATACTATAACAAATTAACTGCATGGTTAGACCTACTTTTCAAGTTACATCTAACTGTATGAGGTGTGCCACCCGCCAGTTCAGATGAAAAATACTACATAGCATACTTTGACAAATTAACTGCATGGTTAGAACTACTTTTCAAGTGAAATCGAACTGTATGAGGCGTGCCACCTGCCAGTTCAGATGAAATATACTACATGGCATACTATGACAAATAATAATTAACTGCATGGTTAGACCTACTTTTCAAGTTACATTGAACTGTATGAGGCGTGCCACCTGCCAGTTCAACTGAAAAATATTACATAGCATACTATAACAAAATTAATTAACTGCATGGTTAGACCTACTTTTCAAGTTAAATCGAACTGTATGAGGTATGCCACCCGCCAGTTCAGGTGAAAAATACTACATACAGTGCAGCTCGGAGATAAGCGAACCAAAATATACGCAAAAAACGCGGATGCGTGTCAACACATACGCAAAAAGGCTCATTAGTATTTATGAGCTCTCCTTTTGTCTTTCTTTTGTTGCCTTGTCTTCGATTTTTCTCAATCGTTTCCGGTGTGGTGAATGTGGAAATAATTTACGTGTTCGCTGGTCGGTGAGTCACTAAAAGAGCAAAAAATCTCACCAGCGCAAAGTCCTTCTGGCTAGATATTTGTGTTTTAAAGCCCAAAAAAGAAAAAAATATGATCAAGCTTACTTTTGGAGAAATATAAACCTATCGACAGACGGCACACAAGAACCTTTTTAACATCAAAATTTACATGAAAGCGTTGAGAGCGATAATACAGTATCAAAACAAACTTCGTACCCTTACATCCGTTTAGTCGTAAACTAAAAACACAACTCTTTAGCAAAGGGAACATCATTAGCAGTTTTGTACAGAAATTCATCGTACGGCTGAGAATTTTTCAGCTTGAGTTGTTTTGTTGTAAATGCAGCAGCAGCAGCAACGAATGATTTTTTGGCGTGGATTTTCAGCGCGACAGTGAAGTAAAACACAGTTGCCGACACGTGACAAACACGATTTTAATTCATGTAATATTCACATCTTCAGCTCTGTTGGGAATGATTTTCTGATTTCAACGGGTACAGTGCTTTCACTTCAAACGCAAAATTTTTCTTCAAAGGCTCAATGGATGCGCTGATCACATTTATTTGGTATTTCTAAGGAAAAGTATTCGGTTAAATTTGGGCACGCGCCGGCGAGAGCTAGGCCATCGTGATGTGATTCGGGGCATACTCCGCTGATTCAAACGGTGAAATGCTCTCAGTTCAAAGAAAATATTTGTAAAAAACTTTATATGATATGTCGATCGCATTTATTTGATTTTTCTGCATGGAAAAATTGGACTTTTTTCCACGCATCGGTGAAAGGTTATCGTGAAATGACTGTAACGCGTCACGGCAAACACTGACAAAAATCATGGCTTCAGTTTTTCGGGGCATAATTTGCGTATTTAATTTCGCTCGTCTTTCGAGACCTTTGTTGCATTTAAAGGATATTAAACTTCGAAATAATGCCCTGTGGATGTTTTCATCGGCGGCATTTGCGGATCGAAATTGATTAGTAATCAAAGCGACATACATGCAAATGCAAATTTTCGACTTGTCGGCAGTCACGCAATTTATTCTTTTGTCTTCGTAAACAATAACAGGAAAAGCAAAATTACGGTTATGAATAACAAAGGCACAAACGCGTATACGATACGCAATTTTAGACGCGTCAAAAAAAACGCGTATACGCGTATTGCGTGCGTTTATTTTGCGTCTGCGTTGTTCGCTTATCTCCGAGCGGCACTGTAGCATACTATGACAAATAATAATTAACTGCATGGTTAGACCTACTTTTCAAGTTACATTGAACTGTATGAGGCACGCCACCTGCCAGTTCAAATGAAAAATACTGCAGACTTTCCTAAAACAAATTTACTGCATGTAATTGAATACTAGTACTTAAATTACATTGATCTTTTAATGATTGTTGCCACATGCAAATGTGTTTATTAGAGAGCTATCACTTGTGTTTGATATACATGTACATGTAATTACCACTGAAAGATGACTGACAATTTCCTCAGACTCAAGGGACAGTGAAATCTATCTTGATTTTCGTCAAAAAACTTGCAGTATATGAACAGAGAAGTCACTGATTTTTGCACTGAACATCTCTCCCTTATGTTCATCCAGTTCAATGTGAGTGTGTTCGACTTAATTACCTGATGTCTGTAACAAATTCACTTGACCCTAATAATGTTCACAAGGTGTATCCAGAATGGCAATGAAACCTCTACCCACCAAGTTTTGACACAAAGACATCAATAATTATTCACAATTGCATCACAATTTGCAGTCAGAACTGTCTGCTTCTTGCATCTCAGGAAATTTCCTCCAAATAAATTTCAATCAACAATTTCCTTCAGCACTGCATCTTGTGGTTGAGGTACATGTAGGCCCTGGAACCAATTTATATAATTTCATTTCAATGAATGATGTAACAAATCACTTTGCCATTCATAAGGTCCTCTGTAAGTGAAACTGAATGATAAAGCTAAAGGAATTATTGCAAGAAACATGTATCTTACAAGTTAGAATCTTGTAGGAATCTCACAAGACCTTAAGTTTGTTGCAAGAGTCTTAGGGTGCGTTCGATTGACCGTATTCCGGAGGAGGAGTACATAGAATAGAAGAGTCTTCGTTTTTACAGAGATTCACATTAAAATTGTCAAACAAATGCTAACATACTATTTTAAACATATCTTTATTATCCTTGTTGCTTCAAAACGCTAGACATACCGTTTTAAATCATCACTCCAAGTGCTCTTATTCCACAATAGGGTCAACTGAACACGCCCTTAGTTAAGTAATAAGATAAGATCTTGTTAAGAAACCTAACAAGAATATTGGTAAGATCTTTATAAGATTTCCACCTGGGTGACTGCCATTGTTTTGAACAAGAATTTTCCTTCATGATATTTGATTATTCCATGAGCATGCATTAGATATGACAGATAGCCAACGAGGTGCAAAGCCCCCCAAGTTGGCTAATCAAGATGTAATTTTTTCATATCCAACAATCGTGAATGGAATAATAATGTTTTATTAAAAACGCCCCCAAAATAGAGAGAACTCTTACCGACTTTATTGTAACTTCATATTTTTAGCTGACATGTACGGTTTCCATAATTTTGTAGAGCATGGTCTATTATGCGCCGATCAAATTGAAATGGGCATTTGACTATCTTCTGTGCCTGGGGAGTGAGGAATTTGGAAGTTTTGAGTTGATCGGCGCTTTAGCTCATATACCACAATGAATTCTGTTATACGATGAATTGTGTCATACAATGATCAAGTTTTTGATATTTATTAGACATGTACTATAATTATGTATCAACATTAATGTTGATAGACATCACAAAATCAACATACAGTCTCAATTCGAATGAGTGCACAAGACAATTTATCTTATTGGTCTCTGCGCAGTGTATGTAGTGTTTCCGTGGTACTTTTAAAAATACAAGAGTTTCCTTAAATAACGGTTGCCTACCTTTTAGAAAATCTCCACCTGCCCTGTTTAGCTGCCATAGACCTAATGCATTGCCCTGAAACAAATATGAACATATAAAAACCCTACAAGGTCAGCTTCATGACCCGACATAATGGTTATGGTAGGAGCTGTGGAAATTTGATCCACTGGAATTCCTTGTTGACACCCTGTCTTACAAACTTATCTGGAAGCCTGTGACAACCTCCCAAAGTGTCCACCTTTACAAACTGACCACTTTGTACATGTAATAAAATCAATAATAAAAACAAATTGCGATTTTGAGACGGCAATACCACATTATATTGACGGCTAGTTGGGAGAAAATATATTCCGTATTGGGTGGAGTCATGAAGCGACGGAGCCCAATACGGAATAGATTTTCTCCCAACGCCGTCAATATAATGTGGTATTGCCGTCTCAAAATCGCAATTAGTTTTGTATCGCGATCCATCATTTATAAGGACAAATAAAACTGTAAACTAATCAACCCGCGCCTGATCGAAATTTCTCTCTACCGGCGAAACATATTTGTTTGTGTACGTCAGCAACCCAATTCAGTGCAACAAAGTCAATTTCAACATTAGAACCAATCACAGGCCGCGAAAGGGAGACCGCAACACCACGAAATATTGACGGCTCGCGCATAGGCAAAACTACATGTATAAGAAGATCGCGATACTTATTATTTATTGTTAAATTTTATTATAATTTCGTATAGATGTCTGAATTAGTGTTTGAAGGGTACAACTCAAAACTACTTTTGTATTTCACTCATAAATTTGCTCGTTTTTTTAGGGTGCCTGGGCATAAAGCACTCAAAGCACTATTTAGTGAGATTTCCCATATCCAATTAAAACAGTGGAGCAATCATGCCAAAAATTGTCCCTTAAAACAAAAGTTTTGAGATATAACAATTCCTCAAGATGGCTTTTTGTGTAATGTCATGAATTAGATTAAGTACTCATCAAAAAAAATGTGAGGTTTTGGTGGGAGAAATTGAAATATCAACTGCATCACAATATGATTGGTATAATTATTTAGATCGCTACAACAAGTTGCAAAATTGTTGAGACACTTTCATAAAAAAACTCCTTTTCTAGCTTCCAATGCCTGCCGTATCTAGAATTTAAACCATTCCCACTTCCTCTCCCCTCTCCCCCTTTCAATGTTGACTGCTGAAGTTCCCAACATTTTTTGTCTTGCTAGCAACACTGATAAGGGGGGAGGGGGGCTGCAGTGTGAGAGATAATAGGGAAATTAATAACGGCCCAAGAAGGTGAAGTGTCTCCACTATTTTTGCAACTTGTTGTCTGAATGATTACAATAATTTTGCCAGTCCGGATTTGACTCCTATAGGGTTCCAAACGTTTCAACGTAGAAAAGCAGGAACTAAAGAAACAATCATTAACTATCGTATAAGCTCTGAAACATTTAAGAAGTTTGCACGCGAAGTGCAAAGCACATTGTACCAAACACGAAAGGATATTAATTATTGACATACGGTAGCATCGATTTTCGTTTGTTTGGACTTATCATCGCTAACAGAAGACTCCGTACCAAATACTAAAGCGAGCAAAGTATTTTGCACTGCAGATCTGATGCTCCGAAAGCTACACATGGCTAGTATTATGTAACACAATACCATTTATTGTGTTTCTTGGTGACGTCAACCGGGATGGTGGTGTTACAGTTGAAAATCGTATCTTCGAGGAAACAGCACAATTCAACTAGTACTTTCTTTTCTAATCAATCCAATACATTACCAGATGATTTGTAATAAAGTTCACACAGTTAGAAATCCTGTACATATCGTCTATTCCATTTACCAACGGTCTACCATCCAAGCACGGTCTACCATCGCAACAGCAAGAAATATGATATCATATTATTTTCTCAGTGAAAAGTTGTGGTAGACTGTGTAGATCGTTTCATATAAATGTCATAATGTGTAGCCGGTGCAAATTTGTTGCCTTCTGTATCTCATTGTGAAACAAATCTCGCAAAGGATTTAGCACAATCGGGTGCTTTCTTTTGATCATTGTGCTCAGTCAGTCATTCCAAAGAACATGGAATTAGCCTGTACCCGACACGTCACTTGCTAGTAAGCGTTACCAATCCCTTCTCTGGAAGCAGACTAGCCCGAAAGAGATCAGTAATGTTACAAATGAACCTCTATGAAAATGTATCTTTGTTTAACAATGTTTTCTAAGAATTGATTTTTCGGAAAGTGGATGTTCCCTTTAAATGGCATGCGGTCGCAGTTAAAGGAGAGGTTGTGTCTGTTTTTCATTCGTAAACAACAGCTAATTTTGTACATGTTGCGCGTACTTTAGATGTCATGTGTTGACCGAAATATAGGTGTTTAGAGCAAATTATTTCCAAATCGGTTCCAGGATATCTCTAGCGTACTTTAAAAAGCGAAAGGATGGAAATCACACCTTTTTGTGTACCAAATTATGTGTATTTTCGACTTGACTCACAGAAAGCACTGAAATGACTTCAAATTACGTCATACCGAAACCCTGCCAAAATCCAGTTTATCGTTGGCCATTTTCCATTCACAGCAGATCAGAGAATTAAACCCTTTTTTTTGGAAACACCATATTAAACGCAAACGATAGACGCCTTCCCGTTCCAATAAACAAGGTGACCGTATGCCAATACCGTCACAACCAACTCAGACAACAAGTTGCAAAATTGTTGAGACACTTTCATAAAAAAACTCCTTTTCTAGCTTCCAATGCCCGCCGTATCTAGAATTTAAACCATTCCCACTTCCTCTCCCCCTTTCAATGTTGACTGCTGAAGTTCCCAACATTTTTTTGTCTTGCTAGCAACACTGATAAGGGGGGGAGGGGGGCTGCAGTGTGAGAGATAATAGGGAAATTAATAACGGCCCAAGAAGGTGAAGTGTCTCCACTATTTTTGCAACTTATTGTAGCTCTAGTAAGTAACAGTACATGTACATGTATGGTAGCTTTGTAATGTTTCGTGAAAAATGCTAGTAATGCAAATGCTTTTGAGTGGTCTACTACTCCACAAGACAATTGATTTTTTTGTTAAGGCTCACACACATGTACATGCAAACAAGCAAGTGACAAGTAACAAGCGAGAAAGCTTGTATACTATGTCATAGGAAATACCGTAATTTCCGGACGATTACCCGCAGCGGGCTATTTTTGTCACAAGGGGAAAAAACGTTCAACAGATTACCCGCACTGGCCTATTACCCGCACCCCAAAACCGAAAAAATCTTGCTACTGTATTTCCGGGACAAGAACTCACAAACTTGGAGCGATGAATTTTCCATGTTGTTGTTTACAAAGCAGAAGATCGATAGCATTTTCTGCTAAGAATTGGCTTTTAATAATGCAGCCTTAAACACTCTCCTTAGTCATTTCTGGTTTGTCTTGTTAAAACGACCTAAATATCCAATGTATTAACGCTAAGACTCGATAGAATACGAGTGTTAAAAATACCTGATGGGGTGGTGGTTAGGCATACCCAGGGGCAAAAGACCGGGCCTATATTACAAGTTGCTTAAAATGGGAAAATGCTCTATTACTCAAGCTAGGGGTTTAAGCCAGGGGTAGCTAGGAACATTTCACTGATGCGCTGAACAATCCAGCAAATCTTTCACTGTAGTTAGTGTTTTGTTTACACACGTGCCGACAATCACGTTTTAAATAATTATGCGGTGCCGTGAAATATGTCGGCATCTTGTTTTGTAGCTTTGAGCGTGCTTTCACAAAAAATGCTTTCGATCTTTCATACACAAAATTGAAAGGAGTGTAGGTGAGAAATGCTTTTAAATTGAGCGAAGAACAAAGCAGTGAAATACAGTAATCACTTAAACACTATTGATTTGTTTTTCATTCAATTTGCATCGGCTTTCACATCCTCGGAGACCCAGGGGCAGTTAGTGGGGGCGGGAAAAAGTCTAAACGGGCGAGGAAAAAAAATCGGGCGAAGAAAAGTCAAGAACGAAAAAAACAAAACCTTGCTCAATATATATTAGCTTTTATCCTCCAAAGGAGCGGTAATTAAATTTGCAAGCGGCAGTGAAAGCGAGAGGAGTCAGGCCTTAATTAGCTATAATTTGCAACATTCAGAAGGTCAAGGTTTTGTTTTGTCACAATAAGCCTCTCTTTCACGCGAGATCGGAATGGCTTGGCCGCTTAGCGCATTCGGTCTATTCTGGTCGATTTTTATAGTTTTTTATGCGTATATCGATATTTTAGTCGCTACTGTAAGAGAACGAAAGCATAAAACATTTTTGGAGCAGCACAGCCTCCTTTGTTCATCGAAGTATTTCGTTCTCTCACCACCTGACACTTCCATGGCTACGCTTTAAGAACGAAGCATTCAACATTTCGGAGCGCTATAACAGTCAGTCATTAGTTCTGAACAGCATGTTGTCAGGGTATTAAGGACACATTCGCAACATTTGTGATTGCTGTTGTGGTCAATGTTTATAATTTTCTATGCGTATATCGATATTTTAGTCACTATATATTTTGAGGAAGTGTACGGCGATTTCGCGACGCTTTAAGAACGAAGCATTCAACATTTCGGAGCGCTATTACAGTCAGTCATTATTGCTGTTTCATAACAGCATGTTGTCAGGGTATCAAGGGCACACAATCGCAACATTTGTGAATGATGTTCTGGTCGATGTTTATAATTTTCTATGCGTATATCGATATTTTAGTCCCTACTCTTTGAGAACGAAGCATACAACATTTTTGAGCAGCACAGCCTCCTTTATTCATCGAAGATTTTCTTTCTCTCACCACCTGACACTTCCAAAAGTCGGGTCGTCACGACCTGATCGGATCGTCACGGTCCGTCGAGATATTTGAAGCTGCTCTAGGCAGTTCGACTTCCGGCAGTAAATCTTACTTCCTTTTTAAACTCCACGACCCGACATCCGATGAGTCGGGTCGTCAACAGCAATTGACGACCCGACTCAGTTCATGTATATTGGACATGTGTGTGAACCAGTTACTGTAACCCTTGTCATCTTGGAATCATTTCACCCCAGTGGAAGTTTTGGTGGTCAAAGCTACACGCTTACATTCTGCAACAAGCTTTTTAAATTTTGATCTAAGTTGGGGTACAGTAAAGGAAACATTTTCATTCCTAGACTTGCATCTCTTCTTAAGTTCAGCAAGTACCTCGGCATAGATCTGTCCATTTTTCTGAGTTTTAACATTGGTGATTTTATTTAAATAATCACTACTTATTATGATATCACTGGAAAATATGGACCATTTACAGACTTCATAAAATGTCTGTAAATAATAAATTTACCCCATAAATATAGAATCTCTGTAAATTTATTTTACATATATTTTACAGAGTTTTGTTGAGTAAAGCTCTATAAAATGTCTGTAAAATGTTTATAAATTATTGGAGCTACAATAAGAGGAAATACTTGAAATTTACAGACTTTATAAAATCTTGCAAAAATGTCTATAAATCGAAAATTTACAAGGATTTTACGCCGTTTGGTCATGTCTCATAAAATGTCTGTAAATTGCGCTTTATCATCATGTGTGTCCTGTCTAAGTTACCAAATGTCTTTGGATCTGTATGCCCTGTTAATGACTGAGTTTGAGCGTCGAATATTTATTACCTAATAAAATTATGTGGGAAACTGTTGAATTGGCCCTGCATGTTGCACTAAGTTCGGTTTATCGAAAGTTCGCCGGTTGCAACCTATGTAATGCCTATCGGTATGTGTTTTAATAGTTCGTCTTGGATCAAGTCTTAGGCCCTGTCGATATGGAGAAAAGTTGTCCCCGGTAAGACGGTAACCCTCCCAGCCGGGTCTTTAGCTAGCGTTTATATGAGAAAAGAACTGACCTTTTTCCCTGAGTCAAGAGCTGCCTGGACGCTCGTATCCGTATATTTTTGTATACGCTGACGTCACAGTATCAGAACCAGTCTTTTTCCGCATGATCTGTTGACTAATCCGAATCGGATACGTGCGGACGGTCGTATACGATTCGTATACGCTACGTGTGGACGCAGATATTTTTGTATCCGCATAAAAAAATTTGCGGATACAAAAATCTCCGGATACGTGTGGACGGGGCAACAGTGATTTTGTGTGTAAATTTCATGTAAATTGCTGGGATGAATCAGTGTAAATGACATGTAAAGCAAGGCCTTCGTAAATAACATGCAAATAACATGTGAATTCGATATAGGAGTCATACCCAGCACAGAATGAGATTGAGAAAGTAGTAGAGGCCAGTAAGAAGACTTAACCTTTACCATTACCATGCTCCTCCATATTTTGATTGAGGAAATTTGCTCTGCTCCTTTAAGCAGAAAATTCTCCCCAGTTTTTCCACACAAAATGAAAGCGCCCCAGGAATCGCACTAGGCTCGCAACGGGTTGTGGTTGGATGAATTTGGTTGGATGTTGGCATAGAGAGAAGGATTGTGGACATTTCACAATAATTACATGATTCAACAACTTTGTCCGCCATTTTGAATTGCCCCGCCGCAAAGGCCCTGGGAACGAGATCGGTTTGAGAATTATCGGTTTGATATTCGCGCGGGCGATCAATGTGCTCTTCCTCTCTTTTTCCCTTGTTGGACGATCAGAATTGGATCTTTGCGATTCCTTAATATTTTGTGCGGGTGAAATAGCACGCATTCCACCAAATAAACCCAGTAAGCATCGATGAAATACGGAAGAAAGGGCAACGACAATTCAGGTCAGAAGGTCGTCCACGGGTATCAGCATTCGCCACAAACACGCCAGTGACATGATTCAACCTCAGACAGTCTCCGAAAGGGTTAATCGGTGAAGACTTCATGACAAAAATAGAGGCCTTCTTCAAAACGTAAACGGAGTTGTTCTACGAACGTTTGGAACAAGGGTGGCCTGGCCGAACAGCTACTACAGTTAGCAAATGGGCGGGAAGATTCAAAAGATCCGAAAAGCAAAAGACTGCCGGAGGAGTTTTCGGTAAGTCGTCATCTTACTGATACAAACCTGATTTAGGTTTAAATGGCTTAAAATTTTAAAATCTTGTTCCCTTTTACCCCAAGTTACTTGTTCCCAGCTTTTTGCTCCCTAAAATTGTTTCTGTCGCCTTGTTCCCTAGGACATTTTGTCATTTTTCGCCAAAACGCCAAGGAGGGCCTCAGCACAGTCATTGCTTTTGCAGACCTACTCCCTTAATAGTTTCACTTTATATTGTATTAATGCCATTTAAGGTAATAACAATACATGTAATAACAAATAGGTGATTAATATATGGATCTCTGTATACCCACCCCCTTATTGACCTTATTCGCCACTTGCAGATTCCTTGTTCTTCAAACGGTGCCACTACAAGAACACAATAGTGGCAAGTTGTTCTGTAGTTACTCCCTTGTCACCTGTATATCTACATGTACTTTACCTTCACTGGTTTCTCATGTCCAAACAATGTCACATGACTTGTCCAGTAATGTGAAGCCCTTTGTACCAAATCATAAAAAGATTTAACCAATCAGTCAATAACTGCACAGTGTATATTCGGCTGTATTCCACATTGCTTGTGCAGGGTGATATGTAACTATTTCCTATGACATAGTATACAAGCTTTCTCGCTTGTTACTTGTCACTTGCTTGTTTGCATGTACATGTATGTGAGCCTTAACAAAAAAAATCAATTGTGTTGTGGAGTAGTAGACCACTCAAAAGCATTTGCATTACTAGCATTTTTCACGAAACATTATAAAGCTACCATACATGTACATGTACTGTTACTTACTAGAGCTACAACAAGTTGCAAAAATAGTGGAGACACTTCACCTTCTTGGGCCGTTATTAATTTCCCTATTATCTCTCACACTGCAGCCCCCCTCCCCCCTTATCAGTGTATCTAGCAAGACAAAAAAATGTTGGGAACTTCAGCAGTCAACATTGAAAGGGGGAGAGGAAGTGGGAATGGTTTAAATTCTAGATACGGCGGGCATTGGAAGCTAGAAAAGGAGTTTTTTTATGAAAGTGTCTCAACAATTTTGCAACTTGTTGTCTGAGTTGGTTGTGACGGTATTGGCATACGGTCACCTTGTTTATTGGAACGGGAAGGCGTCTATCAATTGCGTTTAATATGGTGTTTCCAAAAAAAAGGGTTTAATTCTCTGATCTGCTGTGAATGGAAAATGGCCAGCGATAAACTGGATTTTGGCGGGGTTTCGGTATGACATAATTTGAAGTCATTTCAGTGCTTTCTGTGAGTCAAGTCGAAAATACACATAATTTGGTACACAAAAAGGTGTGATTTCCATCCTTTCGCTTTTTAAAGTACGCTAGAGATATCCTGGAACCGATTTGGAAATAATTTGCCTTAAACACCTATATTTCGGTCGACACATGACATCTAAAGTACGCGCAACATGTACGAAATTAGCTGTTGTTTACGAATGAGAAACAGACACAACCTCTCCTTTAACTGCGACCGCATGCCATTTAAAGGGAACATCCACTTTCCGAAAAATCAATTCTTAGAAAACATTGTTAAACAAAGATACATTTTCATAGAGGTTCATTTGTAACATTACTGATCGCTTTCGCGCTAGTCTGCTTCCAGAGAAGGGATTGGTAACGCTTACTAGCAAGTCTTCTAAGTGACGTGTCGGGTACAGGCTAATTCCATGTTCTTTGGAATGACTGACTGAGCACAATGATCAAAAGAAAGCACCCGATTGTGCTAAATCCTTTGCGAGATTTGTTTCACAATGAGATACAGAAGGCAACAAATTTGCACCGGCTACACATTATGACATTTATATGAAACGATCTACACAGTCTACCACAACTTTTCACTGAGAAAATAATATGATATCATATTTCTTGCTGTTGCGATGGTAGACCGTGCTTGGATGGTAGACCGTTGGTAAATGGAATAGACGATATGTACAGGATTTCTAACTGTGTGAACTTTATTACAAATCATCTGGTAATGTATTGGATTGATTAGAAAAGAAAGTACTAGTTGAATTGTGCTGTTTCCTCGAAGATACGATTTTCAACTGTAACGCCATCATCCTGGTTGACGTCACCAAGAAACACAATAAATGGTATTGTGTTACATAATACTAGCCATGTGTAACTTTCGGAGCATCAGATCTGCAGTGCAAAATACTTTGCTCGCTTTAGTATTTGGTACGGAGTCTTCTGTTAGCGATGATAAGTCCAAACAAACGAAAATCGATGCTACCGTATGTCAATAATTAATATCCTTTTGTGTTTGGTACAATGTGCTTTGCACTTCGCGTGCGAACTTCTTAAATGTTTCAGAGCTTATACGATAGTTAATGATTGTTTCTTTAGTTCCTGCTTTTCTACGTTGAAACGTTTCCCTATAGGAGTCAAATCCGGACTGGCAAAATTATTGTAATCATTCAGACAAGAAGTTGCAAAAATAGTGGAGACACTTCACCTTCTTGGGCCGTTATTAATTTCCCTATTATCTCTCACACTGCAGCCCCCCTCCCCCCCTAATCAGTGTTGCTAGCAAGACAAAAAAATGTTGGGAACTTCAGCAGTCAACATTGAAAGGGGGAGAGGGGAGAGGAAGTGGGAATGGTTTAAATTCTAGATACGGCGGGCATTGGAAGCTAGAAAAGGAGTTTTTTTATGAAAGTGTCTCAACAATTTTGCAACTTGTTGTAGCGATCTAAATAATTATACCAATCATATTGTGATGCAGTTGATATTTCAATTTCTCCCACCAAAACCTCACATTTTATTTGATGAGTACTTAATCTAATTCATAACATTACACAAAAAGCCATCTTGAGAAATTGTTATATCTCAAAACTTTTGTTTTAAGGGACAATTTTTGGCATGATTGCTCCACTGTTTTAATTGGATATGGGAAATCTCACTAAATAGTGCTTTGAGTGCTTTATGCCCAGGCACCCTAAAAAAAAGAGCAAATTTATGAGTGAAATACAAAAGTAGTTTTGAGTTGTACCCTTCAAACACTAATTCAGACATCTATACGAAATTATGAAAAATTTAACAATAAATAATAAGTATCGCGATCTTCTTATACATGTAGTTTTGCCTATCCGCGAGCCGTCAATATTTCGTGGTGTTGCTCCGTGGTGTTGCGGTCTCCCTTTTGCGGCCTGTGATTGGTTCTAATGTTGAAATTGACTTTGTTGCACTGAATTGGGTTGCTGACGTACACAAACAAATATGTTTCGCCGGTAGAGAGAAATTTTGATCAGGCGCGGGTTGATTAGTTTACAGTTTTATTTATCCTTATAAATGATGGATCGCGATACAAAACTAATTGCGATTTTGAGACAGCAATACCACATTATATTGACGGCGTTGGGAGAAAATCTATTCCGTATTGGGCTCCGTCGCTTCATGACTCCACCCAATACGGAATATATTTTCTCCCAACTAGCCGTCAATATAATTTGGTATTGCCGTCTCAAAATCGCAATTTGTTTTTATTATTGATTTTATTACATGTACAAAATGGTCAGTTTGTAAAGGTGGACACTTTGGGAGATTGTCACAGGCTTCCAGATAAGTTTGTAAGACAGGGTGTCAACAAGGAATTCCAGTGGATCAAATTTCCACAGCTCCTACCATAACCATTATGTCGGGTCATGAAGCTGACCTTGTAGGGTTTTTATATGTTCATATTTTGTTTCAGGGCAATGCATTAGGTCTATGGCAGCTAAACAGGGCAGGTGGAGATTTTCTAAAAGGTAGGCAACCTTTATTTAAGGAAACTCTTGTATTTTTAAAAGTACCACGGAAACACTACATACACTGCGCAGAGACCAATAAGATAAATTGTCTTGCGCACTCATTCGAATTGAGACTGTATGTTGATTTTGTGATGTCTATCAACATTAATGTTGATACATAATTATAGTACATGTCTAATAAATATCAAAAACTTGATCATTGTATGACACAATTCATCGTATAACAGAATTCATTGTGGTATATGAGCTAAAGCGCCGATCAACTCAAAACTTCCAAATTCCTCACTCCCCAGGCACAGAAGATAGTCAAATGCCCGTTTCGATTTGATCGGCGCATAATAGACCATGCTCTACAAAATTATGGAAACCGTACATGTCAGCTAAAAATATGAAGTTACACAATAAAGTCGGTAAGAGTTCTCTCTATTTTGGGGGCGTTTTTAATAAAACATTATTATTCCATTCACGATTGTTGGATATGAAAAAATTACATCTTGATTAGCCAACTTGGGGGGCTTTGCACCTCGTTGGCTATCTGTCATATCTAATGCATGCTCATGGAATAATCAAATATCATGAAGGAAAATTCTTGTTCAAAACAATGGCAGTCACCCAGGTGGAAATCTTATAAAGATCTTACCAATATTCTTGTTAGGTTTCTTAACAAGATCTTATCTTATTACTTAACTAAGGGCGTGTTCAGTTGACCCTATTCTGGAACAAGAGCACTTGGAGTGATGATTTAAAACGGTATGTCTAGCGTTTTGAAGCAACAAGGATAATAAAGATATGTTTAAAATAGTGTGTTAGCATTTGTTTGACAATTTTAATGTGAATCTCTGTAAAAACGAAGACTCTTATATTCTATGTACTCCTCCTCCGGAATACGGTCAATCGAATGCACCCTAAGACTCTTGCAACAAACTTAAGGTCTTGTGAGATTCCTACAAGATTCTAACTTGTAAGATGCATGTTTCTTGCAATAATTCCTTTAGCTTTATCATTCAGTTTCACTTACACAGGAGCTTACACAGGACCTTATGAATGGCAAAGTGATTTGTTACATCATTCATTGAAATGAAATTATATAAATTGGTTCCAGGGCCTACATGTACCTCAACCACAAGATGCAGTGCTGAAGGAAATTGTTGATTGAAATTTATTTGGAGGAATTTTCCTGAGATGCAAGAAGCAGACAGTTCTGACTGCAAATTGTGATGCAATTGTGAATAATTATTGATGTCTTTGTGTCAAAACTTGGTGGGTAGAGGTTTCATTGCCATTCTGGATACACCTTGTGAACATTATTAGGGTCAAGTGAATTTGTTACAGACATCAGGTAATTAAGTCGAACACACTCACATTGAACTGGATGAACATAAGGGAGAGATGTTCAGTGCAAAAATCAGTGACTTCTCTGTTCATATACTGTAAGTTTTTTGACGAAAATCAAGATAGATTTTACTGTCCCTTGAGTCTGAGGAAATTGTCAGTCATCTTTAAGTGGTAATTACATGTACATGTATATCAAACACAAGTGATAGCTCTCTAATAAACACATTTGCATGTGGCAACAATCATTAAAAGATCAATGTAATTTAAGTACTAGTATTCAATTACATGCAGTAAATTTGTTTTAGGAAAGTCTGCAGTATTTTTCATTTGAACTGGCAGGTGGCGTGCCTCATACAGTTCAATGTAACTTGAAAAGTAGGTCTAACCATGCAGTTAATTATTATTTGTCATAGTATGCTACAGTGCCGCTCGGAGATAAGCGAACAACGCAGACGCAAAATAAACGCACGCAATACGCGTATACGCGTTTTTTTTGACGCGTCTAAAATTTCGTATCGTATACGCGTTTGTGCCTTTGTTATTCATAACCGTAATTTTGCTTTTCCTGTTATTGTTTACGAAGACAAAAGAATAAATTGCGTGACTGCCGACAAGTCGAAAATTTGCATTTGCATGTATGTCGCTTTGATTACTAATCAATTTCGATCCGCAAATGCCGCCGATGAAAACATCCACAGGGCATTATTTCGAAGTTTAATATCCTTTAAATGCAACAAAGGTCTCGAAAGACGAGCGAAATTAAATCTGCAAATTATGCCCCGAAAAATTGAAGCCATGATTTTTGTCAGTGTTTGCCGTGACGCGTTACAGTCATTTCACGATAACCTTTTACCGATGCGTGGAAAAAAGTCCAATTTTTCCATGCAGAAAAATCAAATAAATGCGATCGACATATCATATAAAGTTTTTTTACAAATATTTTCTTTGAACTGAGAGCATTTCACCGTTTGAATCAGCGGAGTATGCCCCGAATCACATCACGATGGCCTAGCTCTCGCCGGCGCGTGCCCAAATTTAACCGAATACTTTTCCTTAGAAATACCAAATAAATGTGATCAGCGCATCCATTGACCCTTGGAAGAAAAATTTTGCGTTTGAAGTGAAAGCACTGTACCCGTTGAAATCAGAAAATCATTCCCAACAGAGCTGAAGATGTGAATATTACATGAATTAAAATCGTGTTTGTCACGTGTCGGCAACTGTGTTTTACTTCACTGTCGCGCTGAAAATCCACGCCAAAAAATCATTCGTTGCTGCTGCTGCTGCATTTACAACAAAACAACTCAAGCTGAAAAATTCTCAGCCTTACGATGAATTTCTGTACAAAACTGCTAATGATGTCCCCTTTGCTAAAGAGTTGTGTTTTTAGTTTACGACTAAACGGATGTAAGGGTACGAAGTTTGTTTTGATACTGTATTATCGCTCTCAACGCTTTCATGTAAATTTTGATGTTAAAAAGGTTCTTGTGTGCCGTCTGTCGATAGGTTTATATTTCTCCAAAAGTAAGCTTGATCATATTTTTTTCTTTTTTGGGCTTTAAAACACAAATATCTAGCCAGAAGGACTTTGCGCTGGTGAGATTTTTTGCTCTTTTAGTGACTCACCGACCAACGAACACGTAAATTATTTCCACATTCACCACACCGGAAACGATTGAGAAAAAACGAAGACAAGGCAACAAAAGAAAGACAAAAGGAGAGCTCATAAATACTAATGAGCCTTTTTGCGTATGTGTTGACACGCATCCGCGTTTTTTGCGTATATTTTGGTTCGCTTATCTCCGAGCTGCACTGTATGTAGTATTTTTCACCTGAACTGGCGGGTGGCATACCTCATACAGTTCGATTTAACTTTAAAAGTAGGTCTAACCATGCAGTTAATTAATTTTGTTATAGTATGCTATGTAATATTTTTCAGTTGAACTGGCAGGTGGCACGCCTCATACAGTTCAATGTAACTTGAAAAGTAGGTCTAACCATGCAGTTAATTATTATTTGTCATAGTATGCCATGTAGTATATTTCATCTGAACTGGCAGGTGGCACGCCTCATACAGTTCGATTTCACTTGAAAAGTAGTTCTAACCATGCAGTTAATTTGTCAAAGTATGCTATGTAGTATTTTTCATCTGAACTGGCGGGTGGCACACCTCATACAGTTCGATGTAACTTGAAAAGTAGGTCTAACCATGCAGTTAATTTGTTATAGTATGCTATGTAGTATTTTTCAGTTGAACTGGCAGGTGGCACGCCTCATACAGTTCAATGTAACTCTAAAAGTAGTTGTAACCATGCAGTTAATTTGTTATAGTATGCTATGTAATATTTTTCATCTGAACTGGCGGGTGGCACGCCTCATACAGTTCAATGTAACTTGAAAAGTAGGTGTAACCATGCAGTTAATTTGTCATAGTATGCTATGTACATGTAGTATTTTTCATCTGAACTGGCGGGTGGTACACCTCATACAGTTCGATTTAACTTGAGAAGTAGGTCTAACTATGCAGGTAATCTATTTGGTTAATTTCTTGTAGTATCCTAGTATTACCCATCTGAACTAGCGGGTGGCACGCCTCATACAGTTCGATGTAACTTGAAAAGTAGGTCTAACCATGCAGGTAATTTGTTATAGTATGCTATGTAATATTTTTCATCTGAACTGGCGGGTGGCACACCTCATATAGTTCGATTTAACTTGAAAAGTAGGTCTAACCATGCAGTTAATTTGTTATAGTATTCTATGTAATATTTTTCATCTGAACTGGCGGGTGGCACGCCTCATACAGTTCAATGTAACTTGAAAAGTAGGTGTAACCATGCAGTTAATTTGTCATAGTATGCTATGTACATGTAGTATTTTTCATCTGAACTGGCGGGTGGTGCACCTCATACAGTTAGATTTAACTTGAAAAGTAGGTCTAACCATGCAGTTAATTTGTTATAGTATGCTATGTAATATTTTTCATCTGAACTGGCGGGTGGCACACCTCATATAGTTCGATTTAACTTGAAAAGTAGGTCTAACCATGCAGTTAATTTGTTATAGTATGCTATGTAGTATTTTTCATCTGAACTGGCGGGTGGCACGCCTCATACAGTTCAATGTAACTTGAAAAGTAGGTGTAACCATGCAGTTAATTTGTCATAGTATGCTATGTACATGTAGTATTTTTCATCTGAACTGGCGGGTGGTACACCTCATACAGTTCGATTTAACTTGAGAAGTAGGTCTAACTATGCAGGTAATCTATTTGGTTAATTTCTTGTAGTATCCTAGTATTACCCATCTGAACTGGCGGGTGGCACGCCTCATACAGTTCGATGTAACTTGAAAAGTAGGTCTAACCATGCAGGTAATTTGTTATAGTATGCTATGTAATATTTTTCATCTGAACTGGCGGGTGGCACACCTCATATAGTTCGATTTAACTTGAAAAGTAGGTCTAACCATGCAGTTAATTTGTTATAGAGTGCTACAGTTATGTAGTATTTTTCATCTGAACTGACGGGTGGCACACCTTATACAGTTCGATGTAACTTGAACAGTAGGTCTAACCATACAGTTAATTAATTTTGTTATAGTATGCTATGTAATATTTTTCAGTTGAACTGGCGGGTGGCACGCCTCGTACAGTTCAATGTAACTTGAAAAGTAGGTGTAACCATGCAGTTAATTTGTTATAGTATGCTATGTAGTATTTTTCAGTTGGACTGGCAGGTGGCACACCTCATACAGTTCAATGTAACTTGAAAAGTAGGTCTAACCATGCAGTTAATTTGTTATAGTATGCTGTGTAATATTTTTCATCAGGACTGTCGGGTGGCACGCCTCATACAGTTCTATGTAACTTGAAAAGTAGGTCTAACCATGCAGTTAATTTGTTATAGTATGCTATGTAGTATTTTTCATCTGAACTGGTGGGTGGCACGCGTCATACAGTTCAATGTAACTTGAAAAGTAGGTGTAACCATGCAGGTGATCCATGTGGTTAATTTGTTTCAGTGTGCCAATTTAATTCCAGAGATATATATGTCTTCCTTATTTGTATTGAATTTAT
>NC_090885.1:60259979-60264979 GCF_036669925.1 Montipora capricornis
TGATGAAATCGAAAATATTCTTGCAGAATAGCCTCGAAGTGATTGCAATAACGGGAATTTGTTTTGAGGTGACGTTCTCGTTTCCGTTCCCGTCGTCGTTGCTAATGCTCATTAGGGAGCTTACGCAGGACGACGACACCGCCAACCGCAGGCCCGGGTTGCTCGAAGCATGGTTAGCGCTAGCCGGCGTTAAATACCATGGAAACCTATAGGTTTTCATACCTCTTAGTCGACGGTTAGCGCTAACCAGGCTTCGAGCAACCGGCCCTTGAACGTCGCCTAAAAATATTATTTCCTGTTAATGTAACAATTTCGTTATAACCCTAAGTCGTTCGGAATAGAAAGTGTGTATCAACATTGCAGGACTAAAATTGGCATGAACGGTGTGGTTGTTTGGGAAAAATTATAAAATGTTTCATCAGGTTCTCACGTCCTCTTCACAACCTCAAATTTGGTCAATTCACGTCGTTGTCAGGACGAGGGCGCGAAGAAATGTACCAAAATGCATATCGCACGTGCAGGGCGTGCAGAGCTTTTGATTTTGCTCATTAAACCCATTGTTTTGTGGCGTTCCCGTAGCCGTCATCGTTGTCCTTGCGTAAGCTCCCTACTATTGCGCCGGAGTCTTCCTCAGTTAGTAAATTACACTTTTGTCCCATTTTAGGCATTTGCTGCTCAAGATGATCAAGTCACAGAAACTGACATTAAGCATTTCTTTTGGTGCACTGTTGCTGTTGCTGTTGCTGTTGAGGCATTACACAAAGCTCCCTAATGGTGCGTAAAATAATTTTTGTATAGTGATATTTCTTTTACGGTTTTCAAACATTGACGTTACATTTCTTTTGATATTCGCATTTGCCAACCACCTGCAATTAGGTTCTGGTTGTCATATTAATAGCAATGGCTGGAGTCACGAGAAACATCGGTATAGCGCAGGAAGTTGTTACATCTTTGGTTTCGGTTTATCCCCGCCCTCAAAAGAAGAGATCACTCCGAAATCGGGAAATACGAAGACGAAAGTGATAAATAGAAGGCGTGTCTGCTGGGTTTG
The DNA here is from genome assembly GCF_036669925.1 of Montipora capricornis. Taxonomy (NCBI): domain Eukaryota; kingdom Metazoa; phylum Cnidaria; class Anthozoa; order Scleractinia; family Acroporidae; genus Montipora; species Montipora capricornis. The sequence continues at coordinate 60,261,031 of NC_090885.1, forward strand.
CTTTTGTTAACTCTGACTAAATACTTTCCTTACTAGATTGAACATTGGCTAAACTGACTGACCAATCGACTAAATGACTGTCTCACGCATTACGTATCACACACGTATCACGTATTGCGTGAACAACTGAGTGACTGAGAGAGTGTCTGACTGACTAATTTCCTGATTGTCTAGGCTTTGTTGCTGGCAACATAGCCAGTGCTAACCACTGATAATTTTTCGGTTGTCAGGGTATCCAACGTGGGCAAGTACTGATCAATTGCAAGCCTCAAGTAACCAGCCATCAGGTATTATTTTCGTTATGCAGGGGGACGACGGAAAATAGAGCCTGACCCAACTCTTCAATGGGACGTCTTCCGCCCACTTTTTTGATTGATTGACATTTCTTAACTTCAACCGATGAAAATTACTTCCACGGCGTGATACTCGCGAGTTCTCGCGTGTGGGTGATGTGGAATGAAGAAGGCGCCATTTTGTTTAGCGAGAGGCTTGACACATCCACACGATTAATTGTTGTTGCGAACTGTTGACTATTTTGATCGTATGGGAAGCGCTTATGACAAATTTGTGATCAGTGTGGCCCAGTGGTTAGGGCGCTTGCCTTGAGATCCGGAGTTCCTGGGTTCAAGACCCGCTCTGACCACTCGCTGAATTTGATCCTGGTAGTCCCTGGTTCAACTTCCCAGCCGCACTTGTAAATAGCCAACTGGTTTGCCTCCGGCCAGTTGGGATTCTTAACAGTAGTTGTTGTTGTTCTGTTCTGTTGTTTCGTTGATTGTTTCATTGGCCCTGAAAAGCCCCTATGGGGAGCGGTCAATTAAGTATGTATGTATGTATGTATCGTTGGGTAAAATAGATGGGTTTCACGTGACGTCATCGCGCCATGTTGGTGGAAGAAAACAAAAGATCTCTCATTAGCGTCTTTTGTTTGTCCACGTGAAGTCGTTTGTTTCTCTGTTGTGACTAGTGTGTCCAGAGATTGGTTGAAAACGTCCTGACCTATAAGGCCAGATTTCCTACCTCATTATGCATACGCTCCTTTGTTTCAAGAAAACAATAGCGATAACAATAGACGCCCTTTGGGACTGTGGCGCTTTTCTTGGAGGTTTTTTTCTAAGTCCATAGACCGAATGCATAAATGGCGGCCAAAAAAATATTCTTTTGTTTATGTGCTAATTAGCCTCACTAGCCTCGTTTGCATGGACAAAATACAAAAGAAATGATGCTTGAGAGCGAGGCTAGTGAGTCTCATGAGCACATAAACAAAAGAATACATTTTTGGCCGCCATTTATGCGAGTGACATCATGGGTTTAGGGCATATTCTTGTAATGTAATTCTATTATAAAACCGACTTATAAGCTGCATAGCCAATTTGTTTTTTCTGCCATTGAACATTGGGATGGTCAAACCAAGTAAGCTTAATTTTGCCTTAATTTTGTCTCTCTTTATAACCATTTTTATAATGGAATTATATTTGGCTGTTTATCGTAGGGGCTATGTTTGACAGGTTGTATTGGTAGATAGCTTTATTCAGTGGATGAGTGGTATTTAAACACTGGCTGGCTAATTTTATGATTAATTATCCACTGGAAAAAAGTTATCTGCAATTTCAACAGAATGTCAGTCATAGTATATCTTGTTTTCCTAGATTTATGATAACTTTTAATACATGCTCCGAGCTGAGCATGTTTTCACATTTAATTAACACTATGTTGAATGCATTAAGATATCTTACTCACAGAACTCAAAGTCCGGCAGATGTTAGCTTTCTGAAGTTCATACATTTTGCAGGAATGATTTTCCAAGCAAGGGTATATAAAGCCTAGCCTCAGTGACTTAAGTTTAAAATAAGGTGGGCTAATCCTAAGGTAATCATTTTCCTCGCAATCTGAAAGCTCATCAAACAGCATGGCTTGGGAAATCCTCTGTGGGCAAGGGGGCAGTCATGGTTTCAGATGTTTCATAGAGGACATGTTTGATGGCTGGAGGTCTCCAAAAATCTTGTTCAAGATTTCTTAAACAGTAATAGCAAGCCTTGCTGATGACAGAAAACACATTTGCATGGTATAGCTTATTGCTGTTGGCCACTATGGTCTCAATGACGTCTTTGGAAAATCCATGTGATATTGTTCCACTTTTGTCGAACAGTGATATCTTTGTTTGCCCCTCAACACAATGTCCCCAGCCAGGACCCGAACCCGGACCACTCGATCCGGAGTCGAGGACTCTAACCATGAGCTAAAGTCAAAATGGAGAGAGAAGAAAAATTGCAAAGAAAGGTGCGAATTGCGCAAACACAGTTTGAGCAGAACCCCTGTGATGAAATCGAAAGTACTGATTGTCTAGGCTTTGTTGCTGGCAACATAGCCAGTGCTAACCACTGATAATTTTTCGGTTGTCAGGGTATCCAACGTTGGCAAGTACTGATCAATTGCAAGCCTCAAGTAACCAGCCATCAGGTATTATTTTCGTTATGCAGGGGGACGACGGAAAATAGAGCCTGACCCAACTCTTCAATGGGACGTCTTCCGCCCACTTTTTTGATTGATTGACATTTTTTAACTTCAACCGATGAAAATTACTTCCACAGCGTGATACTCGCGAGTTCTCGCGTGTGGGTGATGTGGAATGAAGAAGGCGCCATTTTGTTTAGCGAGAGGCTTGACACATCCACACGATTAATTGTTGTTGCGAACTGTTGACTATTTTGATCGTATGGGAAGCGCTTATGACAAATTTGTGATCAGTGTGGCCCAGTGGTTAGGGCGCTTGCCTTGAGATCCGGAGTTCCTGGGTTCAAGACCCGCTCTGACCACTCGCTGAATTTGATCCTGGTAGTCCCTGGTTCAACTTCCCAGCCGCACTTGTAAATAGCCAACTGGTTTGCCTCCGGCCAGTTGGGATTCTTAACAGTCGTTGTTGTTGTGTTCTGTTGTTTCGTTGATTGTTTCATTGGCCCTGAAAAGCCCCTATGGGGAGCGGTCAATTAAGTATGTATGTATGTATGTATGTATCGTTGGGTAAAATAGATGGGTTTCACGTGACGTCATCGCGCCATGTTGGTGGAAGAAAACAAAAGATCTCTCATTAGCGTCTTTTGTTTGTCCACCAGAAGTCGTTTGTTTCTCTGTTGTGACTAGTGTGTCCAGAGATTGGTTGAAAACGTCCTTACCTATAAGGCCAGATTTCCTACCTCATTATGCGTACGCTCCTTTGTTTCAAGAAAACAATAGCGATAACAATAGACGCCCTTTGGGACTGTGGCGCTTTTCTTGGAGGTTTTTTTCTAAGTCCATAGACCGAATGCATAAATGGCGGCCAAAAAAATATTCTTTTGTTTATGTGCTAATTAGCCTCACTAGCCTCGTTTGCATGGACAAAATACAAAAGAAATGATGCTTGAGAGCGAGGCTAGTGAGTCTCATGAGCACATAAACAAAAGAATACATTTTTGGCCGCCATTTATGCGAGTGACATCATGGGTTTAGGGCATATTCTTGTAATGTAATTCTATTATAAAACCGACTTATAAGCTGCATAGCCAATTTGTTTTTTCTGCCATTGAACATTGGGATGGTCAAACCAAGTAAGCTTAATTTTGCCTTAATTTTGTCTCTCTTTATAACCATTTTTATAATGGAATTATATTTGGCTGTTTATCGTAGGGGCTATGTTTGACAGGTTGTATTGGTAGATAGCTTTATTCAGTGGATGAGTGGTATTTAAACACTGGCTGGCTAATTTTATGATTAATTATCCACTGGAAAAAAGTTATCTGCAATTTCAACAGAATGTCAGTCATAGTATATCTTGTTTTCCTAGATTTATGATAACTTTTAATACATGCTCCCAGCTGAGCATGTTTTCACATTTAATTAACACTATGTTGAATGCATTAAGATATCTTACTCACAGAACTCAAAGTCCGGCAGATGTTAGCTTTCTGAA
>NC_090885.1:60282479-60284979 GCF_036669925.1 Montipora capricornis
TTACTTGGCCATTTGGGGAAATTCCAATTAATACTTTGAATGTATTATGGTGTTTGTAGTTGGACCAGGTCTGTGACTGGGCCAACATTGAGGATGGTACCTCCACAAAAACCTCTGTGCAGTCAATAATCACTCGAGTAGTAGGGTACAGGGCAAATTGTTGTGGCATGTTTTTCCGCACTGATTCCTGAGAAGGGAAAGGGAATAATTGAGGCAACTCTAAATACAAGAAATTAATCCATGTACAGAATATCTTACTAAAGTTTGCAACAGAAATGCCAAATCTGTCAACTAGATCTCTAACAAAAAGACCAACCTTTAATCTAACAAGGACAATAAACAGTTCAGTTAAAGAACTTAATTGCCTCGTGCGACCTGGCTTATTTTTCCCTTCCTCCTGATATGGTCTGGAATCAGGTACATTTTTCGCACCCCAGTATTGTAGTTTGGCTACTTTTGGTTTGAGGTAATTATGAAATGCTAGTAGTGCTGTGTAATTGGGAAAGCCTGTGTAAAATTTAATCGCAGAGTTGTCATTCTTAAACTTTTCAAGTGTAAATTCCCGTTCTTTATACTCATCAATTTCTTTTTGCAGCTGCCCAACTTTTTTCTTAAGGTTTATCAATATTTCCTCCTTTACTTCAAGCTGCTCCTGTATAGACTGCCTTGATTCTTTTATATCAATGATGTCTCCAAAGCTAAATGCATATGTATGGTCCATGGATATTGAGTCAACTTCAGAGGTAAACAGGAAGCATGTCTGGGTGGACTTATCTTCAGTCTGTTTTGCAAACACCCTCTCAACATCTCCCAAAGAACACCTAGTTCCTACTTCACCTTTCCCAGCACTACTGTTGGAACATGTAAACTATAAATGTCAATAAAATAAGACATTCATTAAGGAAAGAAAAATACACACTACATGCCTAAAAGTACAAATGTTATGTTTAAGCAGCACAAGAAATATGTCAACAAGTGAGAAGCCCCTGCCACTAAAAAGAAAATTGAAATCTCATGGGGCTTCAAAAAGAATGTGACCTAAAACTCTGGGTAATGTAGCACCTCATATAAACCTCTTTTTTCATTTGTTCTCCTTGACAATAGCCTTCCTTATTATCAGGGATGGGGCATTGTTTAGGATTCTTCTTTATTGTTTCCATGCCCAATGTTATTGTCACTTCAAGGAGGCACTACTTGATCCAGACTCTAGGGATGTAATACCACTAGGGACAAGGTCATAGCATGCAAGTTATATTTATACCTCAACTTCTCCCAGAGGACATGTGGACCCTAACTCTTCAACTATTTCAATGTGTGACATGACCACTGTCTCTCCTGCACCTGTAGTTGATGTACAGGCCTTTGTTGAAGAACTGCTTCTATCCTTTGGAGGTTTCCGTGGCAAAGGTGTAACTGAGGACCAGTTAAATATTGATGGTTCCACTCCTACATTCAGAACGTGAATTTTTCACATTGATGCAATGTTAGAGGATTTTGATAAACCTTTGTAGCAGAATTCTCTCCAAAATCACACACAGACAAAACATGACAGAAGACAACAGATATGCAGTTCTTCACAAAACTAGCTTTTCTATTTTGGACCTCAATTTAGTTTAAGGTACCTTTTTTCATGTGTCCATACTTACAGGCATTCTAAAACATGATTTCTATTTGGAAAGGAAAGTTCATTTAACAAAATTGAAATGAAACCAAACCAAAGCAAACAAAAATTTACAATTACAAAATGTTTTCCGGTAGTAGACCCCTTCAGATTTGAGAATCATAATTTCTGATTTAGCTTAAATCAGCTTCCTTCATTGTATACTACAAGGTATACATAGAACACAAATAAAGGATGCAGACCCAGAAATAGCATAACAATGGACTGTTTTATTTCTTTTAAGTCAAACTATACAAGATTATCATAATTATTACGCACTTCAACAGCTGGAATATAAACAGATTTCCATCAAAATGCAATTCAACAGTGATGTAGTCGTGATACAAGACTGTCATAAAATCAGCGTTATTGTAAAATTACAAAGACTTAAACAATACCACACCTTTACCCAATCTGCTCCTCACTCCCCCAGCACCTTTGATTATTTCGTGTTTCCTAAAATGTTTTTCACATATTACAGTGTTCTCGCTTACACGAAAACCGTCTCTTCCGTGTTGACGCTTGATCAAATTGCACCAACGTGCTTTTGCAGGGTTCTTCGTAGGAAATTTAAAAAAGCGTAAACCAGACGCACTTCCATCGCTATTATATTCATAACTGTTGCACTCAGCTGCTGCACACTCCTTTCCACGGCTTCGGTGTTTCCTTTTCTTGCTATCTTTACCTTTCTCTTGGTCCATTTTCTAAGATTTGTTCGACTCGTAGCGCAGTTTAAACGAAAGCAAAAAGGACGGAAGGAAAGCTAATACAGGGTTAGCCTCGTCCCGGTGCACAAATTGCGCCGGCTAGACCAAACTCCAGCGGTTTCTTAGAATGAGC
>NC_090885.1:60287479-60289979 GCF_036669925.1 Montipora capricornis
AAACTTTCTCGTATCCCGCGCCCGTCCCGAAAAATTGAGTGATTCTTATAGCTGCAACTACGAATCACGTGCAAGTCAGGTTGGATTGCACCACTCAAGCAGGAAAAAGCTACTTCGTCAGCAAATAAAGCCAGGTAACTGCGTAGAGAGATAAAGTAGAGGTAAGTGCTTGACATTTACATTGGATAATTGGTTTGTTATTTTGATTCGTTGCGAAATTGTGTGGTTAAACGTGAATAGCTGCACAGAGTGTGATTTTTGAAACTGTGGTTAACAATTTGTCACCGAACCAACGAGTTCATTTACAATCGAAGCGAGTCCACAGTCGTCGAACCAACAGGTTCACCATATCTAGTCGAACCAACGAGTTCATTTATAATTAAAGCTGTGAGTAGCCACTTGTAGACTTGTTGAACGAGTACACTTGTTGTGAAAAACTATTCAAATAAATATTTAAGCAATTTTAACACACTGCAACTGAGAGTACAGATATCGAAAAGTTGAGTCAAAGTACTCAGGAGTTAAAACGTTTAAGTACACACTGTTGAAGCTATCACTGTTGAATCGCACAATATTCTACTGTTTTGTCCATCCTCACCATGTTGCTTTTACCGTATGTGATATCCATTTTGACATTTATACAAAACCAGAGTATTGATTTCGCTACTGTTAAAATTTCTAATCGATGCGCGTACGATTTCCAATGTTTTCGTATTCATATTGAGAGATACAGGGGAAAGTATTTGTTGAGAAGAATACCTCATGCCTCACATGGAAGCTTTAATCCTTACGTCATTACTAACAAAGAAGCGCACATTATAAATGGCAACATGTTCAGTAACGTAACGAAAGATAAGACCAGAGCTATCAGTGAACAGTCAAAACAGACAACGAAAGATCGAAGACATTTCATGAACCATTGTTTTACTCATGCAGGAAAGTTCTCATGCGCAGTAGACTGTTTTCTTGAAGTTACATTTGCCGTTTTTAAAGACTCTTTAAACTGTATTGAGCGTAATGAGTTTTTTCAAAAATTATCAGAGGCTTGTTTTCAATTAGAAAACTATGATCTTACAGATATGCCGTTAATTCGAGAACCAATTTGGGCTCATTTAAGAGAACGTTGCAATTCTTTTGCATCAATGTCTGCAAATGCGGTATTTAGTGATATATTTAGGTTGAATACAGTTGGTGCAATGACACAAGAATTAAAATCTCTTTTTCTTATACAACAGAGTAATCAATCCGTTTGTTCATTCTGTAGCAATGCACTTGTAAAGGAAACAAATGTATTTGTACTTTACTTGACTTTTGCAAACTTGCTTCAGAGCCAGTTTGAAACTTATGTTTCTGAGGCTATCTTACTAAATAGTTGTAGACTTTACTGTGATTTATGTCAAAAGCATTCTGGGGATATTTCAATCCTGCAACATTTTGTGACACTCCCAAAATTTTTAAGTGTAGAACTGTCATCCCATTGTATTAATCAAGTATTATTCCCAATGACTATGGATGTATTAGGTGAAGGTTATGTACTAAAAGGCATGGTTCGATCTCTGAATCATCACTTCACAGTGGCTATAACAGATAACACTCATTGGGTATATATTGATGATATGTGTGTTTCTGTAAAAAGTTACAGTTCGTTGCAGAATCTTTTGCATAACCATTGTAATGGTTGGTTTTTTGCCATATTTGAAAAGACTGCAATTGTAGTGAACAATACTGTACTACCAAATTCAGTCATGTGCAATCCCTTTCATCAAGATGGTAATAAAGAACATAAACTTGATAGCCCACTGTTGCAAACAATTTCAGGCATTTATAAAACCGTGCACAAAGACACCAATAATCTCTCTGTGAACATTTTTATGCAAAGAAATTTAACCAAATGCAAAACCTTCCAGGAAGACTCTCAGACTGATAATCTACCTCTCTGCAGTTTAGAGACAGATATTCCTAGTAATGATAATACTATGAATATTGGCACTGTGACAAAAAGCTCTGCTATAGCTTTTTATGGTATTTGTTTTTCTGTTCTTAAGCCCTGCAGTTATTGGAAGTCTGATACATTACATGCTATTGTTGACTGTGGAAGTGCATTTTTTGAGGACATTGGTAAAGGGAATGCAAAAGTTAGTGAACTGCCCCATGCTCTTAACATATATGGTTTCATCTTCTAGTGTATTAGTCCTTAACAGATTCATTGTTCAAAATATGGTTACAAACACAGGATTTTTGTTTTATCTCCCCAGTGTCACTTTTGGTTGTGTTTTTCACAAAACTAAACGAAGTACATCATTATTCTTTCTCTCTCTCGAAAGTCATGGACTTGAGGTACTTCGCACAAATGACACAAATTGACATTTTTCCCTCATATCAACGTCAATCTTTCTCAACAGCACAAATACCCGCCGAGCAAAGGCTACATTTTCACAGTAAGTAAGTAGCCTCTTCCAACAACCCTTCAATGCCCGCAATTCGTCACGCAATTCCTAAG
>NC_090885.1:60297479-60299979 GCF_036669925.1 Montipora capricornis
CAACTACTTTTAGAGTTACATTGAACTGTATGAGGCGTGCCACCTGCCAGTTCAACTGAAAAATACTACATAGCATACTATATCAAATTAACTGCATGGTTAGACCAACTTTTCAAGTTAAATCGAACTGTATGAGGTGTGCCACCCGCCAGTTCAGATGAAAAATACTACATAGCATACTATAACAAATTAACGGCATGGCTTCTTCTACTTTTCAAGTTACATTGAACTGTATGAGGCATGCAACCCGCCAGCTCAGATGAAAAATACTACATACATGTAGCATACTATGACAAATTACCTGCATGGTTAGACCTACTTTTCAAGTTACATCCAACTGTATGAGGTGTGCCACCCGCCAGGTCAGATGAAAAATATTACATAGCATACTATAACAAATTAACTGCATGGTTACACATACTTTTAGAGTTACATTGAACTGTATGAGGCGTGCCATGCGCCAGTTCAACTGAAAAATACTACACGGCATACTATAACAAATTAACTGCATGGTTAGACCTACCTTTCAAGTTAAATCGAACTGTATGAGGTTAGCCACCCGCCAGTTCAGGTGAAAAATACTACATGGCATACTATGACAAATAATAATTAACTGCATGGTTAGACCTACTTTTCAAGTTACATTGAACTGTATGAGGCACGCCACCTGCCAGTTCAAATGAAAAATACTACATAGCATACTATAACAATTTAACTGCATGGTTGGACCTACTTTTCAAGTTACATTGAACTATATGAGGCGTGCCACCCACAAGTTCAGATGGAAAATACTGCAGACTTTCCTAAAACAAATTTACTGCATGTAATTGAATATTAGTACTTAAATTACATTGATCGTTTAATGATTGTTGCCACATGCAGATGTGTTTATTAGAGAGCTATCACTTGTGTTTGATGTACGTGTAATTACCACTGAAAGATGACTGACAATTTCCTCAGACTCAAGGGACAGTGAAATCTACCTTGATTTTCGTCAAAAAACTTACAGTATATGAACAGAGAAGTCACTGATTTTTGCACTGAACATCTCTCCCTTATGTTCATCCAGTTCAATGTGAGTGTTTTCGACTTAATTACCTGATGTCTGCAACAAATTCACTTGACCCTAATAATGTTCACAAGGTGTATCCAGAATGGCAATGAAACCTCTACCCACCCAGGTTTTGACACAAAGACATCAATAATTATTCACAATTGCATCACAATTTGCAGTCAGAACTGTCTGCTTCTTGCATCTCAGGAAATTTCCTTCAATTAAATTTCAATCAACAATTTCCTTCAGCACTGCATCTTGTGGTTGAGGTACATGTAGGCCCTGGAAAAGATTCACAACAGTCAATCAACCAATTTATATAATTTCATTTCAATGAATGATGTAACAAATCACTTTGCCATTCATAAGGTCCTGTGTAAGCTCCTGTGTAAGTGAAACTGAATAAGGAAGCTAAAGGAATTATTGCAAGAAACATGTATCTTACAAGTTAGAATCTTGTAGGAATCTCACAAGACTTTAAGTTTGTTGCAAGAGTCTTAGGGTGCGTTCGATTGACCGTATTCCGGAGGAGGAGTACATAGAATAGAAGAGTCTTCGTTTTTACAGAGATTCACATTAAAATTGTCAAACAAATGCTAACATGCTATTTTAAACATATCTTTATTGTCCTTGTTGCTTCAAAACGCTAGACATACCGTTTTAAATCATCACTCCAAGTGCTCTTGTTCCAGAATAGGGTCAACTGAACACGCCCTTAGTTAAGTAATAAGATAAGATCTTGTTAAGAAACCTAAGAAGAATATTGGTAAGATCTTTATAAGATTTCCACCTGGGTGACTGCCATTGTTTTGAAAAAGAATTTTCCTTCATGATATTTGATTATTCCATGAGCATGCATTAGATATGACAGATAGCCAACGAGGTGCAAAGCCCCCCAAGTTGGCTAATCAAGATGTAATTTTTTCATATCCAACAATCGTGAATGGCATAATGTTTTATTAAAAACGCCCCCAAAATAGAGAGAACTCTTACCGACTTTATTGTGTAACTGTATATTTTTAGCTGACATGTACGGTTTCCATAATTTTGTAGAGCATGGTCTATTATGCGCCGATCAAATCGAAACGGGCATTTGACTATCTTCTGTGCCCGGGGAGTGAGGAATTTGGAAGTTTCGAGTTGATCGGCTAATTAGCTCATATACCACAATGAATTCTGTTATGCGATGAATTGTGTCATACAATGATCAAGTCTTTGATATTTATTATACAAGTACTATAATTATCAGGGCTCGAAATTGCGACCAATACGGTCGCATTTGCGACTAAATTTTTGCCTTTGCGACTAAAATATCTGGAGAAGTCGCAAATTTGCGACTTGTTGTCACCTTCGTTCTTTCGAAACAAAAGGATTAGAAGTTGCCACTTTGCTGCTACTTTTGCTAAAATAAATAAATAAATAAATGAAAAAAATATTTTGTTTCTC
>NC_090885.1:60312479-60317479 GCF_036669925.1 Montipora capricornis
CCAAAAACGTTTGATAGTAGAACATTTTCAAGGGAATTACCTTAAATAAAGTTTTGCAGGGATCAGCCTAAAAGTGATTTTGTGAATTGTTGCCGTCTGTGCGGCATAGTGCGATGAAACAAATGTTAAGCTGACGATTTCGTAAGAATTTTTGAGACGTGTGTAGCCAAACAATAGCCTGCGATGGAAGGCTAAACCCCAAGCTATTTGTGATGCTTGCAAGTATGGAGTACAACATGCTTGGAAAAATCATGAAAAAAACGCGATTGCAGCAGCACTGAAGCGGAAGTTTCATCCCTGACATCTTGTCAAAGCGACAAAGAAACAGCTACTGTCGTACAACGAAAAAAACCAAGGTTAAAGACTTGTATCTGAAGCACGAAGGTGGAACGCTGGGGGATCATGTAACATGTGTTTTTGAGCCTGAATTGCCTGATGATTAATCTAATTGGAAAACAAAAAAAAGGTGAAGCAAACAACCAAAACTCTGTTTGTCAGTGTGCCCAAGTACAAGAAATAATGCATGTGTAAAGGTAAAAGGAATATTTGAATGGAAAGGATGCAGCCAGTGTACACACATGAACATTGTTTTTCTGTGTGTAAAACAGAAACAGAATTTGTTTTTAATAACTACCAAAAATTGATAGCACAAGTTAAGGTTTTGTTCATTATTATTTTTTTAATGAGGGACAGGGTTTAACATCACAAAAATCATACATATCAGTTAAATAAATTGCAGCAGCATTACTGTCGCGTGAATCCAACAATACCTTATAATGCAAATCATAGGATTAGTTGCGAATTCTACTGGCGACCTTCTTGTTGGTAATGGTACTGATGATAATTCACCAGGCAGTACTAAACAGTTCAGTCACAACGAAGCATAACTTATCACAAGAGCAAACTATGTGTGCAACTTGGAGAAACAGTTTTAAGAAAAATGAAAGGGAATAAAAGCATTTAATTCCATAGCAAACTTAGTACCATACATCCACATTTACCATTTTTGCAGCAAGATATTAGATAAATACACTTGCCAATAACACTGAAGGGGTTCTACTGAGAGAAAGATAATAGCTCTTGAAAGTTTTCAGGTGAAAAACACATTGCATGTAACTAATTAACTAAAGTTGTATTATCATTTTTTAATTTCCAGGTTATTATACAGTCGGAATACAAAGCAATTCTGAGACAGTTGACATCCGACCTTAAAAGTCTTCAAATTAGCCTTTAATTAAGCCTCGTTCTCATTCCTGACATAACATAATCAGTCGTGTGGCCTGTACGACAAAAAAGCTGCAGCAATCGCTTGTTTATCGCACCAAAGAAGGAAGGCCAAAGATTGGTCAAAAATAAATATTTACTTTGTGTTGATTTTAATATCTCCTCAAGATCTAAGAGACTTCAGATGGTAAAAACGTACTGTCAAAATTAATGAGTGACAGAAAGAAGCTCCGACTCTCTTTAAAAGAACTGTGTCGACCAATGATGTTTGTTAGAATCAAGGCAACCTTATGACCTGATTCAATTGGTACAGCTGGGGATTTTTGTTGACGGGACGAAATAGTATAATGTCAGCTGTACAACACCTGGTTGGTCCTTAGCTCTTTCTTGGTCATACAAGGAAGGTCCTTTTTTTTCTTTTTTTGCTAGCTAATTGGTTTTTTTTGTGTGTGGAATTTTAAGGCTTTAAATGTGTTGCATCTTAACTTGTATGGAAAGGTTGCAAGGTTTACTCATACCAGTAATTAAATAACAAATACAGCTCTAATGTAAGATACAACCTTCAGAGTACTGTTATTGTAATCACAAAATGTTAAATGGACAGAGAAACCATCTTTACAGATTAACTCTGGTGGGACTCTTTTCAAAGTTGGTTTCTGCTTTGCACCATACCTGATACCTGCAAAGGATCTGATTTTTTGCACAAGAGTTGCTAGATGTTTGAAAGAACAAAGCCAATTGAAATTTTTTGTTGATTTTAAGTAAAATTCTAGATTGCAATAAAGTGAAAGTAAAATTAATAAGGAGTTTTCAACACTTCAAAAACTCGGAATGCGTGTTAATAAGATAACAGTGAACAGAAAGATTTGTAAAGCATACAATAACTACAAAAAACTTGCATAATGCAGTCTGCAATTGAGAAAAAAAGGTACTGTATATGACCTTGTAAAATTCATTAATTATTCATGAGGGTGCAAACCAATCCCAGCACAGTATTCAGATCACATGTACACAACTGTAAACCCCAATACAAATCAACTGGGGTTGATGAATTATTAAACAGTAGAATTAACTTTTGATACAAACTCCTGCTCAGCTAATTAGTATTCATTAACTTTTGATACAGATCTCTACTGATTAAAATAACAATACTTTGCATTCAATTTAATGTATTCATTTCACAAGTATGTAAACGCCCATTCAGATCTCCCGCTCATATTTTATCTACTACATATTCATTGTATGAATCAAGATTTTTATGCACCTCATTTCAACAATTATCTCCTTGGTCCCCATTCAAAAATAAAATAAACAATATTAATTTAACCTCTTATAGCGATATTTCTTGTTTACAAACATTGACGTCACATTTCTTTTGATATTCAAATTTGCCAACCACGGAACAAAAGAAGTCATTGTTTCAACAGCGAATTAGGTTCTGGTTGGCATATTAATAACAATGGATGACGTCACGAGAAACATCGCTATAGACAGACAGGTAAGCTTGTATGTGATGCTCAAATGCACGCTTTATTCAAGTTCAAGTTTTATTTATTTACAAGAAACATGTTGTTACTAAGCTAGGTTTGCAAATAGCGAGAAGCTGATCGTGGCAAGCCCGACTGTTGACGAAATTATTTAAACATTTTTTTTGTTTTTCACATACAACAACAACATGTAAACATTACTCTTTGTGCTTTCAAATATTTAGAAAGTAGAAGAACTTACATGTTGGTGAAAAAGAGAAGAAAGCAGTTTGGGTAAAAGAACAATATGTAAAGAGGAAAACTACAGACTATACTTAACCTCAGTTGGAAATTTAATTTTTCATCTTGCTAATTAAGGTATCTATATCGGCATAAGAGTTTTCAGTTTCTAGAATTTCAATTAGTTTTGTTCTAATAGTTTTCTTAAAACTATGATGCTGAAAAAGGCCGAAGGCAATGCTTAGACATGTCTGGCCCATGCAACAGAAATACCAAAATTAATTCGTGACGGTAAGTTGAGAAGCGGAACACTAAAAGACGACTAGTAGCTTCCCTTGCAATCGGTCTTCTTCTTGATTTATTTCTTGTCGGCTCTTCGAGGGTGTTTTGACCAAGCATTTTGATTTTACATATGTACAGAAAATTGCCCCACGTAACAAAATCTTCTAGGTAGAATTGGTTGAATTTTGCATCTTGCGAGTCCCTTTGCGACCCAAATTTTCGCTGCATGGTATGTCTGTTAGTGTTTTGCGAGCCAGACAAGGAGCCAGGGTCTTCTCGGCTTTCAATATGGCGGCGGGTCTTGAGAAGACCCTGGCACACAGTGAACTAAAAAGATCGTTGATTGGTGCTTTTCTCACATGAACTCTAATTGGTTTAATGTCAAAAGAAAGATGGCGGCTAGTGAGGAGAGCCAGAAGAAGAACAGAATTCGTGTTTAAATCATTTTCAAAATTGTAGCTGTTCTGTAAGAAGCAGTCGAAAATTAACAAGCATAACAGTCAAAAATAATTTGCCGTTTTTTCACGTTGCACGGTGATCTACATCAGGCTTCGATTCCAATTAAAGCTACGTTGGCTTTTCACGACCTCTGGCATAGCGATCGCTCTATATATAGAAGGATATAATGGTGTTTGAAAGACGCAACGGTGATTAAGTGATTTTATTTCGTAGGTACCTTCACGTTTTGTTTCATTTTGGCGTCTCACAATTGTAATTCCCTGACGCGAGTATTGTTACTGTTGTTCAATGTTTTCACCATGTCAGATTGTGTTACAAATTATATAATTGTGCAACAGGGTTCATAGATTATTGATGTGGTTGATTTAGCAGTTGTATGTGGTTCTGTTGACTCGTGTGACAGCTGCAATGAAGGCGGGTCTGTTAAATACAGGTCAAGACTAGAGGTCGCTGCTCCAATAATCAACAACTAAGCCAAAAGTTTCCCCGAGACCTGAAACAACATTTTTGTTGAGTTATTAGCGCTAGCAGACACTTTTGGTGTTTATTTGTCTGCAGCACGGTGACATGTACACTCACCTGTGGAATCATGACCTGTGTTTTATTTCAATAGACCTGCACCTGCAGTAATCCATATTCTTGAAAATAATTGTAAGGCTTATCATTATAGTCTCATTGACCTGTCAGTTCGCTAACGACTTCAATTTTTGCTTCTTCTGATTTAAAAATATAAATATGTATATTAAACAGTATTCTCTAATTTTGCACACATTACTTTTTTAGCATCACACTCCTATGAGTTTTCTTGTACTCCAATAATTTAACTTGAATTGTTCGTTTTCAAAACATGCTTTGAAAATATTCTCTAGCATTGCTCAAGTTGTGGCATTTTAATTACTGTCTGAAGATGTGGTACATCGAGTGATTTGGGGGAAGATTGCGGACTGGACAGGGGGATTGGGAAATAAAATTGAAGGTGATAAAGCACAGGAAATTTGCAACTTCACCAGCAACAAAAAACTATTTCACAAAAAGAAATAGTGTTTTGTTTCTGGAATGGTAAGGGCAGGAGAAAAGATAAAATACTGTAGTGTGGGTCACTTGGTCGGTCATATATATTTCGCTTCGTGTATTGAAACTCTCAACAAAGAAGGACAAAAATGTGGACGCAAACTCTCTGAACGGTTAGAAGCCTGTCAAGGAATATTAACCATTAAAGAGAAGATAGTGAAAACTTCATATTTATGACCCATTTCGTTCACTTTCATGCTTGTCTGCATTATGATTTGCTATACTTCAGGTTCACATGTTCACAAGTTTGTTTTTACG
>NC_090885.1:60319979-60322479 GCF_036669925.1 Montipora capricornis
ATATCGAGAGAAATCCTGGACCACCCAATTCCACGCTGAATACCCATCTTTCCGCTGTGAGTCTAGGCTCTATGCCCGCTCGACACGCCTCTTCCACAACCTCAATTGGACTGGTAAACGTGTTCGCTCGCAAGGTTTACACCCGGGAAGAGCTATTTTCTATTCGCGCTCAGAACCATAGATTGTCTAACATTTTTCTCTACTACCGCCTGAAATCACTGGGGATTTTTAAATATCGTGGCAGACGCTCTGGTTTTTCTTCAAAGCTTTGTTTACGGACAAATAATCAAGCTATCCCTACTATTTATTCACGACGATGTTGGGAAGATGCGAGTGCTTCAAATAATATCCAACAAACATTGGCCAGGAAGCCTAGTCTTAATCTGATCACTATTCAAAGTCAAACTACGGTTTCTAAAACATCTACTGCAAAACCAGCGGCATCCCCGCAGTTTGTTCCTTCGCTTTTCCTTTCGAATGTCATGTCCTCGGCTCCAAAGATCGACGAAGTGAACAGTGTTGTTATTAATGCAAATGTTGATGTAGTTTGCATAACTGAAACCTGGCTTCAAAGTCATATTCCCGACTCTGTAGTGGCAATAAATGGTTTCAACCTCATTAGAAGGGACAGGAAAGAAGCAATACACGGCGGGGTGTGTATGTATATAAAAGCGTCGATCCCTTATACTATTCTGGGGGATCTCGAGGACGAAAATGGTTCTTTTGAGGTTTTGTGGATTAAATTGCGCCCGACTCGTCTCCCAAGGGGCATCTCAAGCATTATTGCTGGAGTTGTTTACCATCCACCACAAGCAATAAATTCTATGATGTTGGACTATTTGACTAAATGTTTAATGGACTTGGAGTCTAAATACCCAAATTGCGGTCTTTTGGTACTCGGCGACTTCAACCATCTGAACGACGCAAGGCTCAAATCAAACTTCAACCTGAAGCAGATTGTACATTTCCCTACTCGTGGGCAAAACACTCTCGATAAAATTCTCACCAACCTTCAGGATTACTACGACACTCCGGTTGAACGTCCCGCTTTTGGTCTTTCAGATCATAGCTCAGTTGAAGTACAGCCAAAGCAAAGGGCTAAGACATCGCAATCAATGCATACTGTTATTTCAAGGGACCTACGACCTAGTAACCGTCTTGCAATGCGAACCTATCTCAATGAAGTCGATGTTACTGCGGTGATCAGAGCTATGACAACTTGCGAAGAAAAGGTGTCGATGTTACAAAAGATCATCAAAACTGGCCTTGATTTCGTTTTGCCGATGAAGCCTAAAATTGTTCATCCAACGGAACCACCTTGGATAAATTCCACTCTTAAGAACTTGATTCGAAAGCGACAAAAGGCCCTAGGCCGAGGAGATCGAGCGGAGTTTAACCACCTGAGAAACCTTGTTAACCGAGAACGCAAAAGATGCCGCGCGAAGTACTACGAATGTAAAGTGCAACACCTAAAGGGGTGTTCCCCAGCTAAGTGGTGGGGCGAAATCAAGAGACTCAGTGGAATGGAAGGGCCCTCTGGGTCACGTGATAATATTTTAAAGTCCGTTCATCACTTAGAAGGTGCTCGTGGTCTATCAGCAGATGATCTTGCAAACCACATTAACACAACTTTCCTAGCCCCAATGGAGGTCTTTGTACCGCTTACCCACAATCCATTTAGAGGGGACGCCTTTGTGTCTTCGAGCAGAACTATGAATGATGATTTTCCACCGCTATCAGAGTTTTCTATCTTTAGAAAGTTATGCTCTATTAATCCAGCCAAGGCACAAGGACCGGACGGTATTCCCGGATGGCTTCTAAAGGAGAATGCAGATCTTTTGGCGCCACCCATCATGGATATCATGAATTCTTCCTTTCGCGAAGGCCGGTTGCCTTTATCTTGGAAAGAGGCAGATATTGTCCCTGTCCCCAAACAAAGACCTATCCAAGACGTCAACAAGCACCTTCGCCCTATCTCCCTCACGCCTATTCTTTCAAAGTTTGCAGAAGATTATGTTGTTCATGACTTTGTGATGCCCGCCGTGCTTAAAAAAATCGACAAAAGGCAATATGGGACAATACCTAAATCATGCACTACGCACGCCCTTGTCAGCATGATCCATAACTGGCACGTCAGCTCTGATGGGAACTCGGCCGCGATTAGAGCGGTTTATTTGATTTCCGTAAGGCGTTCGATCTTATTGACCATAATATCTTAGTGCGTAAACTTTCAGATTACGATATTCCGAACCCCATATTATGCTGGATTGTTGACTTTTTATCGGATAGAAGACAGAGAGTTAAACTTGCCCAAGACTGCTTCTCCGAATGGCGTTACATTCCGGCCGGTGTTCCACAGGGGACAAAGCTTGGGCCGTGGTTATTCTTAATAATGATTAATGATTTGAAAGCAGGAGGGGCAGAGATGTGGAAATATGTGGATGATACCACAATCTCTGAGGTAATAACTAAAGGGCAAAAGAGCTGTATTCAGCAAATG
>NC_090885.1:60327479-60342479 GCF_036669925.1 Montipora capricornis
CACATGATAACAAGTCTTCCTACCTATCAAAATTAATAGCTTACATATAATGAAACAAATTTTCTGACAATCCTTGTGCCTCATCTTACATCCTCTGTGATTCCTACAAGTCATAACTCAACACACTTCTTTCATGAAGTGTAATCACTGTTACCGGTACATCTACTTTGGTAGAATTACTGTATGATACATGAATAAACTTAAAACCCAGTTTAGGTCTGCTTACTTGATGATACCAGTTTCTTTCTCTAACCAAAATGTCTCAGCAAGAGCATCTCGAACAAGTAAACCTTGATAGCAAGTGTCTTTGATCTTCTCACATTCCCTCATTTGAAGCAGTTCCCTTACCTTCGCCCTACTGCGTCTCTGATTGGTGACCGGGTCAATTGTCAAGTCCAATTTTCTTGGCAATGTTTTTTGTATTTAAGGCGAATGGCTGGCCCCCCGGTAGGGTGAGTGCAATGGCCGCCAGACATAACGACGAATCCGTCAAACACAACGGTTCACCTCAAACGGGGGTGCACCAACACGCGAACTTCGCCGGGGAATCGAACCCCGCCCCTACCAACAATTAACAAAAGACAAACAGACAAAACGAAGAATTGCATCTAGGAGATGCCTCGCCTGACTTACACTCCTAAATGACAATTCGACAAAACGACAAAAAAGACTCAAAAACACCTAGACAAACCAAAACGAGCACGACCCAGCACAAGGGTGAAGAGTGACCAATAAAAGGCCACCCGTCAACAGACTCACCCAACGCCAAGACGTTGGTTCATCCCAGAAAAACGGCCAGGGCACGCAAACACAACACAAAACCAGAACTTAAATATGAACAACCAGAGCATCATTTTGAAACGAAGCCACCACACCACGAGCACCCCACTGACGGACAAAATAAGGACGACGGCGGTCAGACCGGAAACGACGGAAAAACAAAGGGAGATTAAACCGAACCCGAGACTTCACACGCTCCATAACATCAACAACCGAGGGACGAACACCCCTAAAACGAAAATCATTCCGAGCCCCCCAAATACAAAACTTGCAGACATTCAACATTCAAAAACCCGAGGAACCACAGGCAACTCATCAGCCGAGAAACCAAAACGCGCATGACGAACCAAGATAGAAGGACAAAGAGGAGAAGCCAAGAACATAAGTGATTGAAGCCACGACAGAACACTGACAGCCAGAGGACAGTGAAAGAACAAATGAGAAAGAGACTCGACACGAGCAGAACAAAAACAAGCAGTAGAAAGAGCATAACCAAAACCAGCAAGCCTCTCGGCCGTGTAAAGGGCCTCATGTGAGACTTTCCAACATAAATCAATAACAGGACGATCCAAATCAAAAAAGAAAAGCTGACGCAAAGTAGAAGACCAATAAAGAGAACCAAACAAAGGAAAGAACTTCTCCTCACAATGAGGAGAGACAGCATTCACTGGAAAACTTGAACCATTTACAGACTTCAAAAAAGTTGGTAATATCTCTGTTAAATGTTCACATTTAAGCAGACTTCGTAGACATAGTAGAAACAGGACAAAAGTCAATACCCGAACCAATACCCAAAGAAGACGCCGTAAGGGATCCTTTACACGCCCGCCAAGCAGTCAACAGAGAACGATAAAACGGAGGCAGAGAATCCGGAGAAAAACAAAGCGGAGCAGAAAAAACAAGATGCGGAGGAGCGGCAAGCCGGGAAGAAAACCAAAAAACCACGAAAGAGACCCAAGAAGACGGAGAAGAAACAAAACGACGAACCCACTGAACATGAAGAGCCATAACCTTACACTGAAAATCCACGACAGAAAACCCACCCAAACAAGAAGGCTGAACCACAACACGACGAGCGACCAAATCCCGCTTACCGCTCCAGAAACATTTAAAAATTAACGTATTTAATTCAACACTGACCCACCGGGGAACATGGATAAGAGAGACTACGTACCACACACGGGAAAGGGCCAAGGCATTGATAACAAGTGCCTTGCCCTAATAAGATAACGATCGCTGACGCCAAGAGTTCAAAGCATTTTCCACCGCGGTGATACGCGGCCTCCAATTGTCCTCCTCCAGATTGCCCGGACCCAGAACAACCCCCAACACCTTCACCGACGACCAAGTAATGTTAACCGGTGAGTCAGTGCGCCCACTCCAACCACCCAAACACAAACCTTCGCATTTACCATAATTTAATTTAGCCCCAGACTCCTTCTCGTACAAAGAATAAACATCAAAGACAGCCAAAATACCAGGAACAGAAGAAACAACCAGCGTAGTGTCATCAGCATAGGCAGAAACAACAGGCAAAGAAGACGAAGAACCAGGAAGAGACAAACCAGAAATTAAACCACTAGAACGAATATTACAGGCAAGTACTTCGGCAACTAAAACATAAGGGAGGGGGGACAGGGGACATCCCTGCCTCACCTCACGAGATAACTTAAAAGAATTTGAAATATAACCATTAACATTAACACAACTACTCACATTATTATAAAATAAATTAACCCACCCAACAAACGACAGCCCAAAACCCATGGCATATAAGGTAGAACGAAGGAACGTCCAATCAACCCTGTCGAATGCCTTTTCTTGATCAAGAGAAAGAAGAGCAGCAGGAGCACCAGAAGAAGAGCAAAAATCAACAACATCACGAAGAAAAGCAACATTTTCACCAATAAAACGGCCAGGAACACCACAAGACTGATCTTTATCAACGACCAAATGAATAACCTTAAGAAGACGAGCAGCAATAGAACGAGAATCAATTTTGTAATCGACATTCAACAGGGAGATTGGACGCCAGTTTTTGGGATCAAGACGATCCCCTTTCTTAAATGATAAAGTAATGATACCCCGGCGCTGAGAGCGATACAACGAACCCAACCCAAACGCAGAATTCAAAACACAAACTAAATCAAAACCCAAAACATGGCAAAATTTTAAATAGAATTCCATGAGAAGGCCATCACAACCAGGAGCTTTACCACGGGCCATGCCCTGAAGAGCCGCAAAACACTCCTCCTGGCTGAGAAGACTATCGCACACCTCACTATCATCAAAAGGAAGAACCCGGCGAAGAAATGTTAGAAAGAAGCTCAGCACGAGCATTGGAGTCACAAGGAACAGCAGAGAAAAGATCCGAATAGAAAGAACGAAAAACATCACACAACCCATCCTTATCCGTAACCAAAGTACCATCACTAGCTCTCAGCGCCGAGATATTACGGTCAGTGCCGTTTTTCTTTTCGAGCCGGAAGAAGTAAACAGAGGAGGACTCACCCTCCTCCACCCGCCTCGCCCGGGCACGAACTTGAGCACCACGAGCAACCTTAACATCCATAGCACGAAGACGAGACAGAGTAGAAAGGTACACAGGAAGGAAATAAAGACGACCAGAATCAATATGACTTTTAAGATGAGCAGCAAGACTAGACAAAATATTACGTTCAACTACTTTACATTTACCACGATTTTTACAATAATTAATACTTATACGCTTAATATGGGATTTGCCGCTGTCCCACCACCTAGTAAGGGAAGGAAAAGAGACTGACGAGACTGCCAATAAGACCAAAAAGTTGAGATGAGGTCGATATACTCGGCCTCATCCAGAACAGAAAGATTGAGCCTCCACAACCCCGGACCCGGAGGAACGGAGCTGGGGAGAGCCCATGAGAAAGAAATAGCACAATGATCAGAAAAAGGACATGGTAGAATGTCTACAGAAGACACATGAGGCACCCAAGCATACGGACAACCGATGAGGTCAATGCGCGATGCAAGGGCCCCATCGGGCCGGAACCAGGTAAAAGCAGAATCATTTGGGTGCCTTTCACGCCAAATATCCACCACACAACAATCCGAAAACAACGCTGACAACAAAGCAGAACTTTCACGAGAAACATCAAAAGGACAAGACCCACGGCGATCCCGAACACGGTCCAGGACCGTGTTGAAATCACCGCACAAAAGAGTAGGAACAGCAGGATCGATAGAGTCAACACAACGAACCAAAAAAGCGTCACGATCAGGATTACGGTTAGGAGCATAAATAGAAGCAAGCCGAAAAACAGAACCACGAAGAGAAAACTCAACCAAAACAAAACGACCATCAAACTCGCAAACAACAGACTTACACTCCAAAACCGAACGATACAAAACAACCACGCCACGAGAATGATTTGTACCAAAAGAACCAGCACACAAATAACCAAACCGAGAAAACCAAGAAAGAAGATCATCATTAGAGACTGCGTGGGTCTCCTGTAGACAAACTACCGAAGGAGAGAGATGGGACAACCACTGGAGAAATCCAAGACGCTTGTCACCATCCCTCAACCCATTAACGTTAACAGAAATTACAGTGAGAGCCATAATATAACAAAAAAGTAGTGACAAACCCATGACAAAAAAACTAAAAGGTGGCGAGACAACGGTAAAATTAACGGCGCCTAGCAGGGCTAGGCGAAAAAGCACGACGACGAGACCTATGAGGATCCGGGCTTAGAAAAGGCCTCTCGTCCCCGGAACGGGACCGAGAACGAGAGGACGGACGGAGAGCCATCCCCGAGCCAGAACTACGAGAACTCACCCGGGGAGGAAGAGGAACGGCAAACGGAGGCGAGGGCTGGGCAGAGTCCCCAACCCGCCCTGAAACAACAAGATCATCCGTGGATGACGGAAGAGTTGCCTTTAGCTTCTGAACCAAACTTGCCGTCTCTTCCCTTGACACAAGAGGGGGATGCAACCCCCCCGAACCACTACGCCCAACTTTGACCGGAATTTTAGACCTAACAGGTCTAGAGTCCACCAAAGAGGCCGGAGCATCATCACCCGAGTCCACCCCATCTTCTGAAACACCCGATGATGATTCAACGGATAATACAGACCCCGAAAGGGGAGAAAAAGAAGGGGAGGAATCCAACACCTCCTCCTGAGGCACACCCACCTGACCGGTGGAGGCCCCCAAAACACTGACAGAACCCGGGCTAGGAGAGGGATCCAGAACCCTCTCCGACCCACTGCCCAGCAACGGCTGGCTCACCATCTCATCCAGCTCATTGTCTCTATCGTCCACACACATGGACTCAGAGCCCAACACAGAACCAGAACACTGCGAAAAAGACGCAGAGCCCACCCCCTCCCCAGACGCAACACCCACCCCCGGGGCCGGAGCCACCAGGGAGGAAGGATCAGGGACAACCGAGCCCACTGCAGGCTCAACAACACTAGACACAACTGGCGCGGCAACATTACCAGCCGCAGCCCCACCATTCACATCATTATCATTATCATTATCGTTCCCGCCATCAACAATATCATCATCACTATCCGCGTCCGTCTCTGGTCTTCCTGGAACAAACCACACAGGCTTTGGGCAATGCCGAACGAAATCCCAGCCTCATGACAACGTTTACATTTACCCTTGAGCGGGCAGTCAGCTGCTTTGTGGTTATCATTACAAATATCACAAACCAATGGTTGACCTTTGTACCACACACGGCAGTTTATACCGTCAATAATAATATTACGCGGAATATCATGTTTGCACACTATGCGCACTAGACGGGTACCTGTATGAACCCCAGGTACGTTCGACCACTGCTGGTGACGGACTTCCTTTACATCACCAAAAAACTTTAAGGCCTCTTTAACACGGTCGTTGCCCCCTTCGAAAGGAAACAAGTATACCATCACAAAAGTGATAGGGGTCGAAACCACCACGTTACAACGACCTTCCCCAAAAGAGATGAACCCGGCCTCCTCATAGGTCTTTTTATGAGTTGGGTCTATGAAAGATATGCGGATTATCCCCCCTGGGCAGACGTGGATTGAATCCACCAGGCCACCCAGGGACTTAGCAATGATGCCGGCAACCCCGGCATGGGAGGTCCCAGCCGGGAAGCCGGACTTTACGATAATAGTGCGCGTGTTGCGCGGAACCATTATGGAAATATATTTTAAAGTCAACTACAAATACCAGTATAATATTTTAAACTTAAGTTAAGATTAAACCTTAAGCAGCTGCTAAAGGACTAAGATTAATAAATAATTATTTTCAGCTTTATATAACACTACTTCTCAAAATGTAACCTCAGTGAAATAGTAAGATATAATATGATACTACAACTATGGATAAATTAACACTCAAGTCACACTAAATAGTTTCCCGCTCAAGGAGCAACTAAGCAAATATTTTATTAATAATGTCTCACAAGAAACAAATGACCAAGTAACAACCTCTTGGACAAAAAGCACAAAGGGAAGCCAAGCAAATACTAAATAACCGAAAATATTATAACACCCTTAATAAATGGAAAACAAACAAAAAACCCCCAAGAAATTTCCTAAAGAGCCACCAAGAAACCAAACAACACACCAAAAAAGTAGAAACCACGCTAAAAACCAAAAAGGGCACTTCAGTGATAGACTAAATGAAGTGCCAAAAAACGCGGGCTCAAAGAGCCCTGGAAGCGAGAAAAATGAAAACAAAAAGACTCGGCTTACCCCGGGTTACCGCAGAACGCGGAGCATTAGTCCCCGGGAGGGTCACCGAAAAAAAGAAGGAAGAAAACCAATAAAGACAAGCACAACAAAAACCTTACCACACTCCAAAAAATGAATGAAAGAAAACCACACTCCAAAATGAAAAACGAAAGCCCAGGCCACACTCCAAATGGAACGTCTCCCAGCAAGAATGAAGGCTTACTATGCAGGGTTTGACTTTTTACAGCCAAACCCGCGTTCAGGTAAGTGAAGTACTAAACATGCAAGGGCTGCTATTTTGAGTTCACTTGTGCTACTTTCACATTTCCTCAGCAGTATGCGCCATCTACCTTTGAGTTGCCCAAAGGCCCCTTCAGTGACCATCCTTGCCCGACTCAGTCTGTAATTAAAGTTGTACTGTTTTGGTGTTGGGACTGCATTTGTGTATGGCTTCATAAGCCAAGAGGATAAAGAAAAAGCAGAATATCCAAGTGCAACTGGAGGTACTTGTACTCCATTGACATCCTTACTTATCTGAGGAATAAAGGTGCCTTCTTTTATATCAGAGTACAGCTTTGTTGATTGAAATATTACAGCGTCATGAGAATTGCCTGGAAAACCACAAGTTCCCCAAACAAATGTAAAGTTGGAGTCCACCATTGCCATTAACACTATTGAATAGAAGTTTTTGAACTTGTAGTATTCCTTACAAGAAAAATTCCCAGGCGGGCATTTGATAGGTAAATGGCATCCATCAACTGCAGCCCAACAACAACAAAATTGCCACTGTTCCTCCATATCAACTATCTTCTCCTTAATTTGTTCCTCACTCTTTGGCAGTTGCTGGCCAACACATTCGTCCCACAAGTTGTCCACAATTGCTCGTGTGACTTCATTGACAATCGCACACACGGTTGACACCCCCAGTCCTGTCATTTCCGCTATCGTATAATAGTAATCTCCCCTTGAAAAACGATACAGAGCAATGGCCAACCTGAATTCTGGGGATATCGGCTCTTCGGTCACAGTATCTCTATCTAGAACATGTCTGATTCGTTGCAGTATAAACTGGAATGTTGCACGTGAGATCCTAAACGTTTTCTTGAATCGTTCATCGGAATACGTGCTCCAAACTAGGTTAAACCATCCCATATTTCTCGGGAGCCACCTAAACGAACGATTGTTGACTGGTGTTGCACTTTTTCGTGAGGCCGATAACACATATATTCATCATAAATTGCCTTCTTGTGATGACAACATGCGCATGCAAGAAACCTCGTAGCATTTTTCTCCGTTTCCTCCCCTCCCGGATGGCACGAAAAATAAAAGCTCTTCGTCGCAAATCACCTCGCAAATCACAACCTTCTGGAACCTCCGCCATGTTTGTTTGGGTATTTAACAACTGACTGACCGCTGGCTATTGTAGAGCTCGTAAATTAACTACGACGAATTAAGTTCGACGTCTGAATCAACCGTCGAACCTAATCATTTGGGTCGACCCAAACAGTTATTAAGTTCGGCTCATGAAAAGTTCGACGTTTGAACCGGGCCTTATTAGTTAATCATTAAAACTCTCTTTAATTTTGCAATGCATGTCTGATCGACCAGTTGCTAATACTTCAAAATGATCCCACTTAATTCTATGGTTGGTTAAGAAAACATGATAAGCAATTGCAGATTCGTGACAATTTGTAGTTAGGGCTTTAAAATGTTCTGTTTTTCTGTCACGTAATCGGCGTTTCGTTTTCCCTATGTAGAAATCATTGCAATCCCAGCAGTTTGCTGTGTACACTACTTTTGACCTGAAGGAAGGAGCTAGTTTAGCTTTGTAAGGGAAAAAAGACTATAAGTTATGCATTTCAAGCAAATGTTTGTAACCGCTGTTTGCGTTTTATTCCTATTGAAACTAAAATGGCCCAAGTCAAAGAATTTTTATGAGACCATCCATGAGCGGTATGGCCATGACACGATGAAAACGGTACGAAGATATGAAAAAGATATCTCCCGGTATAACAAAGTGGCACTCGACATTACTTTCCTACAGAAATGCAGACTATTCCACATTTATCCAAAGTTTCTGGATTTCAAGTTAAGCAGACAAGATTTTCAGGAAACACGAGCTTGCCGCCGTTTCAAGGAAGATTTGTTAAATTACGAACTTCGCGAAAAGAAATCACTTCGACTCAAGTACAAGGAGTCCTATGAAACAGCACGTTGCCGACTTCAGGGAACCTTGTCACCTCTTGACCTGAATCACACTTGCTCTACCATTGAGGCAAAATCGTCAAAATTGAAAGATCGCCTGTCTAAGAAATTGGACAAAAAGTTCAATGTTCTAAAACGGAAGAAAGGAATACCACAGCTCTCAAACTTGGACAATGACTCAATCATTTTCAATTATTCGCATCGTGTGTTAACGGAAACAGAGAAAAGTGTTCTTGCAAGAGGTTTACTTTTCTGTCTACCACCAATAGTCAGGTGGCTTAGTGGTCAGATATATACAGAGCGGACAAAAGCACCAAACTTTGTGTGAACATAGGCTAGGGCATACAGGTTAAAACTTTGACCGGTGCCCTGCTTGATCTCTTCTGGGTTTGTATTTATAGAAGTACCAAATTTGTACGAAAACCACTTTGGTGGGTGGCCTGTGGTTAATACTGTTACTGCGAGAAATTTAGCCTAAATTGTCCAGAAAATTAAGTGTTTGAAAAACACTTAACGGCTCTCCGTTATCACTATCAGCGAAAATAAGGCACAGAACAGTTCATTTAGGTCCAGTTTCCGAAGTTTTCGTTTTGACTAGTACTTAGCCTCCACTCGGTCACCCAAGATGGCGGCCTCTATGGGTCACTAAATTACCGTATTTTTCATGCAGCTTTTAATTATCTTAAGTATCTTATTGTCTTTGTAAGCTAACGATGCTTATATTCAGCGGCCTTGAAGGCTATTTTTCCATAGATTATGAGATTTTTTGGCAAATTTGCTTTCAGATTCGAATCAGTGATAATGTGAAGACAAAGAGATGTCACTAAATTGGGATCTTTGTATTATTTGCCAATGCACTACTCGTGAAGCTTTAAGATGTCCCATGAAATCCCACTCATTCGACAGCAATGTTCACAGTAACTTTCTTACCAACGTAAGCTACTTTAAGGACCTAAATTTTCTACCAGTGGAACTGAAGTTTAATACCGATACCACAACAACTGATGACCTTATAAAGAATAACGCGAAATGGCATAAGTCCTGCCACTTATAATTTAGCTCATCTAAGCTGAAAAAAGTTCAAAAGAAAAAAAGCCCACCATCCGATGGCCATGAAAACCCACATCTTATATCCAATAAAGTGGTAAAGTGGTAGAAAGTGATGAAAATTGGTGTTTATTTTGTGGTGAAGGAAAGAAACTTGGTTTACTTCATGGCTTCTCCACAATTGAAGCGGACAGAAATCTTCGCCGAATTGTCACAGATTTGCCGCGGCAAGACTTCGAACTGTTGGCAAAAATGTCTGGGGAGACCTGATTGCTATTGAAGATAAATATCACATGAAATGTTTGACCAACCTACGAAACAAACACAGATCCCACCAAAGAAAAAAGAAAAATGCCGAAACTTTGGAATCCGAGGAAGAGGAAAGATTTTGAAGCAAGGGCGTTTGTAGAACTATCTGAATACATCGAGAACTCTGTGGAAAACGGAACCCTGCTTTTTCCACTTCCAGAGCTACATTCGCTATTTGAAAATCCTCTCAGCGATTTAGGATATCTCTGGTACTTTTCCAGTTGGGTGCCAGGAAAGTTCTGTTCCTGCGAGCTTGAAATCTCTTATTTCAATGATAATGAATGGGCTGAACGTAAAGGAGCAAGAACATAAGGAATCCCAGCCTTGCCTAACGGTTTGCCGAACAGTGCTATTTAATGCAAAGAAACGATCATCCAGCTCTTTGCGGCAATTTGCGTTGCGAGAGCCACCACTACCAATTTACCTCAGCCTGAACATTCATGCGTTGACTCGATGCAAAAAAATGATAACTGAGCTGTATCAGCTAGGTTTAAGAGTGTCATACGATCAATTAATGGAAATCGAGGATTGGTTGGCCATTGCAGCTTCTAAGCGTTTTAAAGATGATGAATGTGTATCTCCCGTCTGCCTTAACAAAGGTTTATTTTCAGTTGGAGCTCTCGACAACCTAGACCACAACCCCAGTTCCACAACAGCAACATCATCGTTTCACGGAACGGGAATATCTGTCTTCCAGTTTCCTACGGAATGTCATCCCGGTGATGGTCGATCGCCAATCACAGTGCCCTCTTCTGATTCCGACAAACATTCGATTCCAGACAGCTACGCAATTAAAAGTGAAGTAAAGTAAAGTAACCATATTTAACGTCGATAGCTCGTAACAGTAATTCAACTGACAAACCAAAGGTCGACGGTGCGCTCATTTTACTCACCCCCTCTCCATCAGTTCTTCGTTTTACGGGTATTTAAAGCTACTTGGCTACACGGAAAGGAAAGAAGTCGAAACAAGGATGCGAGATCCTGGAATCGAACTCTAGACCTCTTGCACAAAAGGCCGCGCACTAACCGACTGTGCCATCCTTGTTCCACCGACTAAACTTACAACAACAGCAACATCAGTTCCCCAACGTGAAATGCGTGATGTCACTGGTATGATTGAAGCTTGTAAATTAGAAGAGAAAGGCTGGGCAGAACATGCGCTCCAGAAGCTGAATGAAGAAGACCTCACATCAGAAGATACCATAGTATGGGCAGCATACCATTCCAGCAAGCAGCAAGTTGAAAAAAATCCTCCTTCTTTATCAGCGCTTCTACTTATGAGAAAGCTGCCACTCCTGCTATGATAAAGCATGGAATGGACGCACTAAAACAGGCAATAACATCCATGACCCAATAAAGAAGAACAAGTTACCGCTCTTCAGGAGACCTCAACCAAAATCAGCTTCTAAAGAGGGAAAGAAGATTTCTGTTCTTCAGAATAATGTAGCTCTCTTTTCTCAGTTATACATTGCAGTGCAAAGTAGAGACAGTGGTCTAGCAGATTTTCTTTTCCCATGAAGTGCAGTCTTTCCCCCCATCCCTCTCTGAGTTTGGCAACCTTCGCGTACCAACAGCGAAGTCTGACCTGCTTGGTTGTCTGCCAGAATGCAGTGAACAGCACAATCCTTCCACTCACTTTGACTGCAAAATACGTGATGGAGCTGTTATCGTGCATTGCCTTCCCACTGGAGGTGTGGTCACCTTTGATGATTATGCAGACGTAATTTTCATCCCGCATCTTGTTAACCAACTGCAAAATTCTGAGCGTGTAGATGTCGTGTGAGATAAGTACGTTGCAGATAGTCTGAAAGAGTCTACGAGATACAAAAGAGGAACAGGCACTAGAAGGAATGGATCAGGTCTAGTGAAGTTGCTCCTGAATTGGATGCAGTTTCTTCGAGATTCTATAAACAAGACAGAGCTGTTTCAGTTTCTTACCGAAAAGGTGTCACGCTTTGAATTCCCAGCAGATAAGAGCCTCGCAATAACTTCAGGTACGCTGTTTTACATGGTGTCAAGTATCATCTGTTTAAATAATGATAATTAGAACGTCTTATAAATGTACGTTTATGTATCTCCCAGGGCAATCAGTGATAACCTGTGGATCAGCAAGCTCGATGCCCGACTGTAATCACAAGGAAGCAGATACAGGAATTGTTGTTCATCTGCGTCATACTTTTCTCACTGAAGGTACAAGCACAATTCTTGTCAGAACTGTTGATACGGACGTGGTGGTGATTCTTGTGGGAAAGTTTCATGATCTGAAAGCATTCAATGCTAACGTTGACATATGGGTTGCATTTGGAATGGGCAGAAGTTTCAAGTACATCAGCATCAACAAAATTTGTGCTGCCCTTGGTGAGCAAAAGTCACGTCCCCTCCCTGTTTTCCATGCTTTTAGTGGCTGCGACACAACGTCTGCATTTAATGGTAAAGGCAAGCGGTCGGCCTGGCAAGCGTGGGAGCTTTGGAGCCATACTGTGATACCATCGTTAGAGTTCCTATCCACCCATCCATTCCAGCAGCTTCTTGTAATCTAGAGCGGCTAGTCATCATTATGTATGACAAGTCAAGCACACTGGATTCTGTCAACGAGACCAGAATGAATCTGTTTTGTAAACACAGCAGAGCAATCGGAAATCTACCTCCCACTCAGGTAAATTCAGGTAAGTAATTAAATAAGGATTTATTATAGCGCTATAAAGAGTAATTTTAAAAATGCTCTTTTGTTTTAGAATGCTCTTCTGAAGCACGTTGAGAGGGCGGTCCTGCAAGCAGGAATCTGGACAACAAGTGATGCAAGTAGCCAGGATATTCCTTATCCAGATCGATTTGGATGGAAAAGATTGGGGACACGTGGAAACCAGTTTGGATAACCATTCCAGAGGTCTCAAAGGCTTGTCAAGAGCTGATCAAGTGTTCATGGAAATGAACTCGATGTAAATGTGTCAAGTATAGCTTGCAGTGCACACGGCTCTGCAAATGCAAATGTAACCCCGACCAGCAGTGATGTTCAATACATCTGAGTCAGTCTGAACCTCAATGAAATGTGAACTTTTTACGCTACTTTTGGAGTTAGCCCCAGTCACAAATTACTAAATTGAAACGTGTGACGCGGAAAAAGACAGTAATGCAGCACTTAATCTAAGGTTCTGACTGTTTGGTTTTTAACTAGGTCCGCATTAGGTGAACAGTTTGTGAGCTTTAACTTCACTTGTAGGTCTATGCAACCCAGAAACAATTATAGCACGACAAGCACTCTAATGTTTTCATTTGCTCGAAGTGGAGTTTAAACCAGTCAGAGAGTGAGTAAAAATCTAGAGCTTGTTAGAATCATGTCAAAAAACAGAATTTTTATCGGTTTTGTATGCCTAAGAAATATAGCGATTAGAAAAAATGGCTCCCAATCAGGCTTGCAAAGCATCATGGAACTTCATTTGTTTACTGAAAATAAATATCAAATGTGGCATCAACGCTGCTTGACTTATTTCTCTGAGTGTAAGTAGTTTTGACAACCTTTCAATAATCCTTTTGCCTGAAACCACATTTTCCATAATATGCTTGGTAACCAGGCAATGTCAATTTTGGTTATATTTAATTTCTTTGTTGCATCAGCAAAGGGAAAAAAGATTCAGTTGGACACCGGTCCTAAAAATGTTCAGTATACTCTAAGGCAGCTGTGTGCCAAATTTGGTGCTTTTGTCCGCTCTGTATAGATCCGGTCAATTATCTGCACTTAGCCACCCGACTACAAAAAATGTTGACAAGTATGAGGTCAAAAGCTCTTTCGAACTGCTCTTTCGCGATTTAAAATGACACGGACCCACTCTGACGGTTGAAAACGAGGATAGGTTAAAGTGTCAATTAAAACACATTTCTTACGACTACATTTATTCATATGACTTCTCTTGTTTCTCGCAGAAACATATACTCAGCAAAGAAGAATGGGAAGCCCTCAAAAATCTTCGCAAAGATGACTCTATCAACATCACGAAACCGGATAAAGGAAATGGCGTTGTGATTGTAAATGAACATGATTACTTGACCAAGATGAAACAGTTGATCTCCGATGAGACAAAATTAAAAAAAACTGACAGAAAACCCGACAAAGTCCAGAGAACAAAGTTTAATTTGTTACCTTCGACAACCAAAAAGAGATCACATGATTGACGACTACACCTTTCAAAAGGTCCTACCCAATGGTTCCAAACATGGAGTTCTTTATGGTCTACCAAAGGTTCACAAAACTGGGTGTCCCCGTCGTCCAATTGTTTCTTCCACGAATACCTACAACTACAATCTTACCTCTTACCTTGTAAGCGTCCTCCAACCTATCTCCACAAACTGTTTTTCAATTTCAGTTTTGCAGAATGGGCCAAACAGTATACCCACAAAGGCGAATTCATGTGTTCCTTTGATGTCAGTTTCATTACCAGAAATTCGTGACATTTCGTTCACGCGATGATTTGTGTCTGCGGTTCTCTTTGAAACCAAAGAAGCATACTCAGTGGCGTCAAATTGCGAAAACATGTAGCAACTGTACCAGCTTCACGTCTTAATTTAAACTATCGACCAGGAATCCAAAAATTAAGAAGGTTAATGTAGTTAAACTCATTTTCTCTATCGTCTTTCATTCCAACAAGCTCATGCCATTTCATCAGAATTGGATATGGCATGTATATTGACAAAGCTATTTCAGATTCTAGACGGCGCTGCTGGTTTATATAAGACAGAGGGGATTCAGTGACTTTTAGCTTACAGCCTAGGGCTTCCTTTTTCGAAATTGAGCAAAACATAAGACATTTTTAGCGGTATTCCTCTGGGCTCAGGATGTGAAAAACACGAAGAACAATCGTAATTTGGCGCGATTTTTCGCATTTTGAAGTCTGCAGATATTTGAAACAGCGGTAGAAAGCGTAAAAATGCTAGGCTGCTAAGCTG